>NC_042968.1:32820298-33182798 GCF_901001165.1 Salmo trutta | reverse complement strand
CTGGTCAAAAGTAGTGCACTATATAGGGAATAGGGTGCCATTTGGGACACAACCTCTGACTGATGTTGCTCAGGGAGAATCTGGTAACATGGACAATCACTTACTGTCCTGGGGGAGAAGAGGAGCGGCAGAGGGGAGAGGAGGGGAGGCAGAGGGCAGAGGGGAGAGGAGGGGAGGCAGTGGGGAGAGGAGGGGGATGCAGGGGGGAGAAGAAAGGAGAGGAGGGGAGGCAGGGGGAGAGGAGGGGAGGCAGAGGGAGAGGAGGGGAGGCAGGGGGAGAGGATGGGGAGAGGAGGATAGGCAAGGGGGAAAGGAGGGGAGGGGGAGGCAGGTGGGAGAGGAGGGAGGGCCAGGGTAGGCAGGGACGGTCTTCACACACACAGCTGTCACCCCCACACCGCTCAATGAATTAAGGCTCAACAGTGCTACAGTACAGACTGATGGCGTAAACACAAAGCCGGGCTGTCTCCATCCTCACAGTTCTGGAGGAGCTTTCAGGGGAACTGGGGCCAATGGTGGCAGTGGAGCTCAGTGGCTAAATGCTGTTGGAGACGACATGTCTGGAACTCCTTCCCTATGTTATCCACTAACTGATTGCATATTGAGGGATTGAGAGATCGACTGATCGACTGTCTGTCTCTCTGTCTGTCCGTCTGCCTCTCTGTCTGTCCGTCTGTCTGTCTGTATGACTGTCCATCTGTCTGTCTGTATGACTGTCCATCTGTCTGTCCGTCTGTCTGTCTCTCTTTCTGTCTGTCCATCAGTTTGTCTCTCTGTCTGTCTCTCTCTCTGTCTGTCCGTCTGTCCGTTTGTCCGTCCGTCTGTTCGTCTGTCTGTCTGTTCGTCTGTATGTCTGTCTCTCTTTCTGTCTGTCCGTCTGTGTGTCAGTTTGTCTCTCTGTCTGTCTGTTTCTGCCTGTCTGTCTCTATGTCTATCCGTCTGTCTTTCTGGGAAATAAGGACCACTAAATCAGTGAGGAAGCATCTTTAAAGTGTGGAGATGCTACGCAACATGACACACACACACAGCACCTGCAGTGCTGACTGGGCGTCTGAGGCATAACGGACACTGTAACCAGGGGAAAGGGACAGGCAGGAAGTGATGAGGGATGGATGGCCGCCAGAGAAGAGAGGCTGACACAGGAGAGCTGAGCTCCACATTTAAACCCCAGTTCATTAGAACACACACACACACACACACCCTTTAGTGAGGCTGCTGTGTATGAATTCACATATGCACGCATGCGCACACACACGCACACACAAAGCATGCATGCACGCACGTACACTCACGTACACACACAGACACGCCCCTTTGGGAACGCAGACAAACCTCACTATGTAACATGGTATCACGGTGTCAGTAAAGCTGTCTTTCTCTGGCTTTGAGATTTCATTTCTTAACACCATGCTCTCTCTTTCCTTCTACCTCTCCCTCCATTCTAATGTTTGATCATAATGCTGACCGGGTAGAACGCAGAATGATTCCTGTTCAATAGTGGCCAGTTCTTGTTTTTCTATACAACATCTACACAGTGGTGTAAAGTACTTAAGTAAAAATACTTTAAAATACTACTTAAGTTGTTTTTTGGGGTCTTTACTTTACTATTTTAATTTTTTACAACTTTTACTTTTACTTCACTACATTCTTAAAGACAATGATGTACTTTTTACTGCATACATTTTCCCTGACACCCAAAAGTACTATTACATTTTGAATTCTTAGCAGGACAAAAACCTTGTCTAATTCACACTCAAGAAGACATCCCTGGTCATCCTTACTGCCTCTGATCTGGCAGATTCAATAAACACACATGCTTAATTTGTAATGTTGTCAGAGTGTTGAAGTGTACCCCTGGCTATCCGTAAAAAAAATTAAAACAAGAAAATGGCGCCATCTGGTTTGTGTAATATTAGGAATTTTAAATGATTATAATTGTACTTTTACTTTTGAAACATACAGTGGGGGGAAAAGTATTTGATCCGCTGCTGATTTTGTACATTAGCCCACTGATAAAGAAAGGATCAGTCTATAATTTTAATGGTAGGTTTATTTGAACAGTGAGAGACAGAACAACAACAAAAATATCCAGAAAAACGCATGTCAAAAATGTTATAAATTGATTTGCATTTTAATGAGGGAAACAAGTATTTGACCCCCTCTCAATCAGAAAGATTTCTGGCTCCCAGGTGTCTTTTATACAGGTAACGAGCTGAGATTAGGAGCACACTCTTAAAGGGAGTGCTCCTAACCGCAGCTTGTTACCTGTAAAAAAGACACCTGTCCACAGAAGCAATCAATCAATCAGATTCCAAACTCTCCACCATGGCCAAGACCAAAGAGCTCTCCAAGGATGTCAGGGACAAGATTGTAGACCTACACAAGGCTGGAATGGGCTACAAGACCATCGCCAAGCAGCTTGGTGAGAAGGTGACAACAGTCGGTGCGATTATTCGCAAATGGAAGAAACACAAAAGAACTGTCAATATCCCTCAGCCTGGGGCTCCATGCAAGATCTCACCTCGTGGGGTTGCAATGATCATGAGAACGGTGAGGAATCAGCCCAGAACTTCACGGGAGGATCTTGTCAATGATCTCAAGGCAGCTGGGACCATAGTCACCAAGAAAACAATTGGTAACACACTATGCCGTGAAGGACTGAAATCCTGCAGCGCCCGCAAGGTCCCCCTGCTCAAGAATACATATACATGCTTATCTGAAGTTTGCTAATGAACATCTGAATGACTCAGAGGACAACTGGTGAAAGTGTTGTGGTCAGATGAGACCAAAATGGAGCTCTTTGGCATCAACTCAACTCGCCGTGTTTGGAGGAGGAATGCTGCCTATGACCCCAAGAACACCATCTCCACCGTCAAACATGGAGGTGGAAACATTATGCTTTGCGGGTGTTTTTCTGCTAAGGGGACAGGACAACTTCACCGCATCAAAGGGACGATGGACGGGGCCATGTACCGTCAAATCTTGGGTGAGAACATCCTTCCCTCAGCCAGGGCATTGAAAATGGGTCGTTGATGGGTATTCCAGCATGACAATGACCCAAAACACACGGCCAAGGCAACAAAGGAGTGGCTCAAGAAGAAGCACATTAAGGTCCTGGAGTGATCTAGCCAGTCTCCAGACCTTTATCCCATAGAAAATCTGTGGAGGGAGCTGAAGGTTCGAGTTGCCAAACGTCAGCCTCGAAATCTTAATAACTTGGAGAAGATCTGCAAAGAGGAGTGGGACAAAATCCCTCCTGAGATGTGTGCAAACCTGGTGGCCAACTACAAGAAACGTCTGACCTCTGTGATTGCCAACAAGGGTTTTGCCACCAAGTACTAAGTCATGTTTTGCAGAGAGGTCAAATACTTATTTCCCTCATTAAAATGCAAATCATTTTATAACATTTTTGACATGCGTTTTTCTGGATTTTTTTGTTGTTATTTTGTCTCTCACTGTTCAAATAAACCTATCATTAAAATTATAGACTTGATCATTTCTTTGTAAGTGGGCAAACATACAAAATCAGCAGGGGATCAAATACTTTTTCCCCCACTGTAAGTATATTTTAGCAATTACATTGACTTTTGATACTTAAGTATATTTAAAACCAAATACTTTTACTTTTAATCAAGTAATATTTTCCTGGGTGACTTTCACTTGAGTCATTTTCTATCAAGGTATCTTTACTTTAACTCAAGTATGACAGTTGGTTACTTTTCCCACCACTGCATCTACATTGCTCTACATTGATTTCTATTCTAGTTTATTCACAGTTAAAATCACCATGGCTCTTTTTCGATGTATCTTTCCTCACATCCTCTCGTCTTGCCTCCTTCTCAAAAGGCATTGGATGAGAAGGCCTGAGGGACTTTCTCCTCATTACAGTTGAAAAGGAGACAAGGAGATAGGAAGCAAGGAATTGCAGAAATATGGAATGAGAAAGAGCCCATGCCTTAGCTATTCATTCAAATACATGACTTAAAAAATGTAATGTAAAGCTCACTCATATCCACACAGTGTATTTAGTGCTCAATTACAAAATATCAATCTACTTATGTAACGGCCGTCTGAAGGAGTAGACCAAAGCGCAGCGTGGTTAGTGCTCATCATGTATTTATTTTACCGAGAACACATAAACAGAGAAACAGAAACCGACAGCCAAACAGTTCTGTCAGGTAAGCAATACAAAACAGAAATGAACCACCCACAAAACCCAAAGGAAAACAGGCTACCTAAGTATGGCTCCCAATCAGCGACAACGATGTACAGCTGTCCCTGATTGAGAGCCATACCAGGCCAAAACAAAGAAATACAAAACATAGAAAAAAGGACATAGAATGCCCACCCTAGTCACACCCTGGCCTGACCTCGCCGGCAGTGCCGGACAGGCGGGCGACTCTGGCAGAGCCGGACAGGCGGGCGACTCTGGCAGAGCCGGACAGGCGGGCGACTCTGGCAGCGCCGGACAGGCGGGCGACTCTGGCAGCGCCGGACAGGCGGGCGACTCTGGCAGCGCCGGACAGGCGGGCGACTCTGGCACAGGACGCACCAGGCTGGGGAGACTTGCAGGAGGCCTGGCTCTGGGAGCAGGCACAGGACTCACCAGGCTGGGGAGACTTGCAGGAGGCCTGGCTCTGGGCGCAGGCACAGGATTCACCAGGCCGAGGAGACACGCAGGAGGCCTGGCTCTGGGAGCAGGCACAGGATACACTAGGTCTTGAAGACGCACTGGAGGTCTGGAGCGCACAGCCTGCACAACCCGTCCTGGCTGAGTTGTCACTGTAGCCCGGCACGGGCGGAGTGCTGGCACAGGGCGAACTGGGCTGTGCTGAGGAATGATGGCTTCTGTGCGTAGATCAGGCGCAGGGTAGCCTGGGCCTAGGAGACGCACTGGTGGCCAGATGTGCTGCGCCGGCGCACTTCTCCCTGGCTGGATGCCCACTCTAGCACGGCACTTGCGGGGGGCTGGTATCGACCGCACCGGACTGTGCTTGCGGATGGGCGAGACCGTGCGCACTTCCGCATAGCACTTTTACATTTTTAAAAAAAAACATTTTTAGTCATTTAGCAGACGCTCTTATCCAGAGCGACTTACAGTAGTGAATGCATACATTTCCTACATTTTTTCCCCCCGTACTGGTCCCCCGTGGGAATCGAACCCACAACCCTGGCGTTGCAAACACGGTGCTCTCCACGCCAAACACTCCCCATAATAAGCACGAGGAGTTGGCTCAGGTCTATTGACTTACCCCAACTCCCCGTGTGCCCCCCCCCCCCCCCCAATTTCTTTTTTGGGGCTGCCTCTCAGGCTTCTTTGCCAGCCATGTTCCCTCATAACATTGCCGGTGGGCCTTCCGTCCTGCTGCCTCCACTCTCCTGGCTGCCTCCACCTGTTCCCATGGGAGGCGATCCCTTCCGGCCAGGATCTCTTCCCACGTGTAGGATCCCTTGCCGTCCAGGATGTCCTCCCATGTCCAGTCCTCTTTTCCACGCTGCTTGGTCTTCTTGTGGTGGGTGGTTCTGTAACGGCCGTCTGAAGGAGTAGACCAAGGCGCAGTGTGGTTAGTGCTCATCATGTATTTATTTTACCGAGAACACATAAACAGAGAAACAGAAACCGACAGCCAAACAGTTCTGTCAGGTAAGCAATACAAAACAGAAATGAACCACCCACAAAACCCAAAGGAAAACAGGCTACTTAAGTATGGCTCCCAATCAGCGACAACGATGTACAGCTGTCCCTGATTGAGAGCCATACCAGGCCAAAACAAAGAAATACAAAACATAGAAAAAAGGACATAGAATGCCCACCCTAGTCACACCCTGGCCTAACCAAAATAGAGAATAAAACCCTCTCTATGGCCAGGGCGTGACAACTTACCTCTACATTACCGTTACTGTAAGTTATTGACTCTATACAGGCTATGGAAATAACCCCTGGTCTAAGTAGTGCACTATAGCAAATAGGTTGCCATTTGGGACACAAACATAGAGTCATTATAGAGCATGCCGTTAGGTTTTTAATCATTGTTAAGTGCCATACTGTCAAAAACGCATCACTCTGGTAAAATCCCAGTCCTCATAAAGACATCATCAGTCTTTTCAGCATTGATCTGCTCCTCTGCAGTCGACACGTGAGGAGGCCCGAGGACCGTAGATCAGCAGGGAGAATCTCCTCTGGTCCGGTCCCTTTGATCTGTTGCTCTGCTGGGTGCTGCACCATGGGCGCACACACATACACACACACACACACACACACACACACGCATGCAGGCAGACACACACATGGGTATACACACACACATGCACGTACACACACACACACACATAAATCCTACCCAGATTCTGATGTCAGCCAGAGGGGCTGGGCCCAGTCAATAGAGAAATCTGATGGAAACAGAAGTAAAGATGTCCTTAGAGAAGGACAAGACCATACAGACAGACAATAGGATCTGAGCTCAGAAACAGCAGCTTAAGGGTCCTGGGGACGCATTTATAAAACCTTCATCCATAGCAACAATGTGAATGAAATTGTGTGAAAATTTAATGAAATTGTGTAATTTATAAATGCTAATTTGTGAACACCACAACTTTATTCATCAGTGTATCCATTATATAAACCGGATTTTCTCATATTTTAAGAAACTATTGTAACAGAAAAGGTTGTATAAATCTAAGAACATTTCATAAATGAGACCCTGGGACAGTTGAACAATGGCATATTCTATTCTGACTAAAGAATCTCCATGAGTAACGCTCACTTCGGTCAGTGACACTCTCTACAGAAGAAAAGACTAATAGACTTCAGATTACAAAACTAATAGTTAACTAATGGCTAACTAATGGTTAACTCATGATTAACGAATGGTTAACGAATGGTTAACTAATGGTTAACTAATGGTTAACTAATGGTTAATTAATGATTAACTAATGGTTAATTAATGATTAACTAATGGTTAACTAATGGTTAACTAATGATTAACTAATGGTTAACTAATGATTAACTAATAGTTAATTAATGGTTAAGTAATGCTTAATTAATGGTTAACTAATGATGAACTAATAGTTAATTAATGGTTAAGTAATGGTTAACTAATAGTTAATTAATGGTTAAGTAATGGTTAACTAATATTTATGTTGGGATTGTAAAATAAAGAATTTCACACCACCCAGCCCCTTAACACTCTGTCCTGTATACTTGGAAGAGACAGATGACAGTAATTCCCCCATGGAATCCCAGTTGATAGGATCCAATTACAAAACAACAGTTGAAAACTATTCTGATTTTACTCTACTGTTTATAGAGATGGTGTTAATATTTCAGCCTCTCAGAAACACATACACACTGTGGACAGCCCACTGACCTTGGCCAGCTGCCATGTGTGTGTGTGTGTGTGTGTGTGTGTGTGTGTGTGTGTGTGTGTGTGTGCGTGTGCGTGTATGCGTGTGTGTTTGTCTGTCTGTCTGTGTGGGCATGCAGTGTGTATGTTAGTACGTGTGTATGTTTGGAGGGATTGAGGGATGGTAAGGAGGGGAGGGAGGAGGAAGAAGGGTGGAATAGCTGAGATAATTCATAAAGGAGAGAAGCAGCATGTCTGTCTGGAGGAAAGGGTGTGGCAGGCAGGTTGATCTGTGCTCTAACTGGTGTCTGAGGTTAGAACTTGCCCATAACTCATTTGAGGTGATGGTGATGTATGGTGCTGTAGCCTATAGCCAGCCCTGGGTGTTGTTAGTACGCTGCATGAATTTCAATCGGGAGAGAGATGGGGTTATAGCAGAAGATTCGGTCCCACTGCTCCCAAATTACATTGTATATAACATACTTTTACTGTAATTACCATGAAGTTACAGGCTACATTAATAGTAATACCTCACTATTCTTTGCATCGATGCTGGGGTGATCTGCTGATAAAATACAGTAAGAACCGATGGAGAGATACTCATTGTAATTCCCAAGTAGTAATATAATTTAATATTGTCCCTCTGTAGGATTGCTTTTATTTCCTGGAACCCATTGTTTAAGACTATTTTTACATCAGAGAATAGTCAATTCATAACCCAGTCAAAGCAGAGACAATGTTCAATGTCGAAACTGCCTTTCCTACTGTGAGACAGAGGCACCCACACGTGAACACATACACAAACACTCTCTCGCTCTCTCTTTACCTTTATCTATCTCCTGCCTATGCTTATCTGTTCTCTCTCTCTCTCTCTCTCTTTCCCTCTCTCTCTTTCCCTCTCTCTCTCTTTCCCACTCTCTCTCTCTTTCTCTCTCTCTCTCTCTCTCTCTCTCTCTCTCTCTCTCTCCCCCCCTCTATGCCAAATATAAGTGTGGATGTTGTGGCACTGTGAATCTATTTCAGTCTGGGCTGTCCCACCCAGCAGCTGCTGCATGAGTCACAGCTGAAAGTCCCTTCACACTAGTCCAGCCCATCCCCTCCCATCAGCATCACACTACCCACAACAGGCCATTTCCACTAGTCCAGCCCATCCCCTCCCATCAGCATCACACTACCCACGACAGGCCATTTCCACTAGTCCAGCCCATCTCCTCCCTTCAGCATCACTCTACCCACGACAGGCCATTTCCACTAGTCCAGCCCATCCCCTCCCATCAGCATCACACTACCCACGACAGGCCATTTCCACTAGTCCAGCCCATCTCCTCCCTTCAGCATCACACTACCCACGACAGGCCATTTCCACTGGCCCAGCCCATCCCCTCCCATCAGCATCACTCTACCCACGACAGGCCATTTCCACTGGTCCAGCCCATCCCCTCCCATTCAGCATCACACTACCCACGACAGGCCATTTCCACTAGTCCAGCCCATCCCCTCCCATTCAGCATCACACTACCCACGACAGGCCATTTCCACTAGTCCAGCCCATCTCCTCCCTTCAGCATCACACTACCCACAACAGGCCATTTCCACTAGTCCAGCCCATCCCCTCCCATCAGCATCACTCTACCCACGACAGGCCATTTCCACTAGTCCAGCCCATCCCCTCCCATTCAGCATCACTCTACCCACGACAGGCCATTTCCACTAGTCCAGCCCATCCCCTCCCTTCAGCATCACTCTACCCACGACAGGCCATTTCCACTAGTCCTTGCCATCCCCTCCCCTCAGCATCACTCTACCCACAACAGGCTATTTCCACTAGTCCAGCCCATCCCCTCCCATCAGCATCACACTACCCACGACAGGCCATTTCCACTGGTCCAGCCCATCCCCCCCCATCAGCATCACACAACCCACTACAGGCCATTTCCACTGGTCCAGCCCATCCCCTCCCATTCAGCATCACACTACCCACGACAGGCCATTTCCACTGGTCCAGCCCATCCCCTCCCATTCAGCATCACACTACCCACGACAGGCCGTTTCCACTGGTCCAGCCCATCCCCTCCCATTCACCATCACACTACCCACGACAGGCCATTTCCACTAGTCCAGCCCATCCCCTCCCATTCAGCATCACTCTACCCACGACAGGCCATTTCCACTAGTCCAGCCCATCCCCTCCCTTCAGCATCACTCTACCCACGACAGGCCATTTCCACTAGTCCTTGCCATCCCCTCCCCTCAGCATCACTCTACCCACAACAGGCTATTTCCACTAGTCCAGCCCATCCCCTCCCATCAGCATCACACTACCCACGACAGGCCATTTCCACTGGTCCAGCCCATCCCCCCCCATCAGCATCACACAACCCACTACAGGCCATTTCCACTGGTCCAGCCCATCCCCTCCCATTCAGCATCACACTACCCACGACAGGCCATTTCCACTGGTCCAGCCCATCCCCTCCCATTCAGCATCACACTACCCACGACAGGCCGTTTCCACTGGTCCAGCCCATCCCCTCCCATTCACCATCACACTACCCACGACAGGCCATTTCCACTGGTCCAGCCCATCCCCTCCCATCAGCATCACACTACCCACGACAGGCCATTTCCACTGGTCCAGCCCATCCCCTCCCATTCAGCATCACACTACCCACGACAGGCCATTTCCACTAGTCCAGCCCATCCCCTCCCATTCAGCATCACACTACCCACGACAGGCCATTTCCACTAGTCCAGCCCATCCCCTCCCATTCAGCATCACACTACCCACGACAGGCCATTTCCACTAGTCCAGCCCATCTCCTCCCTTCAGCATCACACTACCCACAACAGGCCATTTCCACTAGTCCAGCCCATCCCCTCCCATCAGCATCACTCTACCCACGACAGGCCATTTCCACTAGTCCAGCCCATCCCCTCCCTTCAGCATCACTCTACCCACGACAGGCCATTTCCACTAGTCCTTGCCATCCCCTCCCCTCAGCATCACTCTACCCACAACAGGCTATTTCCACTAGTCCAGCCCATCCCCTCCCATCAGCATCACACTACCCACGACAGGCCATTTCCACTGGTCCAGCCCATCCCCCCCATCAGCATCACACAACCCACTACAGGCCATTTCCACTGGTCCAGCCCATCCCCTCCCATTCAGCATCACACTACCCACGACAGGCCATTTCCACTGGTCCAGCCCATCCCCTCCCATTCAGCATCACACTACCCACGACAGGCCGTTTCCACTGGTCCAGCCCATCCCCTCCCATTCACCATCACACTACCCACGACAGGCCATTTCCACTGGTCCAGCCCATCCCCTCCCATTCAGCATCACACTACCCACGACAGGCCATTTCCACTGGTCCAGCCCATCCCCTCCCATTCAGCATCACTCTACCCACGACAGGCCATTTCCACTGTATTTATTAAAAGAGGTCCTACAGAGTCTTACATCTCTAACAATGTTATGATGACCATAGCTCAACAAACACTCCAGGAAAAGGAGTCTGGACTATGTTATTGAGGTGATCATTATGTTTTTATTGAATATTATGTATTATTTATTTGTATTTTATCTAACACAATGGCAGGATACAATATGTGTATCATTTAGATGATTATATATGAGCCAATCGCAGTGCAGGCTTTTCTCCTCCCCCCACCTAGACCCACCCATCCAGTTCAACAGAGTGGTGTGGGTAGGGTGGCTGCAATAATCAATAAGATGGTAATCAAGCCACCATGTTGCTGGGATGGGAAATTAAATGATGACCAGAGCCACCTGGGACAGGGAGCATTCATCAACAGGCAGATTGGATGTTGGGATATAAACAGGGCCAGGGCTCAGGGTAGATTGGATGTTGGGATATAAACAGGGCCAGGGCTCAGGGTAGATTGGATGTTTGGATATAAACAGGGCCAGGGCTCAGGGTAGATTGGATGTTGGGATATAAACAGGGTCAGGGCTCAGGGTAGATTGGATGTTGGGATATAAACAGGGTCAGGGCTCAGGGCAGATTGGATGTTGGGATATAAACAGGGCCAGGGCTCAGGGTAGCTGGATGTTGGGATATAAACAGGGCCAGGGCTCAGGGTAGATTGGATGTTTGGATATAAACAGGGCCAGGGCTCAGGGTAGATTGGATGTTGGGATATAAACAGGGCCAGGGCTCAGGGTAGATTGGATGTTTGGATATAAACAGGGCCAGGGCTCAGGGTAGATTGGATGTTGGGATATAAACAGGGCCAGGGCTCAGGGTAGATTGGATGTTGGGATATAAACAGGGCCAGGGCTCAGGGTAGATTGGATGTTGGGATATAAACAGGGCCAGGGCTCAGGGTAGCTGGATGTTGGGATATAAACAGGGCCAGGGCTCAGGGTAGATTGGATGTTGGGATATAAACAGGGCCAGGGCTCAGGGTAGATTGGATGTTGGGATATAAACAGGGTTAGGGCTCAGGGTAGATTGGATGTTGGGATATAAACAGGGTTAGGGCTCAGGGCAGATTCGATGTTTGGATATAAACAGGGTGTCACGACTTCCTCCGAAGTCGGTCCCTCTCCTTGTTCGGGCGACGTTCGGCGGTCGACGTCACCGGTCTTCGAGCCATCGCCGATCCACCTTTCATTTTCCATTTGTTTTGTCTTCCCACACACCTGGTTTCAATTCCATCATTACATGGTGTGTATTTAACCCTCTGTTCCCCCCATGTCCTTGTCCGGAATTGTTTGTTGTAAGTGCTTGTGCACGTTATGCTGGTGGTTGACGGGTTTTGTACCCATTTGATTTATTGTTCTGTTAACGGTGGTTTTTTATTATTAAACTGCGCCGTTGTAAATCAGTTTTTGCTCTCCTGCGCCTGACTTCTCTACCGCCAGTACTCACCCCTTACACAGGGTCAGGGCAGATTGGATGTTTGGATATAAACAGGGTCAGGGCAGATTCAATGTTTGGATATAAACAGGGTTAGGGCTCAGGGCAGATTGGATGTTTGTGTAACAGTGTAGGTTCCGTCCCTCTCTTCGCCCCAACCCGGGCTCGAACCAGGGACCCTTGCACACATCAACAACTGACACCCACGAAGCATCGTTACCCATTGCGCCATAAAAGCCGCGGCCCTTGCAACGCAAGGGGAAACCCTACTTCAAGTCTCAGAGCGAGTGACGTCACTGATTGAAATGCTATTCGCGCGCACCACCGCTAACTAACTAGCCATTTCACATCGGTTACATTTGGATATAAACAGGGTCAGGACTCAGGGCAGATTGGATGTTTTGATATAAACAGGGTCAGGGCTCAGGGCAGATTGGATGTTTTGATATAAACAGGGTCAGGGCTCAGGGCAGATTGGATGTTTTGATATAAACAGGGTCAGGGCTCAGGGCAGATTGGATGTTTTGATATAAACAGGGTCAGGGTTCAGGGCAGATTGGATGTTTTGATATAAACAGGGTCAGGGCTCAGGGCAGATTGGATGTTTTGATATAAACAGGGTCAGGGCTCAGGGCAGATTGGATGTTTTGATATAAACAGGGTCAGGGCTCAGGGCAGATTGGGAGATATTTTTAAGCTTGATGACCAATCTTCTTTTCAGGTCCTTCAGTAGTTGTGTGCACCCACTCCAGCAGCTGATGCATACCAGCCATTTAGGGGTAATGAGAATGGTTGTGTCCCAAATCACACCCTACCAAATCACACCCTATTCCTTATATAGTGCACTACTTTAGACCTGGTCAAAGTAGTGCACTGGTCAAAAGTAGTGCACTACATAGCTAGGGAATAGGGTGCGATTTGGGACGGACCCAAAGATTATTCATCTGACAGGGAGCTGGTTTGGGAGGGGTTTCTGTGTCTGTCTCACCCCCCCTCTCCTCTCCATCTGCTCACTTGCACGCACTCACTCACTCACCCACACACAGACACAGACACAGACACACTGATTACTGAGCCTTTGGACTAATGCTAAATCCCCATCAGAAAGGGAATTGGCTGCCAACAGCACATCTGCGCAGATACGGTCTTCAGTACAGTAGCACACATACATTCAGGCTGATGGAGGGAAACTAAAACACAGCTATGAATACAGCAGTTCAGAACCTTTGACTGGATCTGAAATGGGTGTCTCTGTTTCTCATTATTTTTGCTACTTGGAATTGGCATCTTTGAAAAGCACCCTTACGGCAGATTATGAATGGTTCTCCATGGCGGTTCACTAACCCATAATTGAATATTTTATTGACTCCCCTTTAGATCTTGAACCTGTGTTTGTTTCAGTGTTATAAAATGAGAGCCAGTACCACTAATGAGTTCCAGACTGTCATGTCCAAGACAAGACAAGAACGTGATGTTTAGAACATGGAAGGGAGGGACACCTTAACATACGTGTGTACTAAAAATGTGCCAGGGCCTGGGCTAATCTCTGATGGCCAGATTCTAACTAAATTACTCTAGGTTTTAGTTCTGGGTTTACCAAGATTAGGCCCGGACACACTGGGGCGTAGACATATATAATAATATACATTTAATGATATGCTCTGATCGAGCCCTGGATACGAGACAGATAAGAATGCATTTCTGAAAATACTGGCTAGTCGATGGCCACACTCCTCTCTCTGCCAGTGAAAATGGTTAAATGTCTGCAGGGGCACTGAGCTTGTCCCTGACCAGCGGCCGAACACCGGCGCGGTTGTGTCAATGTTTTACCGTACCGTACAGCCTTCTATCATCCAGTTCAATATTCTCATCCACGGAGGCGATTCTCTCACGTTGGTGCCCCTCCCACTCACTCGCCCACAGCCCCACGCACGCTCGAATGACACTACGAGATTTCTCACTCTCCGTTCGCTACCCCTCGTGCCGCGCGCTCTCCCCAGCATCGCAGAAGGTAGGTGTCAGTGGAATATTTATTTTACCTCCATAGCCTATTTGTGTCATGTCATATTTCCGATGTTCTATACCTCGCGGAACTGCATGGTTCCTTCCTAAAAAAAGGATTAGCCTACTGGACAGTAATGGTAGGCTTGTATATTCTGCATTGATTTGGATTGCGTGTCAGTGAGGATGCCTTGTGTTCTCTATTTGTGCCGTCAAAATTAAATACAACAGAATAATATTTTGTAGGTTATTGTAGTAGTCTAAATATGAAAAATCAATCGCTACTCTGGCCCTGCGTGTAGAGACAGTGGAGGAATCCCGAATCCGATTGCATAGGAAAGGAAGGATTAAGACATCTGGGTGTCTGCCAGTTTGTTAATATTACACCCGGTTTTAAGAGCTAAAGGCCTGTATGAAAAACACAGACTGGGATGAAGCAGCTCTGTATGGAAATGTGAATGATAGCCTATTTCACATAACAGGTAGATTAAAAGAGATAAAACGATGACGATGTAATTTAGGCTATGTGAAATATACCGATTTTGAAAAGCACAAAAATAGGCATATTCACCACCCTTATTAGACACGAGCACTACAATATGTTGAAGATATTGGTCCACAGCATGATTAACGAAGTGTCAAGATATGGCGCTGTCTTGCGGGTAATTCGGACGAGAAGAATTGGGTGACCCAAATGTCGATGCGATTTATCCAACCGTCTATAAACAGCGTATCTGCCGACCTGTAGGCCTAGGCAGCAGCGGAGTTTCATAACCAAAATAAAACCCGAATGGTCTATGAATCACAGAGCCTGGATAATACTTTAGTATATACTTAGAATCATATCATTGTTATTATTGGAATTTAGACTGCATATCAATTCTGAATAGGCTTCTGAAACCAGAAGAACGCAACAGTGTAAAAGGTCTATTTCCTAAAGGCAGAGACACACCTGAGGATCATACATCGCTGAGTGCATGTAGTCATATTAAATACAATGAGCAGGCCTAGTTTGTTGCATACATTTACACATTAAACGTTTTCTTGATTTTAGTGTTATTACCTTTTTTGGACATACATGGTTCATATCAGCTATGGGTTCTTTCTCTCCTTTATAGAACCGTCATCTCAGGCCTATCTCAGTGTCCAATAAGCAGATACCATGACAGAGAACATAGTAACCTACAAAGGTGTAGGATCTTAATTTGATCACTCTTTTGTCGCCGAGAATTTTCCTGCAGATGAACTTCATGATTTACATAAATTCACTGAAAACCTGCACTTACACATATTATTGCACTTTGCATGTAGCCTAATTTTGGCCAGATAATAGCCTAACCACCGATCAAACAATGTTATGGACAAAAAATTTAAATCCTGTTGCAGCAGTTATATTTTGCTGCTACAATACTGGTCAAATTAAGATCCAACATCTGTATGTATGTCCCATTTGGTGCCCTATATGAAAGCTATTAACTCTGAGTATGCCACACCTGTGCCACTGGGTCAGTGTTTCATGGTCAGTGTTTCATAGTCTATGTCCCAAATTACACCATATTCCCTAGTGCATCATCAAAGAAGTGTACTACATAGGGTGCCATTTGCCACACAGACATACTTTCAGTTCCAAAATCAAGATCTTTAAGGAGTGTCAAGATGTGCTAACTGGTTTTATATGTCTCATATTCAGAAACTTTGCAGCCTATCGACAGTAGTATTCTCTCTGAGCTATCCCACTAAGTGTCTTTCATGATATAAATGTCTGGTAAGTGCACTCTGACAAGAAAAATCATTGTAAACAATATTGTAATCGCCAGCCCAGCCGATCTCAATTGCTTGCTTCCAACATTTCCTGCTCCCTAAAAGCTGAGCTTTACATTTTCACCCTCTACAGGGAATTATCTTTACCATTATCTATAAAAGAAAACCTGGGGATTGAGCAGTCTCATGGGTGATTTAATTGTACAACTAAAAAAAGTAATTTCTTGTTTAAGACAGCATTTATACTGTGAAAATATATCATACAGGTTATATCAATGGAAAACTCATATTACTTTTTCATTTGTAATTTATGTAATCCATTAATTACAACTTGTCTAATAAAGCATGGCCATTCAAAAGGGGAAACGAAAATGTCCCTGAACTGTCCACATATAAAATGTGTAACTAAATCAAGCCAATCGTGATTGAGTTATATAATCTATTTTCTAATCAAATTAAATTGTAGTCTAATAAAGTAAGTTATATGTCCTAATTATGTTGACATTGAAGATGAAATGTTTGCATTAAATATAATCCTATTTTCTTACAATAAGTATTTTAGATTAATTGACAACCTTTTTACCAACCCTTTTTTCAATATCCCTAATAGGTGGATATTTGATTGGGGGCAGGAGTAGAGAACCTAATTCAAACTGTCTAGTATCAAACTTTCTTAGCATGGCAACAACAGGAGATCAGCTCATCTGCTACTTCATTTTTGTGGGTTTTTGGTTGAAATCAAGATGATTTTAGCATGCAGGTGCATGTAATCTCCTGTTAGTAGCGTTGAAAAAAAATCAGCGATAACACAAAGCTTTGGTTAAATTCTGCCTGTTGGTTGCAATTGCCTCGCTTAGTTTTGGTTGAGCGGTGATTAAGGTGAGATGTGTGGTTGTTACCCACAGCCTCTTCACACTGACGGCGTTTGAGTTATTGATCTCTTACAGATGTTAATCTAATCAGGATTATTGACACTAGGTCTGTGTTTTTCCATTTAAAGATGCACTAAATGCAGAAATCGTCCACCATTTCCTGTTTGCTAAAATTCTAATAGCAAGTGTAGTAAATCATTGTACCTTCTAAGCCGCTGTGAAATATATTTTCAACAACAAAAAATATTGTACTTCCAGCTGTTTGAAACTGGTGTACAAATCCGAAAATAAAAGATGCAAAAACAAAACTTAAGAACAGGTAGCATAGAAATTGTACACATAGAACAGATATACCATATATGCTATATATATATATATATAAATAGCAGTTGTAAATGAGAACTTGTTCTCAACTTGCCTACCTGGTTAAATAAAGGTGAAATAAATAAAAATAAATAAATACCACTTCTTAGACTTGCTTTCAATAAGAATGCAGATCTATAACTCACATTTCTATGTGAATTGGGTGGGTCGCCCAAAAAGTCACATATTGCAGCTTTAAGAATATAACAATTAGGGCTGGAACAATAATTATAATCCTGTAACAGACGGTTATGGATGAAGACCGTCATTAAAATAAAATAACCAGCATGACAGCCGGGCATTCATGAGGATGAGTCCGTTTCTGCTGTAACATGAACTCTACAACGTGACGAAGCTTTGTTGCTCCTTGCTGAAACAAGCAAATTGTTGTAGAAAACAAGTCTTCGGCTGCCTAGGCGATGCCCCCCTCCCTGACGCAGCAGCACATGCAGTCACGAGCAGAGAAGAGGAGAAAATGTGCATGTTTTTGTTGTTGTTGCTATTCGAATGGTTATTACATTGACAGGATCATTTGGGGAAAAGGAGATGCATTTAACCCAGCCATTCTGAATCAGAGAGTTGTGGGAAGCTGCCTTAATCAACGTCCACGTCATCGGTGCCCAGGGAACAGTTGTTGTTGGGGGTTAACTTGCCTTGGCTGACCAATTAGTTGACTCAAGTGTGTGAGTGCTGGGGGGGGGGGGGGGGGGGGGGGAGTACACTCCTTTGTTTACACTTGCAGTCCGTCATTGCTTTGCGTCCTAGTATGTGATTCCCCTGATAGTAGTCTCCCTGAGCTGTGTGTCCCCTATAGGTTCTCCTGAGCCAGCTAGTTATATGACAGGCTGATGAAGCAGGGGTCTAATTGATTAAGCAGAGAACAGGAGAGAATTATCACTCTGAATTATCCTGCTCTATAACTGCCACTAAGAGGTAGCCACACCTCTGGTAGTGTGACACTTAGTAGGGGGGTAAACCCAATGACTGTATGGATACACCCCCTCAATCTTTACCCCCATTCATCTCCCAACAACCCCCTATGGGCAGTGATGGACCCCTCAGGTCCTCTGACTTGTCATATCAAGGGCGTGCCGTTCATCAATGCTGCTAGTGTTATGATATATTATGTGACTGGAATATGAAGTATTTGAAAGGCATACCCACACACTGATATAGGGAATTTTAATGGGAATTTGACCTAATGTCCAGGGAATGTTTTTGGTTTGCTAGGTATGCTGCCAAAACGTGATACACGTCAAATCAGTTTTCTTGATCTTCTGATCTTGTGTGAAAATAATGTTCTATACACTGATCTTTACAGGAAACCTACTGATCGTAACAGTTTGAGGGCTGACAGTTGTCACCCACTTCCCTTGAAAAATAGTTTGCCCTACAGCCAATTCTGTCGAATCAAAAGAATTTGCAAAAAACAATCAGATTTCGACAGAAATATGGCTGAGACGTAAAGAAAGTTCAAGGAGAGGGGGTACAAAAATGATCAGATTAATATTGCCATTGATAAAATTCAAATGAGACATGACATTTTTCAAGGTCAGTCTCGCAAAAAGACGCATTCTTGCGTTCTAACTACCCGCTATTCAAAGCGCTCTGAACAAATTAAGGGAATCGTTCACAAACATTGGCACATTCTAAAATACGATGAAAGTCTTGGTAATGTGTTTTCTGACCTTCCCTTCGTCGTATTCTCGCGGGGTAGAAATCTCAGAGACCAATTGGTACACTCTGATTTACACCACCCCAAGATATTCCTGAACAACGTCTATTTGCGCCACTACTGGATGGAAATTACAAGTGTAATGGCTGTGCTCAATGCAATGGCACTTATAAATGTAGATCCTTCAAACCCCCACAAACAGGGAAACAGATCCCAATCAAAGGTCTTATTACGTGCTCCACTAAGGCAGATATTTATCTTATAACTTGTCCTTGTGGTAAAAATGATGTGGGTAAAACAAAGCGTGAATTAAAAGTACGTATCTCAGAGCATCGTAGCACCATTAGGTGCAAAAACTTGACTTACCCAGTTGAACCCACTTTTTGGAAGCAAACCACTCGATTTCGTCTCTGCGTTATATTGGCATCGAACATGTCACCCTCCCTAGGAGAGGGGGTGACCTTGATAATTTATTGTTAAAACGAGAGGCTGCCTGGATCTTTAACTTAAAGACCCTTGCACCCTTTGGTCTCAATCTAGACTTTGATCTTAAGCCATTCTTGTGATTATTGTGACTTTGCCATTGTAATTGTTTGTAAGCTTGCGTAGTCTAAAATGAATCTATGATCGCATGCTATCCATTTGTTTTTTTGTATGCTGTTCTTTGTATGCCATTTTTATATTTGAGAATTAACCAATGATATTAGGCCAAACTTGGCCATGATTACAGACACCTGTGTGTCTTCTGACACTATATAAACGAGTCATCTTGCAGTGTTTGTGATCATACCCTGATGAAGACAGCTTGGCTGTCGAAACGTTGGATATTACATTTTTGCATCTGAGCTCCTAGAGTGTGTGGCTCTCCCTTATTTTCAATGCTGCCAAAAAGGGACATTTTCTTTTTGATTGAGTGAGCAATGGCAACGTTTTGACCTATGCCTGGTTTTCTGAGTATTGTATTCATTCAGCCCATATTCTCATTGTCCTCTATGTTATCTGTACCATTTATTCAGAGTTATGTAAATCCTTCTCTGGAATGGCCGCAAGCAACGTTTCTCACCCACTCAAAATTGCATGCAATGTGTGGTGAAGCAGGGTTCTAGGAGAATCATGCCCATGGAGTCAGAGAACATTACATACAGTACATGGGACATGGACTAGTGTTGCCACTGCGGTTCACATGCACACGCACGCACGCACGCACTCACACACACACACACACACACACACACACACACACACACACACACACACACACACACACACACACACACACACACACACACACACACACACACACACACACACACACACAAATGTAGACATACACACAAATATATATTCACTGAGCATACCAAATATTAGGAACACCTTCCTAATTGAGTTGCATGCCCCTTTTGCCCTCAGAACAGCATGGACTCTACAAGGTGTCGAAAGCATTCCATAGGGGTGCAGGCCCATGTTGACTCCAATGCTTCCCACAGTTGTGTCAATTAGGCTGGATGTCCGTTGGGTGGTGGACCATTCTTGATGCATACGGGAAATTGTTGAGCATGAAAAACCCAGCAGCGTTGCAGTTCTTGACAAAAAAAACGCTGAGCCTGGCACCTTTTGTCTTGCCCATTCACCCTCTGTCATAAGGGTGGGTGTAGCTGGTGTGTGCAGTCAGGCGCAGGAGAGCAGAGAATTGGGAGCAACGTAACTATACTCAGAATTATGAATGGTGCAAGGTAAAACACTATACTTGCCCAAACACACAAACATCAACTTTTACGCACTTGCAAAAAACAGCACCCGTCGAAATAGCCAGTCACCAACATTACCGAACATGACATTAAACAATCCCGCACAACACCATGGGGGAAACAGAAGGTTAAATACATGAACAATAATTAGGGGAATGAAAAACAGGTGTGTAGAAACAAAGACAAAACAAATGGAAAATGAAAAGTGGATCGGCGATGGCTAGTAGACCGGCGACGCCGACCTCCGAGCGCCACCCGAACAAGGAGAGGAACTGAATTCGGCTGAAGTCGTGACACCCTCTGAATGCACACTATAGACAATCCATGTCTCAATTGTCTCAAGGCTTAAAAATCCTTCTTTAACCTGTCTCCTCCCCTTCATCTATAGTGGTTGGAGTGGATTTAACAAGTGACATCAATAAGGGATCATAGCTTTCACCTGGATTCACCTTGTCAGTCTATGTCATAGAAAGAGCAGGTGTTCTTAATGTTTTGTACACTCAGTGTACAAACGCACACACACACATCCTCTTGCCTTTGCTGCCAGGTCAAATGCTCACAGTTGACATCGCTCAGGTGGCATAAGAGCACATCAAGCGTTGAAGGGACTCGACTCAGCGATGAGTGGGCAGAAAAATGCATCTCTGCCACCTAGCCAGGCAGCTTGTTACTGTTGTGCATCCCAAACGGCACCCTATTCCCTATATAGTGCACTACTTTAGACCAGAGCCCTATGCCCCCTGTTCAATAGAGGTGCACTGTAAAGAGAATAGAGTGTAATTTGAGATGCAGCCTGAAGTTCACCCATCAGCCATCAGCCATCAGTCAGAGACTGAGCTAGCTCTTAGTGTAGGCTTCTCTCTCTCTTTCTCTCTCTCCCTTTCTCTCTCTCTCTTTTGTCCCTTGTGGCCTTGTGGAGGGCCGTTGCTGACTCCCCCACCCACCCGCCTTCCCATCACCCACTCACTCTTAGACATCTCACTTGTGTTTATCAAGTGGTGAGTCCAAGGCTTTGGTTGGATTTTATTGCTCTTTTAAAAAGAGAAGGGCATGAGATGGAGCCAGCAAAACAGTTGTTTTGGTAACACATTCTCTTTTTGTCCATCAGCATGGCAGCAAAGACACAAAATGGCTTCCTGCCTGGCCTGTGATGTACTGGATTAATTAGGGCAATAATTAGCTAGAATGAGATTGATAATTTGCAGCTTTTATGAAAGGAATGTTATGCAAGTCTGACTTTGTAGAGTTCTTTCAGAATGATTGTATTGCTACTAAACCAATAGAGGTTTATATTCAAGCTGTCTTCTATCACCAACAAGGATCTATGGCTGTTTTGTTTTTACATTTGTATGCTATACTTAATTGCTAAATATTAGTTCAGCTCATGTCACAGTAGAAATTTACACAATCTTTACATTAATTATTTAGTAATAGAGCCCAGTGTCTTTCACATAAAGGTATGTCTCTAAACTGCTTCCTTGGCTATTTTCTATTCTGTTTAGTCATCAAACACCTCTGGCAAACAACACACTGTCACATCAGAAAAGCCTTACACATGGCCTAGTACAGTCACCCTGTGCTCACCCTCCAGCTCCTGAAAATAAAAGAAATATCTGCTCACTATTTGTCTCATTTCAGGAGTAGTGTCTTTTGGGCAGAGTCATTTTATAAAATAACTATTTATTTCACCTAATTTTAACATTCTGTCATAAAGAGCACATGTTCAACTTCATAAAAAAAACATTTCCATCTCAAGAGGTTAAATGAAGAAAATGACAATAAAAAGTGACAATGAAAGTGATAGGGTTGAACGTAACAAGGTTGACCTTAAATCAGCCATAACTCCCCTTGTGACGCGACGTAAAGAATGTTGCAAATACCGCTGTCCATGGTTCTGAAAGTGAGAGGAGCAATATCTAATGAGGGGCATTTTTTTATTTACAATAAAAGTACTCATGTTATGAATGAGGACAAAACTAATGCAGAAGCCTTAAGCTGCCCTCGAAAAGCAATTTGTCTGGGTCCCACAAATGATGACAATCATTTTTAATGGACTTCAGCTGCGCAGATAATGCAGGTTTGAGGGATTAAATGTTTACCTGCTAGAAAGCCAGCTATTGCTCTTTGGGGATGGATTAGGAAGAACTTGGCACTGAGCTTTACAGCTCTGGATATACAGCAGTATGGCTGTGTTTTTCAATCAGAAAAAAGATTGAATCTCCAAGCCACTAATCTGGCCAACCCAGAACTAAAATCTTGCGCCGGCTACATGATTTAGTTCTGGGGGGGGTGACATATTAGAAAAGATACTAGAACAAGCAGCAGAAGCAGGGCCTTAGCACCACACCCCTCTCTCTGCAAGTTTCCGGAAAGTCTATGGACCAAATGTCCCCTTCCCTTCCGAAATTCGAAATTGTGATTTGTCCAAATGATCAGTGACGAAAATCCAGCGGAACAATGTTCCTCGTTAGTTGTCGCATCCCACAGTCTGTTGAAAGACGCTAAAATATGCTACGTGTGTCTGTCCACGAGAGATTAACAACCCAAAAACATCAAAAATGAATACTGGCAGTGGCATAAGTAGGCTATGGTAGATATGCTGGTAACTGCCAAAATAAAGTAAACACTTGAGTAAATGAGGGATCCAAAGTATATTGAAAGCAGGTGCTTCGATACAGGTGTGGTTCCTGAGTCAATTAAGCAATTTAAACATCCCATCAGGGTCATGTAAAAAAATGCCCAGTTGATCATTATTTTGGCTACCATGGCTAGAAGAAGAGATCTCAGTGACTTTGAAATAGGGGTCTCAAAGGAGTATAGGGGGTTTAAAGGGTGTGTGTGTGTCTTAGTCACCAGATTTCAACCCAACTGAACACTTATGGGACATTCTGGATCAGTGCCTGAGACAGCGTTTTACACCACCATCAACAAAACAACAAAATGAAGGAATTTCTTGTGGAAGAATAGTGTCATATCCTTCCAATAGAGTTCCAGACACTTGTTTAATCTATGCCAAGGCACACCGAAGCTGTTCTGTCGACTCGTGGTGCCCAACGCCCTATTAAGAAACTATGTTGGTGTTTCCTTTATTCTGGCAGTTACCTGTATTTTAGGTTGTATAAGACCTAAGCTATATATTATTGTTACACTGTCCATATCATACGTCATGATGTCACAACACAGTGAGCAGAGGAATAGAATCATGCATATACAGTTAATCAAAACATTGTTCTCATGTAAGTATTTTAGTGGGCGTGTTGACACCAATAGTTCACATTCTTGGTTGTTGTTATGAAATGTTTTGGAGAAACGTTTGACTCTGCACCACACACACACACACACACACACACACACACACACACACACCCACTCACCCACACACACACACACACACACACACACACACACACACACACACACACACACACACACACACTCTGGGTGTGTTTACTATAAAGTGTTAGTAAGGTGTTAGCTGGACAATAGGATCAGCTCTGAGCCTGACACCGTTCTAATTAGACCCTCAGTGTGTCCCAAATGGCACCCTAATCCATACATAGTGCACTACTTTTGACCAAAGCTCTATGGCCCATGTTACAGTTTTTTCGAACTGCTTACACACAAAATCTTTTCATGTCACACGATTTTTTAAACCTCTCACTCAAAGTGCAAAACTACACACCAGATATCCAAAACCTTAAGCTATTTCTCAGCCTTTGACTCTTTTTAAAACAATTTTTTCAAAACACTACACACAATTCTCTACCTAAAACACAAAAATCTAACAGGAAGTGACTTGCTTTCCTTTTCCAAACACAACCAATCAAAATGCTACACTTATTCACCAGGTCATACACACAATAGGACAGAGGGCAATTACCAATGTCCCTGGACAGCGTGGGGGTAATATAACTATGTGTGCTGCCATCACTCAAAACAGAGTCCTCCATCACAATGCCACACTGGGTCCGTACAACACCGGCCATATGCTCACTTTTCTGGATGCAATTTACACAATGCTTATCCCTGATCCAGATCAGGAACCTGCTAGATTTGTGGTTTTATGGGACAATGTTAGTTTTCACCGGGCTGTTCTGGTCCAAAACTGGTTTGCCACCCATCCACAATTTGTAGTTTTGTACCTACCCCCATATTCACCTTTTCTAAATCCCATAGAGGAATTCGTCTCAGCCTGGCGCTGGAAAGTGTATGATCGCCAACCCTATGCCCGCATGCCGCTTCTCCAGGCAATGGAGGACGCATGTGGGGACATAGAGGTTGCCTCTGTCCAAGGTTGGATACGCCATGCTAGGAGATACTTCCCTCGATGTTTGGCAAGAGAAAACGTATCTTGTGATGTGGACGAAGTATTGTGGCCAGACCCAGCCCGGAGAAGAGATGAAGCGTAGCTTAGCACTGGTGACTGCACCCCCCCTACCAATTCCTGGACTGCCCCCCCGGGACCCCACACACACAATTGTGTTCTTTACTGTATTCTAAAGAATATACTTTTGGTTTACATATGTTTATGGTTTTGTTGTATGCTACTGTATACACCAGTAATGTTTGCCCTAATAAATATTTTCTGTTTCTACATTGCATTGGTGTTTACAGTGTACTTGTTACCCCTCTCAGCAGATTACTTTCACTGTAGAACATTGTATTGAAATGTAGATATAAGCCTATGAAAGACCAAAGAGCTTTAGATTTAGAACAACAGTGTTTACATGGTATATCCAAAAATGTACTATTATGAAAGCAGTGTTTGCTATTTGATGCAAATGCTTCATTCTGACATGTGTTTATGGCATTTTGAATGCAGTGTTACATTTTGAAGGAGATGTGAGGCATTTTGCATTTTGTGTGTGCAGTTTAGGGAATTGTGTGTAGAGTTTTGAAAAAAATGAGACAGTTTTGAAAACGTGTGTAAGCAGTTGGAAAAAACTGTAAAAGTAGTGCACTATATAGGGGATAGGGTGCAATTTGGACATAGACATGTTTTTCCAGGGCCATAAAAGGCTTCGGCCTATAGAATGGACCCACTACTACCCACCCCATATTTACATATCATTTATTTAACAGATGCTCTCTTCCAGAGCGAGTTATCAAGCTACGGAAGGATGAAAGCATCTGCTAAACATAGTCAAGAGTTTCAACAGAGTAATAAAAGCATGAAAGTATTCACCTGTAGATCAAGTACTGTTGTACTCCATCTAACGGTTGTACTCCTTGCTTTACTATAATGCTCTGGGTGACAGTTACCCACATGGACAGATCTATGATCAGCTTACTCTTCCACAATCCCAACCTTAACCATTAGATGGGACAATTGAAAGCTGACCACAGATCAGCATACATATGTAGGATCTTAATTTGATCACACTTTTGTTGTTGAGAAGTTTCCTTGCAAACTTGTAGTGTATATATATATATATATATATATATATATATATATATATATATTTTTTTTTAAGCTTCTAAAGTTTGTTATTTCCACTTTGAAATTTCAGACTTGATATGCCCCAAAGAATAACATATCAACCCTTAGAAAAATGTGCATTATTTATAATCCACATAATAATTCAAATTTCCTGTTGCTGCAGGATTATTTCACTGCTGTGGCAAACTAGCTGAAATGAAGATCCTACATCTGTATAGGGGTTACTTCATCCAACCCCTTTAATATCAGACAGAATATCAGAGCCTGAAGAATGTGTTTGATGGGCTGTGTGAGTCTGTATGCTCCCTTCCTCCCTTCATTGAAGTAATCACATATTAAACATGGTTTTACAGGTGAACGCAAGGGCTTCACCACAGATTTCACCTGTCCAGTCCTTTCTAGTCAGTGGTTATGTCAAAGAAGGGAGGAAGGAAGGATACACTTTCAAAGAATGTGGATGTCTCTGCAGGCTGGTGTGGGGGCGAGACCTGGGTTCGAATTCTATTTGAAATCTTTGAAATAGTTTGAGTGTTTGCTCTAGCCTGCCTAAAGTGCCAGATGGGCGGGTATAGCAGTTCTGGGACTATTCTATTGGTCCATTAAGCCAGACAAGCTCAAACAAGCATAGATAACTTATCTGAAATTATTTTAAATAGAATCTGAACCCAGGTCTGGTGTGGGCTCACAGGCCCATTTTCCATGAAGAGGAAGAGGATTAGCTGGAGACTGTCCTTGGACATGATAATTATTGGGTTGGAAATGTTAATTCGTCTTTCGGACTAATCAGAGCACGACATCTTTCAGTAGCCCTTCACACCCGTATACAGGTTCAAAATGGCAGATTTGGAACATAGTGGCTGTACAGAGCTCAGGCTCTGCGCTTCACAGCTCTGTATGTGTTTTGACTGACTGCTGTTCTGAATTTGAGCACCGCGCCTCCCGCTAATTGGGCAACTTGTTATTGTCTGTGTCTGTGTGAGGGGAAATGCTTTACATTAAGATGGCTCGACGTTGAGGATTATAATAAATACCACTTTGATGTCATACAGTCCAAATGTGCACTTCACATTTCCAAATAAAAAAACAAATGTCATATACAGTGTCAACGTTTATAATCACTATGTTTGATGTTCAGTTACAAGATGACATGGCGTCGTACCTTGGGTTGTTCTGAACAGAACGAACCAATGTTTGTTTATTGTGAGAAAAAAACTGCAGAACACATACCTGAATGCACTCATGACATGACTCATTTCTATGTGCACCAAAATTATGATCTGTTTCTCTGAATTTAGAATTTTCTGACTTAGTTTTCAACAAAATGCTGCGAAAAGTACAGAAAATGTAAAATGCCCATAAAATCAACAGTGTAATGTTTGGATTCAGTCTCGTGTCAGGTGAACTGTTGGTCTAATCATTTTTTGGTCTAATCATTTTCCCATAATCTCCAAACTGTTCCCTTTCAATTGCTACCATGGTTATACATTTGCTTTTAATATTTCTTCTGGAAGAAACATTTCAATTTACCCTATCCATATAGGATAGGATTTCAATTCCCACGAGTGTAAAAGGTTAAGGTGGTGTGATGTTCAGTATAATGTTATTATGATTTTAAGCAGGTACTTGTTTTTTTGCATTATATAAATGTTCTCCTCAGTAAGCATATTTTTTTGTCTCTGAGATGTTTTGGCAATCAGCATATGAAGTAGATCCAGCTGGGGTAGGAAGTTGAATGTTCATTTTTGAAAAGCGTGACATTAATATTCTGACAGTCAGCTCAGCCTCAGTGCCTGTTGAATCTCAGTCAGAGGCACTTCTAACACAAAGGAAAGAAGAGGGAGACAGTGGTCGTCTCGCCTATTACACTCCCATGTTTGTTACAGCAGCTGAATTTGTTACAACCAACAGGGCCTTTGTCAGGCTTCTCTGCCTCCCCTGCAGCCAAGCCGAGAGAAAATGGAAACCGGCATTTGAAAGGATATAGAACTAGGGCTGTTGCGGTGGCCGTATTACCGCCACACCGGCAGTCATGACCGCAGTAAAATTCCACGTGAGTCACTGTCATTTCCTCTTATGCATTCTGGACATGCGTTGGTAGTACTGGTACTTTAGCCTGGTACTTAAGGCTCTATTGTCCCTCCATCAGGTCCTAATGGCCTGGTACTCAGGGCTCTATTGTCCCTCCTTCAGGTCCTAATGGCCTGGTACTCACGGCTCTATTGTCCCTCCATCAGGTCCTAATGGCCAGGTACTCAGGGCTCTATTGTCCCTCCTTCAGGTCCTAATGGCCTGGTACTCACGGCTCTATTGTCCCTCCATCAGGTCCTAATGGCCTGGTACTCACGGCTCTATTGTCCCTCCATCAGGTCCTAATGGCCAGGTACTCAGGGCTCTATTGTCCCTCTAACTACTCTGATATTAATGCAAATGAAATTCAGAATCACATCAAACACTTACCATCACAACAGTATTTTACTTATGAAAGTCACAGTTTGAAGAAAGAAGTTCAGTAATGGGTTGAAACTGAGAGGAAAACATAGTCGTTGTGGACGCTGTTTCAAAGCCTAACTAAATGAAATGAAGCGCTTTCTAAGTTGATGATTCATTCAAAACACATATTAGAGCTTATACATACACATAGGCCTATCTATGAGCCCCGGAAAAAACGGAATTCAAATAATGATTGTGCCGTTATACATTACATAGCCTACCGCATCTTATTCACAGCAGAAAAACATTTTTAAAAAACTGATTTAAGATGTCATTGGTACATAATTGGTCTAGCGTACTCCAAAATTAAACAAATTCTAGTAATCGCCTTTGAGTGTGGACTGTATTATTATGCATACTGGATGGACCTTGTGCTACCCTCCAAACCTTCTATCCATGAGTCTGGGGAGAACGTTGAGGCCTAGGCGATGCTGCTGGTTCACTGATTGTGCAGGGCGGCTTACAGAGTTAGCCTACAATTATAGTTAATTTGTATTTGATTTTGAGTAGCCTAGTAATAGGGAATTTTTTATAATTTCATAATTAATTGGCTGAAACATTACCTTTAGCTAAAGAATATCTCACCATCGTTTGTTTCCATCTCCTCCCATCTCTCCTTCATTCCTGTCACGGATCCCTCTGGAACTGTGTCATTATGCACACCTGGTCCCGATTTCCCTGATTGTAATTGTATAAATGTGTCCTTTGGTTTCCATTGGGCTGTCGATTATTGTTCCAATGTCTGTTGTGCCTGTGAGTACCTTTTGCCTTGTTGTTTTGGCTTTCGTGCTGCTTGTTTTGCGCAGATGATTACGGGTCTCGTCCCGTGTGGTATCATTGTGCGCTTGTGTATTTATTCGAGGTACTCCTCACTCTTTTTTTTGGGTCTCAACCCTGTGTTTTGTATATGTGTTTGTTTGGTCTTCGTCCCCGTGCTTTTACCAGGCACGCTGTAATTTGGGTGAAATTAAAAACCCTATTACGTATTCCTGTGTCTGTCTCCCGATCCTTCACCCAACGTGACAATTCATTTCTCGAGCACTCAGAGAGAGGGTCTGTCAACGGTTAAATGAAATATGTTTTGTTGTGAAAATATGTTACTATGGATGTTCGCGAACAGATTTCACTTGGTTTCCCAAATTAAGCACTGGGTAGTTGCAGTAACATGGTTGGAGAGCCCATGGCATACAGAGTTTGGGTGGAATATTACTTGAACCATCCCTCTGATTTGATCACAGCAAAAAACATTCCACTACCACTGCATTGGTTGACATGACTGACCAGTGGCTCAATGCTATGGATAATGGCAGGTATGTGGGTGTACTATTTTTAGGTTTCAGTGCATTGTTTCATTTGATTTAGTGGATCATGAAATACTTTTGATAAAATTATTGCATTATGGGTTTAGGGAGGCAGCATTGAATTGGGTACAGTAATATCTAACTAACAAATAGCCTTCCCTGTAGCTCAGTTGGTAGAGCATGGTGTTTGCAACGCATGGTGTTTGCAACGCCAGGGTTGTGGGTTCGATTTCCATGGGGGGCCAGCACAGAAAAAAAATGTATGAAGTTAAATGTATGCATTCACTACTGTAAGTCGCTCTGGATAAGAGCGTCTGCTAAATGACTAAAATGTAAATATAAAAACAGTTTACCTATATCAATGGGTCATTTTCTTCCCCTCATGCTTTAAATTGTGGAATACCGCAGGGCAGCTTCCTTGGGCCACTTCTTTACTTAACATATACCAACGACCTTCCTTATGTCTTATCTCAAGCTACTACATTTGCAGATGATACTACAATTTATACAGCAAGACAATCGGTTCAACAGGTACAACAAGCTCTACAAGTAGATATGGGAAATATCAGGGAGTAGGTTTCCTGGAACAAAGTTGTTTTGAATGCCAAGAAAACCAAGGTTATAAGTATGGGGGGAGTACAAATTGAGGAAGTGGCAGAAACCAAACTATTTGGAGTGCAGCTAGACAACTGCTTATCATGGTCGTCTCAAATAACTCATCTATGTAAAAAGGAAAAAAAAACATATGCATGCATGATCAGAAGGATCGCTAAATATTTACCGGGAAAGATTCTTAAGCAAATAACCCAAGCATTAATTGGGAGTCAGGTGAACTACTGTTCTGTGGTTTTGGAAAATGCATCAGCAAGTGAAATTAAGAGGCTGCAGATTGCACAGAATAAAGCAGCAATGATTGTTTTAAGGTGGAGATATGATTCTTCTGTTGTTGTTATGTACAATGCTCTTGGGTGGTCATTAATCAACAAGATAATACAAAATAAACATGTTTTTTTCCCCCATTTAAAATGGCCAAACTCCATTCTCAACAGTATTCAGTTGGTAAGAGACAGACAATACTAGGAATAGATTGTCCATCATCTACTGTATGTGTTATCCGGGCAGAAAAGAGAAGTGGGCAAAATAACATTTAGATTCAGAGCAATAAAGAAATGGAAGAATTTATCTGAGCAAACCAGAAACGTTTCAATATATGAATTCAAACAATACTTTAGAACCATTTAAATATAATAAATTGGAAGGTTGTGCAGGACCATGGTAGATGAAGGAACCAATCTATCTTTTCAGACTGTTAGAGTATTTATCTGGTCAATATGGCAGGGTATTATGTCTGCTGTTTGTAACAGTTTGTTATATGAAAAAATGTGATTGTATTATAAATTGTATTTTAATGTTCGAGGACTCTTGGAATGTTAGTCCGAATGAGGACTAAAAGAGATCCAAATCAAATCTCTGGTGTGTCTGTGGATTACATTCTTGGACATTTCTATCTCTGTGTTGTCTTCATTCTCAATGTCAGTGGGTGAGAGTGCTTTTCCGAGATCAGGAAGTGATGCTATTGTGCACTTTCTATTATTCTCTGTGAAGAAGACACATCTGGAGGTCATATAGTGGCCGAGCTATCCTGGTGATTTTCAATTTGATTGTAGAGATAAGGTTGATCCTCTGAGATACAGGGCCCCGCTCACTGAATGAATCTCCTGGGCAGAATAACAGACAGGGAATGTTATAGACCCTAAGTGGGTAAGGAAAAGGCTCAAAGCATGATTGTGTTTCCTCATGCAGCTCAACCTCTTGGACCCCTGGTATGTCCCTTGTAACAGAAGACACAACAGGAATGAAGCCGCTTTTTAGAAATAGTGAATACATTTTGCCTCTATATACTGTACCTTGAGTTAGTGAGCCCTTTGTAACAGAAAAAGGTGTGTGTGTGGGTGCATGTGTATTTGTGTAAGGTGGGTGCGTAATACTGTGTATGGGATTTAAACATTTTACCAGTTAACTCAATCCCCAAAGATATTGCCACGCATAGTCAACAATTGTAGGCTATTGTATCCAGCATTAGTGTATTGAGAGTTTGATGGGTAGTTTTTGAGAATTAGCCCTCAGTGAACGTTACCAGGCTCCTCCAGTATCATTGACATTCACTTTAGAGAAGTTCCATGCTTCATTTGAAAAAGTCAAAATGTCCGAATTGTCACTGTTGTTCTTCCTGTAGTGTATTCATCCAGCATGAAAATGTACACACATTGGCCTTCCCGCTGGCATTGTTATTCTAACACTCACAATCCCAACATGAGTCCCAAATGGCTCCCTTTTCCCTATTTAGTGCACTACTTTTGACCAGAGCCTTATGGACCCTGGTCAAAATTAGTCAACTATATAGGGAATAGGGTACCATTTTGGACGGAACCCCAGTCTCCTGAGGTTCAACACAATTCATTCCACTCTATTTACTTTCTCGGCAGCTGAGCAAATTCCAACAGTTAGCCTTTTTCGGAGGCGAACGTGAAACTAAAACTACAAATAAATCTCCAAAACTAGGCCAATATGTGCTGCTTACTTGCTATGTACACACTACAGAGCACATTTTGGTTATTTGTAAGCACAAATTAGCTCATAATTTGAGGAAGTCATCAGCTGGTACTAGGCACAGATGCTGAAAAAGCTATTAGTGTTAAGTGTCACCCGTGGCGGTAGTTTGTGCATCTCGTTTACGTGGGTGAGGTCTATTTTTTTTGACCTTACATGTAACCCCTGGATAACAAGACGTCATTCTCCTTCCATGTTCCATCTATTTACCTCCTAATGCCCTTGCTTCCCCTCTGCAGTGAAGAAAAAAACACCCATGATATTAAACCCCTCTCATATTCTTCCAGTTGGAGATGAGCCAGTAAACCATTTTGTGCTAAAAATAGTTTCCCTGATGAAGCACCTGCATGCAGGATCAGGATGCTGCTTCTACTGCTGCCTTGGCAGTTGCTGTCTCCTCCTGTGTTACTCTGCTGGGTATTCTCCCATGCAGCACGTCTGGCCCTCCCTCCCTCCTGTCCCCCCCTCCCCCCACCCCCCCTCCCCAGAAATGCTGCAATGCGTCTCCCATAGCCAAGAGTGGGTCAGTGTAACTCAGCCAGCGGCAACATAGCTAGCTAGCTTATCATCCCCATGGCAACAGCCAATGGGGTTTGCAGGCTGAAGCTAATGAGGCTTTTGCAATATTGTTGTTGTTTATGTGGCATGGAAGAGACTGTATATACGGGTTTAAGACATTTACATTGAGGAAATAGGATGGCGAGTGAGGGGACCTTGGAGGGAGGGGAAGCCTGTGTATGGCTCACAGTGTTAGTCTGCAGCTAATTGTGTTTGGCTAATGCTAGAAGCCTGGATGTTGCATTATCAGTGATCGGTTTCAGCCATGTTTCAGCCCCAGCGTTTTGGTCAGCCATGTTTTCATACAGCCCCAGCGTTTTGGTATTTTTGTTAATTGGCTTGTCTAATATGCGAAATTCACAGACAGCCCTGTCTGCCGTGATGCCGCTGTAGACTTGCAGTGCACCTTGGTAGTGTCCCTGTCAGACACTGTAGGAAGACTCATCTTATAGCAATAATAATAATAATAATAATAATCATCATCATCATCATCATCATCATCATCATCATTATTATCATAATAATAATACTCATAATAATACTAATACTACTACTAATAATAATAACAATAATGATGGGCCACAATACCGATGGCGTCTACGCTTCCAATAATATTAAAGCACGGTTGCAGAGGATCATTCTGATCCATGTTCTCTGGTTTTGCTTTCCAATGGCTTTGTACTGTCATTTGACTAAGTTACTCATCACTGCAGTACATTTCTAGCTATTTCCTTATCATGGAAAACATGAGGTCTCACATGTTAAACCGTTGGTCATGTTCCTTAATGGACCCTCAATGCTTAAGGCTTATCACATCACCACATAATACAATGTCTCCATTATAAGTGTAGTCTATTTTCACATGCTGCATTCGAAGCAATATTATAGTGAACAGCAGGGCGAACCCAGGTCGCTGGCGAGAAAGGCAAACACCCTACCCATTGCGTCATTAAGGTTAAGCCACTTGGTGGGAATTGTAACGTGGCTTATATAGCGAGGATCGCTACAATATTTAGTATTTCCACGCACAGAAATATTGTCGGAACTGCGACTACTGACTGCACTGTTTTAGTTGTTTTGTCATTCTTATCCCTGTGTTTTGTTGTGTTTGTTTCCTCTCCAGGACAGAGGACCCTGCAGTACAAGAGTGATGTCCTTGAGACAGTTGTGTTGGTGAACCCGTCAGAGGAAACTACTGCTTCAGAGGTAGGTGTGACCCAGACATACCTGACAACTGAGGGCTTTTGCCTTCACAGAAATCACCTTTATACACAAACTATGGTACGGTTGATGTTTCTCAATGGAAACCTTTTTTGAAAAGATACTGCTTACTGATGAGGTCAATCAACTGTGTTGATAATCCACTAATGTCATTTTTTCCACTATTTGTCCCTCTCCTCTTTCCGTCCAGATCCGCTCTCTGGTCACTGACTCTGCTGGACACAAGCTACTAGTCCTAAGTGGCCATTGCTCTGAGCAGGGAGGTGACATCACACTGCAGGGTGGAGCCTTCACCTGGAGACACTTCTCTGACATCATCTCTGATCCTGGAGTAAGATCAACTGTTCAGCAACACTTTACTATAAGTTGGTGTTACACTGTATAGACTAAACTGTGTAGTTACTCTGTTGTTATGTTGGTAGTATCCAGACTGGACTCTCTCAATCAATATTTGTGATTCTTTCATTTTAGGGAAGGGTTGATTCATTGAAATATGTTCTTGTTATATGCTCAAATAAAATATTGTTTTGATGAATTGGTATACATGCTATTAAAATATGTTTCTTTACATAAGCTATGCCTAACAGTATGTTTATGTTGTGTTGTGGTCCCACCTCCAGGTGACTGAGGTCCTGTCCAACTCAGCGTCGGACCAGCGGCCCAGGCTAACAGTATCGTGCCTGGGAGACGGGGGCTGGAGCTCACTGGGCCACAGCCAGGAGCAGCGGCACCTCCAAAACCTTCTGGAATACCGCCTAAACCCTGAGCCCACGCTTCCCGACATGGAGGGAGTAGCGGAGTTCACAGAGTACGTCTCGGAGACGGTGGACGTCCAGTCGCCCTTTGACAACCTGGAACCGCCCACCTCGGGTGGTTTCCTGAAGTTATCCAAGCCCTGCTGCTACATCTTCCCCGGAGGGAGGGGTGACTCTGCCCTGTTTGCCGTGAACGGATTCAACATCCTGGTGGATGGAGGGTCCGAACGTAGGTCCTGTTTCTGGAAGCTGGTCAGGCACTTGGACAGGATAGACTCAGTCCTGCTGACCCACATTGGGGCGGACAACCTCCCAGGCATCAACGGGCTGCTCCAGAGGAAGATTGCTGAGCAGGAGGAGGAGCAGTCCCAGGGATCTGGCGGCTCCAACACATATGGGGACTGGATGAAGAACCTGATCTCGCCCGAGCTCGGAGTGGTGTTCTTCAACGTCCCCGAGAAGCTACGAATGCCTGAGTCCACGCTAAAAGTCAAACGGAGCATCGAGGAGGCATCCCTCACACTGCAGTATCTCAACAAGCTTGGCATCAAGTCAGAACCCCTTTACAGGGTTGTCAGCAACACCATTGAGCCCATCACGCTTTTCCACAAGCTGGGCGTTGGTAAGCTAGACATGTACATTCTGAACCCTGTGAAGGAAAGCAAGGAGATGCAGTTCCTTATGCAGAAGTGGGCTGGGAACAGTAAGGCCAAGACTGGGATTGTGATGTCCAATGGCAAAGAAGGAGAAATATCAGTCCCTTACTTGACCTCAGTAACAGCTCTTATCGTATGGATCCCGCATAGTCCAACAGAGAAGATAGTCAGGGTGCTGTTCCCTGGAAATGCACCGCAGAACAAAATTTTGGAGGGGCTTGAAAAGCTGAAGCACCTGGACTTCCTGCGCTACCCAGTGGCCACTCAGAAAGACATATCCTCTGGGGCCCCGCCTCCAATCATAAAACAAACAAAGATGAGATCAAGAACAGAAAGCAAGGAGAGCCTGAAATCTTCCACCAAAACACAGTTGGCCTCAAAAGCCAGCAAGAATGAAGCTAAAGGGCAGGAAGAGGTGTCCAAGAATGACTCGGCTAAAGAGAACAAAATTGAAAAGAAAGAGGAGAAGAAGGTGAAGAGTGAGAGCGCCAAAGCTACCAAAGCCACCAAACAACAACAAAACAGTGAGGCAGCACCCGAAGCAGCCAAACTGGAGAGAAAGAAGCTGTCCAAGGAGAAAACACTGAGGAAACACTCCAAGGAACGACCATCTAAGATGGAGGAGAAAAAGGACAAAGAGAAGAAAGAGATTAGTAAAGTAAAGAAAGAGGACAACAAACGCGAAGTGAAGAAAGACGATACTGCTAAAAAAGAGGAGAAAAAAGAAACAAAAGCAGTGAAGGAGGAGAAAAAGAAGGATCTGAGTAAGCCAGAGCTGAGGAAGAGCACCAAACCAGACCTGAAACCCTTTACCCCAGAAGTCAGGAAAACCCTCCATAAGGCAAACAAGACACAGGCTAAACCCAAGACGGACAAGACTGACAAAAACATAACAGCAAAACCGGTCAAAGACAAAACAGCTGAGAAAAAGTCTGTCCCAAAGAAAGCCCCCCAAAAATCTGCTGCTGCTTTGGCAGACGGATCTGTTGTATCCTCTCCAGAAGACCTCACCAAGGACTTCGAAGCTTTAAAACGAGATGAGCTCTCGAAGCTAGGGAGGGAACCCATTCAGAATGATGTCATGTCTGGATGTCCAGCTTTCACAGACTCCAAACTCCCTGATGAGGGAATAACAACTAAATCCCCAGCCAATCTTGGAGAGAAGTTTGAGGATGAGGGTGCCGACATGGATGATGGTCATGATGATGATGAGGAGTACAACAAAGAGAGTGATGTACTAAAGAAAGGTGCAGATGTCAGGAAATGGCAGGACATTAAAAGAAATGCTGGCATGGATAGGAAATATGAGGAGGAAATGGAGCAATATGACGAATACTCTACTAAAGGAGACATGAATTCGAAGAAGAGTGTCAGCTCAGAAGAGGAGGGTGATGTTATCGAAAAAGCAGATCTGGAGGGAACTGAGGATTATGAGGATAAATACAACACAGAAAAAGATAAAAAAGAATGGGACACCAAGTCAACCGACTTTAAATCGTTTTCAACCGCAGTCGCCTCTGGACAAACCACTACCGCTGCCTCTGAGCAAGTGTCCTTCATCCAAGATGAGACTATTCCTGCTTATTCCGAAACGGAGCAGACCATCTCCGATGAGGAGATCCATGAAGAACCCGAGGACAGGATCCCACACCTCCGCTACGACGTTGCTTCCTGCGACATCACCGTTCCCGACGTTCCAGGATCCTTTGACTCTGTGTATGGTGTTAGGGAGATGAGAGCCTCGGATACGTCTGACGCCTCAGACTTCAAAGCCAAAGGCTTTGTGGGAAGACATGACCCAGTGTTGGCAGCCTATCCAAGCATCATCACAGCTCCGCTCGCCGAGGAAGAGCACATCTCCTCAGCCACGTCCATCACAGAGTACGACAAACTGTCCTCGTTCGCCACTTCCATGGCGGATGACCAGTCCATCGCATCGGTGACCGCCCCGCAGACAGAGACAGAGACAGGGAGGAGCTCTCTTCACCTGGACACGGTCAATAGCATCCCCTACCGCACCGAGGCCACCCACGGGAAGGACTACCTCCACTCGGCTGGAACCATCTCTCCCACCTCCTCCCTGGAGGAGGACAAGAACTTCAGTTCTCCTCCTTCAAAGGAGTACCAGCCTTTTGTTACCGAGATGGAGGCTGGGAGGAAGACCAAACCTGTCCATGAGGAGTATGACGAAGAGGAGGATGAAGACGAGGACCAGACTCCCAATGTTGATATCCCCTTGGGGAAACTCCAAGAGGGCTATGAGCAGGCGACGGCAGCCATGTTGCTCCAGGACAAGGATAAATCCCCCTCCACTGCCTTTGCGCCTCCTTCTCCTCCCTCTTTCTCCAGCGGGTTTAAGCCTAGTTCCATGTTTGAAGGTGAAGAGAGATGTCTTAGCCCAGACGACAGCACCGTGAAGCTGGCCTCACCCACCCAGTCGGTCCCCACCAGCAGTGGCTACTCCCCCACAGAGGAGAAGAAAAACAACAAAATGGACAAAACTGAAACTGAGCTCCAGAAAATGGGGCTCTCTGGTGACAAGACCCCCTTTGAAGAATCAGATGAGGATGACGATGATGACTATTATGAGAAAAGGGATCTCAAACCCTGTGTTAAAGCTAAGTATTTGGAACAGAAGGAGGGTAGGTTCTTGGACGATGAATCACCTCAAGAAGAGAAGCTGTCTGAGAGGGACAAAGGACTTGCAGAGGATGACATCAAGTCCAAGTATCTGCAGAATAAACCGGGGTCGACAGACAAGACACAGTTCTCTGGTTACATGGAGCAAACAACCAAACCCCAGATCATGCACTCCGACGAACAAGACGAGGTGGAGGAAGATGATGTTATTCAACCAAGTGGAACAGGGTCTAGAGCTTTATCAGTAGAGCAAAGTAAGTTGGACTCTGAAGATGACAAAAAGGATGCAACATTATCCAGAAAAAAGGACAATGTAACTTTGAAAGAGCCAGAGAAAAGTGTCCAGTTCAATCTGTATGATTTCCCGGAGCGAGAGAGTAGAGAGAAACGCTCAGAAGAAGAAATAAGACAGGACACTCCATATGTACACGGCAAGACTTTCTCTTACAGTGATATCTATGACAACAAAACCAGTTATCAGAAGGACCTGTCAGAAAAAATGGGGAAGGACAGTATGGAGATGGACACACAGAAAAAGGACTCCCCTTTCCCCTCAGACAAGGAGGGGTTCACTAGCTCTCATGGAAAAGATGTATCTTCCTCCTCCTCTTCCTCTTCCCCCTTTCCATGGCTCCATGGCTCTGAATCCATAGAGAAGATAAGTGAGCCACGTGGATACAGCAGAGAGAGCAGATTCCCATCCATGGCCGATAGACCAGAGGCTTCAACCACATCCTTATCATCAGAGAGAGACTCCTTCCCTTATAAAGTTCACAGTGATTACACCTATGTAACAGGTAGTGCTGCAGCCAAACCCTCTTCAATGAGCTACCATGACAAAGAGGTGGAACTGGAGATAGACATGAGGAAGCTAACAGCCAGGGATGAGGAAGACTACGATGATTATGATGATGAAGATGATGAAGAAGAGGATGAGGACGATGACGAGGAGGATGCTATTGACTCGGACATGGAGAAAGGTGCCAAAGAGAAATCGGAAAAGGAAGTCAAAAGTGCTTTCATCGATGGTGTGAGCTCAAAACAGCCCCAGTTTATGGTTTCCATGGCGGGCTATGGTTACAACAGTCAGGCAAAACCGACTTCACCAGACTGTGTGAGCTCAAAAGAGACAGATTTCACAGACTCCAAACTTCCTGATGAGGGGATAACAACTAAATCCCCAGCCAAACTTGGAGAGACGTTTGAGGACGAGGGTGCCGACATGGATGATGATGATGATGATGATGATGACGATGATGAGGAGTACAACAAAGAGAGGGATGTACTAAAGACATGTGCAGATGGTTACAATAGTCAGGCAAAGCCGACTTCACCAGACAGCTTGAGCTCGAAAGAGCCAGAGTTTATGGTTTCCATGGCGGGCTATGGTTACAGCAACCAGGCAAAGCTGACTTCACCAGACGGCATGAGCTCAAAAGAGACAGATTTCACAGACTCCAAACTTCCTGATGAGGGGATAACAACTAAATCCCCAGCCAAACTTGGAGAGAAGTTTGAGGACGAGGGTGCCGACATGGATGATGATGACGACGATGATGACGATGATGAGGAGTACAACAAAGAGCGGGACATACTAAAGAAAGGTGCAGATGGTTACAACAGCCAGGCAATGCCGATTTCACCAGACGGCATGAGCTCGAAAGAGCCAGAGTTTATGGTTTCCATGGCGGGCTACGGTTACAACAGCCAGGCAAAGCCGACTACGCCACCTTCTTCCACCACCTGCAAAGGTGACATGGGCGCCACAGCGTTCTCTGGGTACTCCTCTGGGTTTGATTATTCTTACGGTGGGGAGAAAGACACATTCCAGTCCAGCCAGATGAAGGACAAAGAGGGAAAAGACGACTATTTCCACAGCGAGAGAGCTGACGGTGGTAAGAAAACAGGAGACACAGTAGGAGTCTCATCAGGCTTCCACTACACCACCACCTCTGCCACGGCATACTCGTCCTCCTCTTCCTACAGCTACTCCTCCTCTACGTCCGGTCCGTCACTATCCACCAGCCGGCAGTTTGGCGAGGAGCTGGAGACCCCAGCCAACGCCTCCGACCACATCTTCAAACACGATGCAGACAGTGCCGGCTTCGAGTACTCCTCCTTTAAAGATGAACACGCCTCCTTTAAAGATGAACACGCCTCCTTTAAAGATGAACACGCCTCCTTTAAAGATGAACACGCCTCCTTTAAAGATGAACACGGCTCCTTTAAAGATGAACACGCCTCCTTTAAAGATGAACACTCCTCCTTTAAAGATGAACACTCCTCCTTTAAAGATGAACACTCCTCCTTTAAAGGCGAACACTCCCTGGCCATGGACTCCTCCCCCTTTTCCAGTTCCTGCGGGATGGTTAAGAACGAGTACCTGGAGGTTTCAGAGAAGCAGATGACGACGGCCACCACCGCAGAATCCACCTCCAGTCTGGCCCGCTTCTCTCCTCACAGCCCCTTTGAGGAGATCAAACCTTTCCACTCGCACTCCTCCGCTTCCTCCTTGGAAGACAAAAAGGAGCATGTTGCCTCGATGGAAGGAAGTGTTGTGAACAAAAGCCCCCAGTCGGACTGCTTCTATAAACCAGAATGGGCGGATGAGTCCAAGCTGCAGGCTACAGGGGGTTATGGGCCTTTCTCCCAGTCGCCCAAGGAGAAGGATGCCATCGCCACGGGTTTGTTTGGTGTCACCTCGTCCCCACGGCCCGACTCAACAGGCAAGCATTACTTTGAAAACTCTGACAGTAGTGAGGAAGAGGATGACGAGGAAGGTTACATGCGTGAGATGAGCCTGTCCTCCGAAAAACACGGCAGCAGCACCACCACCTCAGGTAAGATAGATGGCGCTGGTCTCCCTGATGTGCTCACCTCGTACATGCCCTCCTCTCTGCTGCCCACCAAGCCAGACACAGTCAATGGTCCCATGGAGGTCAGCAGCATGAGCTCCCCCATCAGTGCAGGGCCGGCAGCCAGCTGCGTGAGCCCAGGTCTGGGTACAGCTGAGGAGAAAAAGGTGAGGAGCTCCTATGAGTGGAACATGCAGAAGCCCCAGATGGACATGGTTCCTGGTGACTCCCCGCCTCATTACCGCCACGAGGACGAGTTTGAGGAGGAATGTGAAATGGAACCAGAGTGCCCCGCCCGCCCGCTCTCCCTCTCCTCCACTGATCACACCTTCAGCTCCCCCTTCTACACGGAGGCGTCGTGCCAAGGAGAAGCAGGAGGAAGAGATGATGATGATGAGGACAGCGACCCGGACCTCCCTCCTGAAATGGGCGCCACCTCCTACACGTCCTCCTCCAAAGCCTCCCCTGGCTACTCCTCCTCGGAGCACAGGCACCGCAAAGGAGACCTCTCGCCCTCCTTCATCAATCCCAGTATGCAACAGCAGTCCAGCGATGAGGAGGACGAGGAGCGGGGACGCAGGAGCGACCAATCGCAGGAAGGGGACGAACATGAGCTGTCAGTCAAGAAGAGAGCCAACAAACAGCCCCACCACCCCCACTTCCAGGGCGGCTCGGTCCCCCACGCTGGGACGGCTGGGCTGGGGTTAGCCAGAGAAGACACCCCCCCAACCTCCGTCAGCGAGTCTATACCGTCACAGTCAGATTCAGACGTTCCCCCAGGGACAAAGGAGTGCCCCTCCGTCACGGGCAACAGCAACATTGACTCGGACGAGGACACTGAGTACCTGCCTGTGGATAAGTTCTCCACCATGGGAGGGGGCCACCATCACTCCTCTTCCTCCTCCTCCTCCAGGATGAGCCCCCGTGACCCCCCTCCCGCCCCCCTAATGGACCCCTTCCCCAACCCCCCTCACCCCGACGTCTGCATGGTGGACCCCGACGCTCTGGCCAATGACCAGAACCAGGCCACCTCAGAGTCGCCCCCCAAGAAGGACCCCAAGACGAAAGGTGTGCGGAAGACAGGGAAACCCAAGTCTGCATCTCCGGCTCGCCGTAAGCCGTCCCCCATGCCAGTGAAGCAGTTGCCGTCCCCTCGCAGCGCCTCGCTGAAGAAGAAGGAGACAGAGAAGAGCTTGAGGATGTCCCATCTGTCAGACGGACAGGGCTCCAGAGACGATGACCTCTCCAGGTCCAGCTACAACGCCGGCAGGGTGGCGAACGGAGTTAAGAGCACCTCAGGTAACAAGGGTCCCCATTATACAGTATATTTATTCAACAATCGTATTATTATGTTATGCATAATATGACTAGTAGTGTACAGTACAGTGCATTACACATTGCACAACATAGCACAAACAGATCTGGGACCAGGCTAAGTCAAGGCTGCTAGGCTGTGGAAAGTGATTGAGGAAAGGAGGGGGGAGGGAGGAAATAAGCAGTTGGAGCAGAGTTTAAACCAGCGACCTTGTGGAAAGCATCAAATCGTATGGAAACGTCTGAGCACTGACTCCTTGTCCTTCCCCCTAGGCTCTCAGAGGTCCAGTTCCGTGGTTCCCCAAGGCCCTCCTATCTACGTAGACTTGGCCTACATCCCCAACCACTGCAGTGCTAAGAACGTGGACCAGGAGTTCTTCAAACGCGTCCGCTCTGCATACTACGTGGTGAGCGGGAACGATGTGGGCAATGACGAGCCCAGCCGAGTGGTCCTGGACTCTCTACTGGAGGGCAAGGCCCAGTGGGGATCCAACCTACAGGTAACAAATCACTACCATAGAATTAGATGGAGCTCAATCATTCAGTTGATGGATCAATACATCACCTGTGCATGACATTCACTCCCTATGCATCTTAACTAACTAACTAGCACACCTGACTACCTGTGGCGCTCAACTCAAACAGCGGAGTGTAGCCTACTGTAGCTCCTTGCAAAGTAATTCAAAGCATCTAATTTATCACTCAGGATGGAACCAGTGCTACTATTTCTGCTATGTAATGGTGTTGTTAAAACAATCAGACAACCCCATAGTAGAATAGTTGAACTATTTACCTAGACGGCTTGTTGTTGTGTGTTCTATGCGGGAGAAATATTCCTCTCGAGGTGCATTTAAGTTGCGAGAGCCATAGGGAGGGAAACGTATTCTGACAAGCAGTCAATGCACAACCATTGTTCATGCAAGCGTGGGGAAAACACTTCAGAAAGCAGTTTTGGCTTTTGTTTAAAGAGAGGGGAATCCCAGCTTTCCATTGCTGCCACATTTATTTCCCTACTCCCACAATTGCCCGTGTGGCATCACTTAAAAAATGCAGTTACAACCTGAGTTTCAAGCATGGTTTAAGCACAGCTGTGCAACAGAGCTCTTAAAGGGCGATGGCATACTTTGTAATAGAAACCAAGAAAAAAACATATTTTTCCAATTTAATAATAATGAATAATTATTAACATTAATTATAAATAATAAGAATAATATCAATCAGGATGTTGTGTCCAATGGGGTAAATACAGATGGATAAACCCCATGCTTCAACCTATGTATGTATAGACACTGCTGCATCAGTTGGGCCACAGGTGATAAAGCTTATTGTTAATAGCACATCTGATAATATCGACCAAGGCACAGGACCTTTTATAGGCCTGCAGATCAAGGGGACTGGAATTGGTCAAACTCGCAGTTTAATACATGTTCAAAATTATCCTCTTTCAATAAAAGCACGATGGTCATGACTTTTTGCATGAAAGGGGAAATTAACTTGGCCCCAGACAATCAATCTGAGATGGACTTCAGTTTCAGCCATGGGATTTCTTTGTCTGCTTTAACACCTGGTTAAATCACCATCTCTCATCTTTCTCCCTCTCTCCTTTTCATCTCTCCCTGCTCTCTCTAATGTTCTCCCCATCTTCTTCTCTGATTTTCCTCCTTTCTTCCTCCTACCTCTATCCATTACCTCATTCTCTCTCTCTTTCTCTCTCTCCCTCTCTCTCTTTCTCTCTGTCCTGCAGGTGACGTTGATTCCCACCCATGACACAGATGTGACTCGGGAGTGGTACCAGCAGACCCATGAACGGCAGCAGGAGCTAAACATCATGGTCCTGGCCTCCAGCAGCACCGTGGTCATGCAGGATGAGTCTTTCCCCGCCTGCAAGATCGAATTTTAAGCCCCACCCCCCCTCTCTTCCCCTCTGTAATGGGACAACACACCCCTGGTTCAGTCTGTCTGTTTAAATATTTTGGATCTGCCTTTTCTAGGGATTTATTTCTTACGGTAAATCATAACAGTACATCTCAAATTACACCCTATTTGTCTCATAGCTAACATAGAACTCTGGTCTAAAGTAGTGCACTGGACTGTATGTGGAGTAGGGTGTCATTTTAGACACAGCGATATTCAACAACCACACGTTTGATTATGGTTATTGTCATTGTTTGTATTATAAAGATGCTCTTCAGACTATAACGCTTCTCTACTATAATTCTAAGGTTTATTAAAGGAAACAAGTATGGTTGTGCATACGGTAGAAATCCAGGCAAAATGTCCAGGCAATGCTTACTGTTTCCTTCAAGTTAAGACAGATTTTCTTCTAATAGGCATAATTCAAAGCACAAGTATGCCCAATTAGAATGTTACAGAGTCATCAACAACAACAACTTATTCAACTTACAACTTAATCAACAACAACTTCATCTTTGTTTAAAGAAGTTAGAACACCAAAACACATTTTGTACTTTAGTGTTTATATGTTTTGTAGAACTGAATACGCCATGCTAATGCCAATGGTACTTTTCTCATCCACGTGCCACTCATTGAACTTTGTGCCTAATATTGACACATTGACATAGATGATATTCTAAGTAGATTGTCTCTAAGAGTCTTTTAGATGTTGAATAATTATGTTTGTGGTAAAATAGGGTGGAAAAAACAAATCGAGTCATACTCAAAGGTGTTGTGTGTGCCATTCAGTTTTCATGTAATTTCTGCAAGGTGAAATTCACTTTTAATGGATTTCTCAAGCGCCATATTGCGTACAGTAAATTGTAACTGTCAGTGTTGTCTGGTTGTAAAGTGAAGTCTTTTGAGAATGTTCCCAGCCAGAACACATCCAGATCTGTCGAACAGGGCTGGTGTATATTGTACAATATACAACATGCGCAGTAGATTACCCTTGCATTTATTTTCCAAGCTTGCATCCACAAACATATCTTGGACCAGGCCAATGTATGCTATTGTGTGGAAGGAAAGGAGAATACTCACATTGCAACATTTTGATGACTGTATGTCAGGTTGCAATGTTGCTACATTCAATGTACTACTTCCTCGTCATAGCATTTATATGCATGTATAACATACTGTAAGCATTACACATTGGCTTGGAATAGTGTGGCTTATGAAATTACAAATAGCTTAAGCAGCTTGTTTGTGTTCATGAACTAATTGATAGAAAGGAGGCTGTCAGGTTAAAAGATGTTACACAACTTAAAGACAACAACCCTCCGCTATTTTATCTGCAGAGCTACAGACCGACAGTGTCTGTGAACTGGAGTAGGTCCACACTTTGGGAAGGTATCACAGATCATATAATTATTCTCACATTTAGTATTGACCCTTTAAGAGACATGGGTGTGATTTGGGATTTGTGTAAGGTGAAGATAGCTGGAGTACATAGTGTAGACTATGACCATCATGGTATTATCCCAAATGGCACCCTATTCCCTATGTAGTGCACTACTTTTGACCAGAGCCTTATGGTAGTGCACTACATAGGGAATAGGGTGCCATTTGGGGCAGTCATACCTAACCTGGTTATGACTACAGCAATAGGACCATGTGGTTGTGAGCTCATGGCCCATCGCCTGTACAGGGTAATAGTTTGATTGAGTGTCTGAAGACTTGTCTGTGAGGTGTTCGTGCCGTGCATTAACGTTGATGAACATTGTAGGGCGGTTCCATAGATGACAGAGGTTTGACTGTCACCCACATGTGCCTTTCTGTCCTGTCATGTGTTCAAGGAAGACTCAGATGCTTGCTTGAAATGGCCCTTGTGGCAAAGCCATAGATATTCAGTGTTCGGCAAACTCAGTTTCGGTCTCAGAATTTGAACGGGCGCCATGTTGGCACTGAAAGCTCCAAGACAATTACATTGTAGTTGGAATGCAGATTAGAATGTTCTCATCATGGCATGTTTGGTGCAGACATAGAGGATGGTTTGCCATGGTAAAGTAGTGGCTAGGTGGGCAGGTCAGTGTTGTAGTATGATCACTAAACTAAAAGCAAAGGTCCAAAAATATGATTTGCACATCCTACTAAGCAAACTAACATGGTATTTTTACCAGTGTTTAAATCACAGGGTCTGATATTCTCTGTCGGCGATAGTGAACAAGAAGCACAAATTATCAAACAACTGTGGTCAAACCCTTATTCTAAGAACTTGTAGGCCCAGTCATATGAAAATACTCTAATTTGGGATTTCTACCAATTGTGTTTATGTTCTTTAACACAAAAGCAGTCATTTTTTATCAGAAAAAGAGAGCTTTGTTGGAAATGTTAACTCACAGACAGACGTGTTATTTCCTATTGAGTTGTATTATTTTCTTAATCCTTATGATGCCCATGGAAAGGGAAAGAGGTGTTTTGCTCTAAGGCTGTTTTAGAACCATTAACTTTGGGAGCAGAGGCCAAAAGGTTTTTGCTCTACCACAATCACCTTGACTCAATGCCTTGGAATGTTTTTTAAAAACAAAATGTACAATTTGCTTTTGATTTTATGTGATCATAGTCGGTGTGTCTAGAATGTAATTGTCAGTGTTATTTAAGATGGGTTTTCATTTGTGTGCACAGTTTGTAATTGTATCCTTTAATATTACTGTAAGTTAGGACTAAGTAGATTGTTAGAAACTAATTGTCAGAAAACGAGACAAAAAGACATGTTTTAATTCCATTCTATTGCATCATGACATTAAGTTTTTGAGGCTTACAAAGAACAAATTATAACACGCCTTGTTCGAGGGTCTAGACAAATTGTACCATTGCGCAATCTTTGAGGCTAATCAGAATATTCAGCAATGTATTCCAGTTTTTCTGAGACACATATGGCGCACACACGTAAATACTATCATAGAGACAAAGAAATAGAATGAATTGTCAAATGCTTTCAGTAAACATGCTTTGAATCCTGCAATGTCTTTTTCTTTTCGTTGCCGAAGCTCATTGCACAAATGTACCGGACCATGCAGATTATCAGACAGAGCAGTTCTGAGATAGCCTGGTTAACAGACAGAGCAGTTCTGAGATAGCCTGGTTAACAGACTGAGAGCAGTTCTGAGATAGCCTGGTTAACAGACTGAGAGCAGTTCTGCGATAACAATACTGAGAGCAGCGTTCAGTCTGATTTAACCAGGCTAGTTCTGAGTGTTCCAACTGATCCGAATGTGAAGAAGCAGATTAACCTTTACGTTCTCCGTGGAGGACATTGATATCTTGGTTGCCTAGGTGACATACTAGTTAGTAGTTGTATATGTTTTCTGCTCCATCAACTCAAAAGGGTTGTCAGTCAAAGTCAGACTGTCTCCTCTATTGTGTGTGAATACAGTGCATATCAAACTTATATTTAGGGGAGAATGTCTTATTTTATTTCTTTACTCTTGTCTGAAGTCTGTCTATTTCTAATGGTTGCCCTGAGAAACGAGTTCAATTAATTAGTCAGCGATTGATTAAAGAAAATTGGACAAGTTCTTCATTTTCAGAGACTGATTTTTGACCGTACAGGTAATTGTCTTACTAACAGTTTTTCAAAGGCAAACTAACATGCCTGCTATATTGTTTAGCTGAGAGAACATTCTGTATAACAAATATTGGATAATGTTACAGTGCTTGGAATTGGCTTTCACATAGAGAATGGGATTCAGAACAGTATCCCTTTATATCTCAGAAACTCTACCAGTTTTCCTGTGGTCTTTGACTTCAAGGTTGTCTTAACCGAGACATCAACTGTTAACTCATGTCAGCGTCATTCTGAAGACTAGAATTAACATTGCATTCATAGACAAACACAAACCACATCACACAAAACTGACTGCCAGATAGTGACTTGGATCACTATATCAATACATTTTATATCTAGGGTATTTATAATGGTTCACACAGTGAATTTTTCCAAATAAAAAAAAACTGAACAAAAACAGTATCAATGTATTGTGCAAAAAATAATAATTCAGTTGAATTCTCCAAAACTCCTCAGAATCCTGATGTAGAAAATCCTCATGAAGATTGTCCATCATTCCAATAAACTCTGCTTGTCTGTGCATGCTACCTTATTAGTTCTAATCCTGTATGTAAGTTTAAAAATGAAGAAAATAGAAACGCTATTTTAAAAGATGCTGGTGCAAGGTCGTCGTCTTGCCTCCACTGGCTGTGCTGTAAGGAAGACGTGATCGCTTTCCTCTTTCTTTTTGCGAGCTTCATGACTTTCCTTAAATCTTTTGTTTTAAGTGCAATATACTTCTGTATCTATCTTTAACACATAAAGGAACATAGAACTTCAGCAGATTTATTGTCAAAGGGAAAAGTGTGGTGATCATTAATAAAACACATGTATTGAAGAATACAAAAAGCCTCAACTGTGTCTGATTTCCGGTAACTTCTGATATGTGTGCCTGGATACCTTGGCAGCAGCTAATGGGGATCCATAATAAATACAAATGTTGAATTCAATGCCGAGGTTTACCTCCACTGTACTCACATCCTACCATACCTTTGTCAGTACATTATGCCCTGAATCTCTTCTACCACGGCCAGAAATCTGCTCATTTTATTCTGTTCCCAACGCACTAGACAACCAATTCTTATACCCTTTAGCCGTACCCTTATCCTACTCCTCCTCTGGTGATGTAGAGGTTATCCCAGGCCCTGTAGCCCCCAGTACTACACCTATTCCCCAGGTGCTCTCATTTGTTGACTTCTGTAACCGTAAAAGCCTTGGTTTCATGCATGTAAACATCAGAAGCGTCCTCCCTAAGTTTGTTTTATTCACTGCTTTAGCACACTCCGCCAAGCCTCGTCTGAATCCTGGCTTAGGAAGGCCACCAAAAATTCTGAAATTACCATCCCCAACTACAACATTTTCCATCATGATAGAACTGCTAAAGGGGGCGGAGTTGCAGTCTACTGCAGAGATAGACAGAACTCTGCAGGCTTACTATCCAGGTCTGTGCCCAAACAGTTCAATCTTCTACTTTTAAAAATCCACCTTTGCAGAAATAAATCTCTCACTGTTGCCGCTTGTTATAGACCCCCCTCAGCCCCCAGCTGTGCCCTGGACACCATATGTGAATTGATTGCCCCCCATCTATCTTCAGAGTTCGTACTGTTAGGTGCTTAACACCCCGGCCGTCCTACAATCTAAGATAGATGCCCTCAAATCTCACACAAATGATCAAGGAACCTACCAGGTACAACCCTAAATCCGTAAACATGGGCACCCTCATAGATATCCTCCTGACCAATTTGCCCTCCAAATACACCTCTGCTGTCTTCAACCAGGATCTCAGCAATCACTGCCTTATTGCCTGCGTCCGTAATGGGTCCGCGGTCAAATGACCACCACTCAATCACTGTCAAACACTCCCTAAAATGCTGCAGCGAGCAGGCCTTTCTAACCGACCTGGCCCGGGTATCCTGGAAGGATATTGACCTCATCCCATAAGTAGAGGATGCCTGGTTGTTCTTTAAAAGTGATTTCCTCACCATCTTAAATAAGCATTCCCCATTCAAAAAAATGTAGAACTAAGAACAGATATAGCCCTTGGTTCACTCCTGACTTGACTGCCCTTGACCAGCACAAAAACATCCTGTGGCGTACTGCATTAGCATTGAATAGCCCCCGCGATATGCAACTTTTCAGGGATGTCAGGAACCAATATACACAATCAGTTTGAAAAAGCTAACCTTTGCTTTCCTAACAGAAATTTGCATGCTGTACCACTAATTCCCCCCAAATTTGGGACAGTGAAGTCCATAGAGAATAAGAGCACCTCCTCCCAGCTGCCCACTGCACTGAGGCTAGGAAACACTCACCACCGATAAATCTACAATAATCGAGAATTTCAATAAGCATTTTTCTACGCCTGCCATGCTTTCCACCTGGCTACCCCTACCCCGGCCAACAGCTCTGCACCCCCCAGAGCAACTAGTCCAAGCCCCCCCCCCCGCTTCTCCTTCACCCAAATCCAGATAGCTGATGTTCTAAAAGAGCTGCAAAATCTTGACCCCTACAAATCAGCAGGGCTAGACAATCTGTACCCTCTCTTTCTAAAATTATCTGTCGCAACTGTTGCAACCCCTATTACTGGCCTGTTCAACCTCTCTTTCGTATCATCTGAGATCACTAAAGATTGGAAAGCTGCCGCGGTCATACCCCTCTTCATAGGAGGAGACACTCTAGACCCAAACTGTTACAGACCTATATCCATCCTGCCCTGCCTTTCTAAAGTCTTCAAAAGCCAAGTTAACAAACAGATCACCGACCATTTTGAATCCCACCGTACCTTCTCCGCTATGCAATCTGGTTTCCGAGCTGGTCATGGGTGCACCTCAGCCACGCTCAAGGTCCTAAACGATGTCATAACCGCCATCGATAAAAGACAGTACTGTGCAGCCGTCTTCATCGACCTGGCCAAGGCTTTCAACTCTGTCAATCACCGCATTCTTATCGGCAGACTAAATAGTCTTGGTTTCTCAGAGTTCAGTGTGTCAAATCGGAGGGCCTGTTGTCCGGACCTCTGGCAGTCTCTATGGGTTGCCACAGGGTTCAATTCTTGGGCCGACTCTTTTCTCTGTATATATCAATGATGTCGCTCTTGCTGCTGGTGATTCTCTGATCCACCTCTACGCAGACGACACCATTCTGTATACTTCTGGCTCTTCCTTGGACACTGTGTTAACAACTCTCCAAACGAGCTTCAATGCCATACAACACTCCTTCCGTGGCCTCCAACTCCTTTAAATGCTAGTAAAACTAAATGCATGCTCTTCAACTGATCGCTGCGCGCACCCGCCTGCCCGACTTGCATCACTACTCTGGACGGTTCGGACTTAGAATATGTGGACAACTACAAATACCTAGGTGTCTGGTTAGACTGTAAACTCTCCTTCCAGACTCACATTAAGCATCTCCATTCCAAAATTAAATCTAGAATCGGCTTCCTATTTCGCAAGAAAGCATCCTTCACTCATGCTGCCAAACATACCCTCGTAAAACTGACTATCCTACTGATCCTTGACTTCGGTGATGTCATTTACAAAATAGCCTCCGACACTCTACTCAGCAAATTGGATGCAGTCTATCACAGTGCCATCCGTTTTGTCACTAAAGCCCCATATACTACCCACCACTGCAACCTGTATGCTCTCATTGGCTAGCCCTTGCTGCATATCCGTCACCAAACCCAATGGCTCCAGCTCATCTATAAGTCTTTGCTAGGTAAAGCCCCGCCTTATCTCAGCTCACTGGTCACCATAGAAACACCCACCTGTAGCACGCGCTCCAGCAGTTATATTTCACTGGTCATCCCCAAAGCCAACACCTCCTTTGGCCGCCTTTCCTTCCAGTTCTCTGCTGCCAATGACTGGAATGAATTGCAAAAGTCACTGAAGCTTGAGACTTATATCTCCCTCACTAACTATAAGCATCAGCTGTCAGAGCAGCTTACCGATCACTGCACCTGTACACAGCCCATCTGTAAATAGCCCACCCAACTACCTCATCCCCATATTGTTATTTTTTTTGCACCCCTGTATCTCTTCTTGCACATTATCATCTGCACATCTATCACTCCAGTGTTAATACTAAATTGTAATTATTTCGCCACTATGGCCTATTTATTGCCTTACCTCCCTAGTCTTACTATATTTCCACACACTGTATATAGATTTTTCTATTGTGTTATTGACTATACGTTTGTTTATTCCATATGTAACTCGGTGTTGTTTTTGTCGCTCTGCTTTGCTTTATCTTGGCCAGGTCGCAGTTGTAAATGAGAACTTGTTCTCAACTGGCCTACCTGGTTAAATAAAGGTTACATTAAAAATAACCACATCACGACATTGTCCAATTTAATATCAATAAAAGCCTTTAACCCTTGAAATGCTGTCAACTGCTGACTCAGCAGTCCAATGCATTTAACTGTATAAGTGGTAACAGCAGGGAGGCGAGTTAGTTTCCGTCTAGTGCTCTGTATTGTCCTCTCCTTCTTGCTCCATTGAGAGAAGTCAGGTGGGTCGTTCTTCAATTGCTATGGCATTTTGAAAGAAATGTACTTCATTTTTCTAGATTTATTTGGGTACATCTTCCAATTCCAAATATGGTAGCAAAATGACTTTCTTTAAACAATGCATAAACAAAGTTTAACAGTATAAAGGACTTGCATTAGGTTTTATCATTGATAACCAGTTCAATACTCTGTTCAACAGGAAAAAATTATGTATTGGAAACATCCTAAAAACGTCTTTGGGGACGTCCCCGGATTGAGCCAGGAACAAGATAAAAATCTCTAGGCGACTAAGACAGAACGTTCTAACAGCGTCCTTGGGGATGTCCCCGGAAAAAAACGTGAACTAGACAAACTCCTTCAAAATGGCATTGTAACTGTTCAGTGAGATTTGGGCCAACCATGGAATAGATAACCATCTGAAATGCTACTGTTGGACCAGTTGGCAGCCACCCGACATTACCCCATTGCCCAGTACTGACAGTTGGAACACAAACACACAGGAACACAGCTCCACATTCATCCCATTTCAGAAAAGAGAGGAGAAAAGGAAGAACAGGCCCGGCTACATCTGTTGGTCCTACTACATCGAGCTCATGTGACCCTGCGGATGATGTCATAGTTGTTGCCATTCAGTGTGTGCCAGCTGGGGCATTCAACAGATCGCTCCTCATTCGCCAGCCGCTCAAAGCACGGATTGTACCCCGAGCTCGCCTCAAGACAATGGCTGATATATTGTGTAAGCAGTAAGCACAGCGGCAGAGGATTTGATCAGATCAATTCAGGCACAATCTAGACCTATTCCAAATACTAATTATACAGATAGAATAACTGCTCTGTATCTTTCCACCGTGTCAGTTTTACAATGCAAACACTCTTCACTGTAACTGATCTCAGTGACAGTAGAAAAAAAGGGTCACACTGCAAGCAACATTACATCCCTTGCCCAAATTGTGGAAATGCCCCCCAGCCTCCTAAAGACAGACACTGGTGGCCAGCCTTGGCAGCACAATCTGCACATTGAACCCTGAATAATCTCCCTGTGCATATGAAAGGAGGTCTGGACAGGGGGACAATCTCCCCTTCATCACCACAGCATGACATCATCCCCAAATTCACCATGACATCATCCCCAAATTCACCATGACATCATCCTAAATTCACCATGACATCATCCCCAAATTCACAGGCATGTTGGGATAGAGACGTGGGGTCCTCAGCCAGTGCTAGGGCTGTGTCCCAATTCTCCCCCATCTCCTGAAATGTGCACTTTCTCACATGGATTTAACATTGGTAGAAACTCTGGCAAGGTCAGATTTGCACCATTTCAATTTTTTTATTTCACCTTTATTTAACTAGGCAAGTCGGTTAAGAACAAATTCTAATTTACAATTCTCAGGAACAGTGGGTTAACTGCCTTGTTGAGGGGGGCAGAAAGACAGAATTTTACCTTGTCAGCTCGGGGATTTGATCTAGCAACCTTTCGGTTACTGGCCCAACGCTCTAACCACTAGGCTACCTGCCCTTTACTGGCCCAACGCTCTAACCACTAGGCTACCTGCCGGTTACTGGCCCAACGCTCTAACCACTAGGCTACCTGCCGTTACTGGCCCAACGCTCTAACCACTAGGCTACCTGCCCTTTACTGGCCCAACGCTCTAACCACTAGGCTACCTGCCGGTTACTGGCCCAACGCTCTAACCACTAGGCTACCTGCCGGTTACTGGCCCAACGCTCTAACCACTAGGCTACCTGCCGGTTACTGGCCCAACGCTCTAACCACTAGGCTACCTGCCGGTTACTGGCCCAACGCTCTAACCACTAGGCTACCTGCCGGTTACTGGCCCAACGCTCTAACCACTAGGCTACCTGCCGGTTACTGGCCCAACGCTCTAACCACTAGGCTACCTGCCGGTTACTGGCCCAACGCTCTAACCACTAGGCTACCTGCCGGTTACTGGCCCAACGCTCTAACCACTAGGCTACCTGGCGCACCTAATAACATGTTATTACTTTGCCTCCCTCCAGCGTTTGTACAGCGGTCTACTCCGACCTCTCTATAGTGGCAGCAACGAGAGAGGGTTAATGTCATGGCAACAGATTAATGCTGGATTGGTTTCTGTGAGTCATCATTGAACTTAAAGAACTGTAAAGAACAAAGGGCTAGCTACAGACAGTAGCTAGATAGCACTGCTGGCCTTTCCCACCAGATGGCCTCTCTCTCCACCTTTCTCTCAGGCAGGAGACGGACACAGCCTTAGCAGGAGACAGACTGCTCATAATGATTTCCACTAACACAATCACAGCCTCACAGATAGACAAAGGGAGCAGAGGCAATCAATAGAATCCCTACTGCAGCGTTCTGAATCTACTTCGATTAAGGAACGTCTCACAAGCTTCCACTTTCTTTTTCAGCCAAGTCACTCAGAGGCCTTATTCAATCAAATCTGCATATGGAGGCTAACGGGGTAAAGCACACAAAAAAATTGTCTTCGCACTGCCAGCATGCAAGTTTCAACGAGTCCACATGTTGAGTTACTGGTTTTACCAGCCTCCTCACTTCATTGGACACAGCTCTGTAGAATGTATCTGATGGAGGATATTGTCGGCTCTATTCTGGGAGGTTGCATTCAGAACGAGACAAAATGTTGCTTTTTTTAAAGATTGTTTGCTGCAATTCTACACATTTTGGGAAAGGGGGGATACCTAGTCAGTTGTCCAACAATGTATTCAAGTGAAATGTGTCTTCCGCATTCAACCCAACCCCTCTGAATCAGAGAGGTGCGAGGGGGCTGCCATAATCGACATCCATGTCTTCGGCACCTGGGGAAGTGCCTTGTTCAGGGGCAGAACAACAGGTTTTTACCTTGTCAGCTCACGGATTTGATCCAGCAACCTTCCGGTTACTGTCCCAACGCTCTAACCACTAGGCTACCTGCCGCACCATGCGGCTGAGAACATGTTCAGTTTTAAAGCCAATTTTCTTCAATAATACACATTTTCTCATGGCTTTGCCTTGTTCTTACGGTATCTGAGTGACTCAAATATTGGAACAAATTCAATGCCATTTTTAAATTAACCCTGATCATTTGTTCTCTAAGACCATCGTATTTAAAAGTGTAATTGTTCCATTATTTTTTCTACATACTTTTTATCTGGTTTTAGTTGTTTCATTTCAGCTCATGAAAATGGGACCAACACTTTACATGTTGCGTTTATATTTTTGTTCAGTATACATGACAATGGTATATGAGACAACACATTTTAACCTGAACATTGTTTCGTTGAACAGGCCCGTGTTGCACGAGGCATCTGGCAGTTGTTACCCCAATGAGATTACTGGGCTGTAAGACAACATTAACAAAATGTTAGTGCTCACGTCACTGACCTACAGGGGGATGGGAAATACTGTCAACGTAAAAAGGGGTGAGGATGCACCTCTGTAGACCCAATCAGTCAATAACCCACTGGTCGCTGCCAACATACCAACTCAAATCACAATTTAGATTACATTTTTATGAATATATGATTTGAGCCATGTTATCTAGACATAAATATTGTCAATGTAAAGTAATCCATATTGTTATCTGCTGGTAAAGGGTTGCTATGTACTGCAAGTACAATCCACCATACTGTCTTTTTGTTGTCGTGGAATCGTTGTGTACCGTCCAGATGCTCACAAATATAAACAGGAAAAGCATGGTTATATGAACAAAGGCCAGTCATCCCTCAGACAGCCATGTACTCACAAGTCAAATCCAATAGAAGCACACAGTGGGAGAAATATCATTTCACAGGACATTTTATTCCGAACATTCTTTAGAGAAATAAAGCTGCATTTGTAGAAGCCATTGAGCCGATTACCCCACACAGCAAATAGCATAGAAATTAAAGCAGAGTGCGTTTTCTGAATCTTTTAAGTTAAAAGGCTGAAATCACAGAGCTCCAAAAGCATGTAAGTGCATTGTTCATTCGTAAAGCCTTCATGAAGAGTTTAGAAGTGCATAGCAGCTAAACAGGGTATTCTTCATTAAGCTATTTCATTTTATCTACTCACTTTCCAACTCCTTCAAAAAGATGACAAAAAGGGTTAATCCATCTCTTTCCAAACCAAACAGACACAGCACTTCAGTGTAGTTTAGCATCCTGAAGCGCAGATGAAATGTTGCAAACACTTTACAACAGACAACACTAACCTCTACTGTAGGCCGGAGACACAGACCAAAGGTATTACACACAATCAGATAGAGTTTCATTGTGTAGATTTTGACACACATCTGTACATATCCACTGAAACAATGGCAGATTACAGTGTTAATGTTGATTCTATGCAGCAGCAGTGTTGTTTATTCTTTGACTGACATTAAATTGTGTTACGTGACAGAAATAATCGTCTCTACAGTACATCACGATACGACTGCACCAACCCCAATAGTCAAATACAGAATCTCATTTACTCTCTCACACACACACAAACACTGATAACAGTCCACGCACAGAACAGGCCCTGCAACAAAAACTGTCTAACGCAATGGAACCACAGAGAACCATCCAAAAATACCCCGACCTCTTTTGTTCAGTCAAAAAAAAGATTGCTTAATACAGTAATGTGTTTGAGGTGATCTTTTACAAAAATATACAGTTGCTATGATACAAGTTAAAACTGTTAATAAATCTGATGGCTCTGCATTAAAAATATCACCTCACTAGGCGTCATTCAAAGTTAAATATAGATCTCTCTCGTCATATGGTTTCTATATGATTACTTAAAGTGGTAGTTGAGGTTTAAGGAATTTGGCAAAAAAAGCAGTGCACAAGTTGTGATCGAATGAAACGTGGGTTATTTTTACAGTCAGTGGAGTACTGCTCCCTCCTATGCAGGTCCTTCAGGGGCTAGGGGAAGTGACAAGGGGCTGTTTTCAAACCTGGGCTAGAGGGATAGTAGCCTGGTGCTCCAGTCCGTTTGTGCTTTAGCCAACTCCTCTGTGTTTGCGGTCATTGTCGTGACAACGTGTATGGCTTGACAACAGTAGAAGAGCTAGCTACAGCACATAGATGTAAGATCTTCATTTGATCACCCTGTTGCAAGAGAACTTTCCTGCAATGCAGGAAATGTAAATTGTGTAGTGTATTTGATGTTTAAAAAGGATTCTGAAGTTTGTAATTTCCACTTAAAAATGTATCAAATGACCCCCTACAAAAATGTCCATTAATTATAATCCACATTTCCAGTTCCTGTAGGATTATTTTCCTGCTGTAGCAAACTGGCTCAAATGAAGATCCTACATCTGTGCAGTGTGGGACCAGGCTAGGATTTGAGTATATTTCATCTCAAAAGAGGAAACGGCAATAATAAATCTCACCATACATGTAGTGGAGCTCTTCTTTACCCCTAAGAAAAGAGCTCAGCTGCTGGTCAGGAGTTTCTAAGGCCCGTTCACTTGATTGGCATAAGGTGCTGAGCGCTGCTTGGTCGGGTGCAGCGCAAGATCAGAGTTTAATAGACTTTATCTCGGAGCTCAGCGTGCTGATAAGAGCCTACCTGGGCTCTTGTTGGCTCGATGCAATACAGTTGTGGCGCATATCAAGTGAACAGACCTTAATGGTGATACAGACCATCACAGGGAGAGGATCGCCTAGAATAGGACCACTGGGGAAACACACAGGGTGACATCTTCTGTTTGATGAAACGTCACAGACCAGTCATGTGGTGCATTTATCATTTCAATGTGTGACAAGAACATGATTTCAATATACTGCAGTAAAGTTGCCAACTGAAAATGCTTTTCAAAACGGCTTTGTTTGTGTTTGCCGAAGCCGAACTTGATGAAATTGTGTTTAAATTACATTGCAACACAATATACATATAATCCACACATTTTGACATGTAAATTTCCCTGCAGGAAAAATAAACGTATTACTCACAATACTTGAAGTGAGATGTCTCTCAAACCATCTCCTTTTACAATGTCCATGAGTTGGTGGACATGCTGCAATTCTAGCTATAATAAACGGTATGTATGTAGCAATGTACATGATGCAATATGCGAGCCCACCCGTCAAATGTAAATGTTTCAGTTATATTTGGCGAGATCTCCACAATGGTGCACACCGAGGGCTGTTCAGTGGATAGAAGATGTCACCCATTATAAACTGTTTACACCAGCAACATCAAAGCTTCACTTCAGAACAAGTGGCTTTCTATCGGACACAGGGACAAAAACATCCATACATGACAGTCATGATAAAGATGTTGTACTGTACTAGGTGGTAGTTCTATGATCATACTGAGTTCTCCTACAACGGCTGGTTCACAGACAGCTATGGGAGAGAGACTGGGGTTGTGTTCATTATGGCATGCCACGAAAAACATTTTAAAACGTTTTGTAACGGAAATAGAAAATGCTCGTATTTTAATGGACAAGTCCAGGAAGTGTCTCCCTTTTTCAGTCCCTTTTCCTCAGTTTTTGTGCCTAATGAACACGACCAGGGTAGAGAACTAAGAAGCAGCAGCCCGATCCACTATTCACCAGACATAAGTTACAAGCCTTGGTCTAAGACTAGGTCACTAGGATGCACCACTGGGGGTTCACCACATGGAACTGGCCAAGGAGTTTTTGAAGGGCTTCCTGGAAGCCTCCTTCCAGCCCCCTAGACGTTCTACCTTACTTCCTTCTAGCCTCTTAGAAGACCTAGGCTCCTTCTCTGGTTCTCTGAGACCCCACCTAGGGCTCTGACGCGTGAGGGGCTCCCACCTCTAGTGGCATCCCAGGATGGGGGAGGCTCCCCGTGCTGCCCCTCCACATCTCCACCGTCTCCTGGGTGTCAAAGAACTCGTCAGGCCCCTCTGGGGACTGGGGCGTCTGTGCGCTGGATCCTGCCTCACTGCCGCTCTCTCTGAGCTCCAGGACCACCGGGAGAGAACCGGGGAGATATTCATCCATACGGCCCAGAGAGAGGTCTGCCAGTGGGGAAGACGGGCTCAATGGGCTGAGGTCTGGAACTTCACCGCAAGTGGCCTCAGTTGAAGCAGGGGACTCGCCTGGCTCCTCCTGCCTTGTTTCAGAGTTTCCACTCAGGGGCAGGTGGCTGGGGGTGGCTGGGGCCTCAGGATTGTCTTCTGGGGATGTCTGGCAGGGGGTGGTCAGGTCCTCCGTGGGGCTGGTGGGATTGGAGAGTTCGGGGGTTTGGGGGCCAGCAGTAGGGGCCTGCTGGCCTGTGTTGTGAAGGCAGGACTGGATCTCCTCGCTGTTCTGGGGGGTGAAGGGGGTCTTGTCACTGAAGCTAAAATGGGGGGAGGCGTCTGCCGTGGTGGGGGAGGAGGGGCCAGCGCTGGACACTGTACTGGACGGACCGCTGCTGTCTGCAGAGACAGAGACCAAACAAATGATCAATTAATCAATGTACCAAGCAATCAGTCATCTATCAATTCAATTATGTTTTACTAAGGTAATGTTAATCATATTGAAATTGAGGCTAATAGGTTACAATTGAGTGCAGGGAAAGACATGACCAAACAGGAAAGAACTGTGAGCTAGTTAGCACATAAAAAAGCCTAACCTACCCACCGCTAAGGAAAATGGTACCTGGGGATTTCACTTAGAACAAAACCACCATTAAAACACAGAACATTTCTGTCCTTGAGCACACCTCTGAAAATCAGGAAATAGGTGGTTTACAGAAGATGATAGAAGCCAGCGGTGGGAGAGGGTTGGAAACCCAGTTAGTCAATACAGGCTGTGGTGGGCCACTGTAGTAGTAAATCACTTTAAATAGCCCTAAGACAGTGGAGCCTAGGGATACTGTGGGAGGCAATTACATGTAAGCCTTAAAATTAGAAATTTCAACTCCAACTTCTAACACTTTTTGACATGTACACACACACACACACACACACACACGAATAAGACCTACTGATAGTCATTTGACGCTAGATACCAACACAAACCAACACTCTCTAATACTCCCCAATGCAACTCCTTCTCCTTCTCTAAAAACAAGTTAACCGGTCAAACTAAAAGGTAAATGAATTACATGAAAGAGAATGAACACTCACACCAGGGAGGTCTGTCAGAGCGCTGTCGGGGTGATACGGAGGAGGAGAGGACTCTCTGAGGCATGTAGGAGTCCACCGACGGCTGGTTCTGAGAGTCAAACATGGCCGACAGAGCTGTGAGGAGAGAGGAGAGCGGTTCACACAGGGCTGTGAGGAGAGCGGTTCACACAGGGCTGTGAGGAGAGCGGTTCACACAGGGCTGTGAGGAGAGCGGTTCACACAGGGCTGTGAGGAGAGCGGTTCACACAGGGCTGTGAGGAGAGCGGTTCACACAGGGCTGTGATTCAGTGTGCGTTTCAATAGTCAGTGATACTTTTGATAAATTCATTAAAAATCCTACAATTTGATTGTCTGGATTTTTTTTCTCATTTTGTCTGTCATAGTTGACGTGTACCTATGATGAAAATTACAGGCCTCTCTCATCTTTTTAAGTGGGAGAACTTGCACAATTGGTGGCTGACTAAATACTTTTTTGCCCCACTGTATCTGTCACGTCAAGACGTTTCTATGTGGTTTTCCTGTGTGTGTGTGTGTGTGTGTGTGTGTAACAGTCCATTACCTCTTGTGGTCCTGGAGTGGGCATCTCCACCAGTCTCACACACGGCGGTGATGAACTCATCCACCTGCTTGAGGGACAGCGAGTTGTGCAACGTCTCCAGTGGGTAGATGGAGGGCACCATGGAGCAGCCTTCAAAGCCTGCAGTCAGAGAGGGGAAAGACCCAGGCCCGCAGCCCCACCACCCTTCAGTCAGACTGGGGTAGGAGAGGTGGTTAGAGGGGTCTCTGGAGCAGGCAGGACCACTACTACAGCCAACACCACCTCCCCAGTCCCCAAGGCCAGTCACTCACCCTACTGCAGTCATCACCGGCAGTCCTAGTTCTGGATGTGGAGTGCTTTGTTCCAGCCCTGCACTATCATCAGCTGATCACAAAGATTCATTTGTTTGTTAGTGCTGGGCTGGAACCAAAGCCTGCACCCTGGGTAGCTCTCTGGAACTAGAGGTGGAAGGTGAACACTGCCCTAATGTTACGGTGTATTTCTGCTACGGTTGGTTTCCACACAAACAATACTGGAGGCAGACACAGGACATGCCTGATTCATGTAACCACATACAGTATGAGTCAAAGATTTGGACACCTTCTCATTCCAGGGTTTCTATTTTTTACATTGTAGAATAATAGTGAAGACATCAAAACTATGGAATCATGTAGCAACCAAAATAAAGTGTTAAAACAAATCAAAATATTTGAAATTCTTCAAAGTAGCCACCCCTTTACCTTGATGACAGCTATGCACACGCTTCATGAGGTAGTCACCTGGAATGCATTTCAATTAACAGGTCTGCCTTGTTAAAAGTGAATTTGTGGAATTTCTTTCCTTCTTAATGCATTTGAGCCAATCAATTGTGTTGTGACAATGGTAGGAGCGGTATACAGAAGATAGCCCTATTTGGTAAAAGACCAAGTCCATATTACGGCAAGAACAGCTCAAATAAGCAAAGAGAAACGACAGTCCATCATTACCTTCAGACATGAAGGTCAGTCAATGCGGAAAATGTCAAGAACTTTGAAAGTTTCTTTGAAAGTGCTGTCGCAAAAAAACCATCAAGCGCTATGATGAAACTGGCTCTCATGAAGACCGCCACAGAAAAGGAAGACTCAGAGTTACTTCTGCTGCAGAGGATAAGTTCATTAGAGTTACCAGGCTCAGAAATTGTAGCCCAAATAAATGCTTCAGAGTTCAAGTAACAGACACATCTCAACATCAACTGTTCAGAGGAGACTGCGTGAATCAGGCCTTCATGGTCGAATTGCTGCAAAGAAACCACTAATAAAGGACACCAATAAGAAGAGACTTGCTTGGGCCAAGAAACACAAGCAATGGACATTAGACCATTGGAAATCTGTCCTTTGGTCTGAGGAGTCCAAATTTGAGATATTTGGTTCCAACCGCCGTGTCTTTGTGAGATGCAGAGTAGGTGAACAGATGATCTCTGCATGTGTGGCTCCCACTGTGAAGCATGGAGGAGGAGGTGTGATGGTGCAAAACTTGTGACACTGTCTGTGATTTATTTACAATTCAAGGCACACTTAACCAGCATGGCTACCACAGCATTCTGCAGCGACACATCTGGCCATCCCATCTTGTTTGCGCTTAGTGGGACTATAATTTGTTTTTCAACAGGACAATGACACAAAACACACCTCCGGGGCTGTGGAAGGGCTATTTAACCAAGAAAGAGAGTGATGGAGTGCTGCATCAGATGACCTGGCCTCCACAACCACCCGACCTCAAAACAATTAAGATGGTTTGGGATGAGTTGGACCGCAGAATAAAGAAAAACCCTTGAATGAGTAGGTGTCCAAACTTTTTGACTGGTACTGTACAAGACAAATCTCACACAAAATGACTGTACAACACAAAAAGCATCCCTTACCCCAGGACACTAACAGGAGAATAAAGAAAAAGAAGCACTGTGTTATGCGATCGCCCGGCACTACGTGAGTATTAATCATGGCTCAGCTATATAGGTGGGTTTCCTACCCAAGGCTCTGATGAAGGCGCCCAAACCCGACGTACGTCCCGTAAATAAATACTCAGATCAATGCAGACACAGAGCGCTCCTTTAGTCACCTGTTGACATGTCCTGGGGTAAGAAATGCTTTTTTTGTGATTTTCCAGTCCCTTATTCGAGCACTCGATTCCTTTTTTGTTCAGGCTTGGTTGAAGCGAGTTTGGGTACGCTTTCTGTCTACTGTAGAACACATTTTTATCCATTTTAGTGGACAAGCGACTCAAACCATATCCAGGAAGCAAGACAGACATGCACGCTGTCTTTCACACTACTGCGCCGACCCGAACTGTACTGGTTTGGATATTTTCGTCACTGTCTTTTTCAGCCACTATGGTGGATGTGTAACCAGGGCAGTACAGTTCAGCATGACTCAGTAGTGTGAAACGGGTCTTATTGACAGTCAGTAAAGCACCGGAACACTTCAGATCACACAGCCCAAGGGGTCTACAAAGCAACAAATCAGTCCAGTCGATAGACCATCCATTCACTGTAATCCGTGTACATCAATCGTGAAAAACAGTTTACGACCAAGTTCACTCTATTGAATAGAAAAGCATTAAACAAAGTCTACACCAACCAGACAGGGATGCTATTGCTATGCTAAATTGAAATGCCACATGGTTTGAGTATGTTGTATCAGGAACATCCTAGTGGGCAAAACTGGTTGAACTAATGTCATTATAACCAGAAACTAGTTGATATTATGTAATTATAATGTCATTTCAACCAGAAACCAATGATTTCTCTGGTTTTCTAGTAATACCTAGGTAGTCGTTTAATCTCAGACAAGTGATCTAGTCACAGGCTGTGCAGTTTTATACAACACAATGGGTTTCATTTCAGACAAACAGCATCTGACAACATCCATCCACTAGCTAAGCTACATTCCAAACTGCAGTCAGTTCCTGGTTCAAAAGATCTACGTTGGCAACAGTCACTCAAATTAAGACCATTAGTACTAAAAAGAAGCAAGATCAAATAAGAACTGAACTGCAGGGAGGAAATAAGATTCAGTTAAGATAACTAATGCAAGACACCTGAAAAAGCCAAACCACACCAAATGGCAAGTCGCTCTCCCAAAAGTCGCAGGCAAGCATGCGTCAAACAAACCACCGAAGGCAAAGCGGCGAAAGTCAACTGCGGCGGCAGTAACTAGCAGCACACCAGTACGAAACGAAACCTCAGATCTGCAAGCATTACAGCAGAGGGTTTAAAGGGCATAGGAGGGCAGGGGGTTGAAGAGGGGCTGGGGGTCTGACCGTAGAAGTACTCTAGGGAGTCCTGGCCAGAGATGAGCCAGTTACGGAAGAGGCGGAGGTGGTAGGAGCACTGGTTGAGGTGGTGGGCCAGCGCCCCGTCCAGAGAGAGAGGGCAGCACAGGTTGGCATCAGTGGAGAAGCGCCTCAACAGCTGGGCCACGTGATGCTCCTCCAAGGGCTCTGGGGAAGGAGGAACAGGAGGAGAGAGGATAGGATGGATGGAGCAGGGGAGGAGGAGATGGAAGGAGGAGGGGAGGCAGAGGATGACCATAAAGGATGAGGGAAGAAGATGGGCAGGATGGAGGAGAGCCAGAGAGGTGGGAGCAGGAGAGATGGGAGGAGAGCAGGGAGGGGTGGATAGATGAGGTGGGAGGCAGAGGAGGATGCGAGAGGAATAGGAAGAGAGAGAGTAGAGGGGGAAGAGAGGAAAGAAGGACAGTAAGGGGGGGAGTGAAATGAGGAGAGGGATGGGATGAATGACACAGCAGAGGTAATGGGAGGAAGGACAAAGAAGAGGTATCACCCATTGTGTGGACAGAAAGGGGGTGACTGGCAGGAGGGAGGGAGGAGAGGTATCACCCATTGTGTGGACAGAAAGGGGGTGACTGGCAGGAGGGAGGGAGGAGAGGTATCACCCATTGTGTGGACAGAAAGGGGGTGACTGGCAGGAGGGAGGGAGGAGAGGTATCACCCATTGTGTGGACAGAAAGGGGGTGACTGGGAGGAGGGAGGGAGGAGAGGTATCACCCATTGTGTGGACAGAGATGGGGTGACTTGGAGGTACAGTAAGTTACTGCTATTTCTAACAGCCAACCTTCTCCTGTCAACCATCCCATTCCTCCATGCTCTGGACCAGCTACCATAAACGGCAAAAATCTTCAAGCAACATTCAGCGGACCCCATCCAACCCAATCATCCCACAGGTTTGCACAAAGACCTCAGCAAAATCTGCTCCATCCAACTGTCCCCAGCATTGACAGAGAGAAAACGCCTCAAACTCCAAAAGACAGAATAGCGTATCACATGACTCCACTGCAATCTCATCTTGGTTATGGAAAAAGCTCTGGGATACAATCCATAGGTTTAGAAGACAGAAATACATATCCAATGAAAATCCACAGAGGAAATGTCAATATTGCATTTAATGCATTTGATTTTTTAACAGCATTGACTAGTTTCAAGTTGAGAGACCACATAGGAGCATTTGTGATAGAACTGAAGACGTTGAAAACGCTGAGACGTGGAGCTACACATGCTTAAATATGTCAAATATGTTTGTGTCATTGTGAATACATTCAAATCCTAGAGAGAAAAGAACTCAATCCAGTGTCCAATAAAAATACACTAGGCGAAAGCGGTCCAGCGTGCATAGCGTTTTTGCCGTGCCACTACAATCAATCCTGTTTGACAGGTTGCGTAAAGCTGCAGTTGGATGTAAACCTGAGCCTCATTCGTTACTGTACCTGAGACAGGCCACCACAGAGGGGAAACAGCCACAGCAGACGTATCATCCTGTGTCCCTATTCAAAAGTCAATATATACACACAGTTGTGAATTGACATGCTTCAAGTTGCTTAAAATGAAATGACTGTCATAAAAATAAAAAAAAATCCCATAAAAGCAATTAGGTGTTGTGTTCATGTACTGAAATGACATTTTAGGGGCCTCATTTATAAACGTTACCTACACACAAAATATACGTGAGCCAGTTTTCCTTACCTCCCCGCAAACATTTAAAATTTTTATTTCACCTTTATTTAACCAGGTAGGCTAGTTGAGAACAAGTTCTCATTTACAAATGCGACCTGGCCAAGATAAAGCAAAGCAGTGTGACACAGACAACAACACAGAGTTACACATGGAGTAAACAATAAACAAGCCAATAACACAATAAACAAGTCAATGACACAGTAGAAAAAAGAAAGTCTATATACAGTGTGTGCAGGCATGAGGAGGTAGGCAATAAATAGGCCATAGGAGCAAATAATTACAATTTAGCAGATTAACACTGGAGTGATAAATGAGCATATGAAGATGTGCATGTAGAGATACTGGTGTGCAAAAAGAGCAGAAAAGTAAATCAAATAAAAACAGTAAGGGGATGAGGTAGGTAGATAGGGTGGGCAATGTAAAGATGGGCTATGTACAGCTGCAGCGATCGGTTAGCAGCTCAGGTAGCTGATGTTTGAAGTTGGCAAGGGAAATAAAAGTCTCCAACTTCAGCGATTTTTGTTTGGGCCATGCATACACACATTCTCTAGTGGTTGACGTATTGTATAGCAAGCAGACAAGTATTTTGTGCAAATACAGGATATGATGACGCTCTTATCCAAAAAACTACAAAAAAACTGGAAAAAATAACAAGAGGCAGCCATTTTCCATTAGTGAGAAGAGCGAAAATCGGACATAGGAATGTATTTTTATTTTATTTTCAAAACCATTGCAGAATATATTCCTCACCTTTTCTGGCCATGATGGGTTCATATTCCCGAAGTAGCCATACAACAAATGACCATCTCTCATTTAACTGGACTGAGTATCCTAGCAGGCCTAAACAGACAAGCTATGTACAGTATTTCAACTTTTGCTTCATGAGATCCCATAGGCAGTGCAGTTCACAATACAGAGTCCAAATGAACAGGTGGTCTTCTCCAGAACCTGCTATTCTCCAGAAGTGGCTCTGCCCTCCAGCAGCGATGGCTCCAGCGATGGCTCCAACGGTGGCAGATGCCCAAGTACACCTGTCCCTGTCCCTAACCAACGTCCCCACAGTCAGAATACTGGACCCCACAGGCAGTGGCCAAGTATACCTGTCCCTAACCAACATCACTACAGTCAGAATACTGGACCCCACAGGCAGTGGCCAAGTACACCTGTCCCTGTCCCTAACCAACGTCCCTACAGTCAGAATACTGAACCCCACAGGCAGTGGCCAAGTACACCTGTCCCTGTCCCTAACCAACATCACTACAGTCAGAATACTGAACCCCACAGGCAGTGGCCAAGTACACCTGTCCCTGTCCCTAACCAACATCACTACAGTCAGAATAATGGACCCCACAGGCAGTGGCCAAGTATACCTGTCCCTAACCAACATCACTACAGTCAGAATACTGAACCCCACAGGCAGTGGCCAAGTACACCTGTCCCTGTCCCTAACCAACGTCCCTACAGTCAGAATACTGAACCCCACAGGCAGTGGCCAAGTACACCTGTCCCTAACCAACATCACTACAGTCAGAATACTGAACCCCACAGGCAGTGGCCAAGTACACCTGTCCCTAACCAACATCACTACAGTCAGAATACTGAACCCCACAGGCAGTGGCCAAGTACACCTGTCCCTGTCCCTAACCAACATCCCTACAGTCAGAATACTGAACCCCACAGGCAGTGGCCAAGTTCACCTGTCCTGTCCCTAACCAAAATCCCTACAGTCAGAATACTGGACCCCACAGGCAGTGGCCAAGTACACCTGTCCCTGTCCCTAACCAACGTCCCTACAGTCAGAATACTGAACCCCACAGGCAGTGGCCAAGTACACCTGTCCCTGTCCCTAACCAACATCCCTACAGTCAGAATACTGGACCCCACAGGCAGTGGCCAAGCACACCTGTCCCTAACCAACGTCCCTACAGTCAGAATACTGAACCTCACAGGCAGTGGCCAAGTACACCTGTCCCTGTCTCTAACCAACATCCCTACAGTCAGAATACTGAACCCCACAGGCAGTGGCCAAGTACACCTGTCCCTGTCCCTAACCAACATCCCTACAGTCAGAATACTGGACCCCACAGGCAGTGGCCAAGCACACCTGTCCCTAACCAACGTCCCTACAGACAGAATACTGGACCCCACAGGCAGTGGCCAAGTACACCTGTCCCTGTCCCTAACCAACATCACTACAGTCAGAATACTGAACCCCACAGGCAGTGGCCAAGTACACCTGTCCCTGTCCCTAACCAACATCACTACAGTCAGAATAATGGACCCCACAGGCAGTGGCCAAGTATACCTGTCCCTAACCAACATCACTACAGTCAGAATACTGAACCCCACAGGCAGTGGCCAAGTACACCTGTCCCTGTCCCTAACCAACGTCCCTACAGTCAGAATACTGAACCTCACAGGCAGTGGCCAAGTACACCTGTCCCTGTCCCTAACCAACATCACTACAGTCAGAATACTGAACCCCACAGGCAGTGGCCAAGTACACCTGTCCCTGTCCCTAACCAACATCCCTACAGTCAGAATACTGAACCCCACAGGCAGTGGCCAAGTACACCTGTCCCTGTCCCTAACCAACATCCCAACAGTCAGAATACTGAACCCCACAGGCAGTGGCCAAGCACACCTGTCCCTAACCAACATCACTACAGTCAGAATACTGGACCTCACAGGCAGTGGCCAAGTACACCTGTCCCTAACCAACATCCCTACTGTCAGAATACTGGACCCCACAGGCAGATGCCCAAGTACACCTGTCCCTGTCCCTAACCAACATCACTACAGTCAGAATACTGGACCCCACAGGCAGTGGCCAAGTACACCTGTCCCTAACCAACATCACTACAATCAGAATACTGGACCCCACAGGCAGTGGCCAAGTGCACCTGTCCCTAATCAACATCCCTACAGTCAGAATACTGAACCCCACAGGCAGTGGCCAAGTACACCTGTCCCTAACCAACATCCCTACAGTCAGAATACTGGACCCCACAGGCAGTGGCCAAGTACACCTGTCCCTGTCCCTAACCAACCTAACCATTCTACAGCCAGAATACTGGACCCCAGAGTGTGAAGTGTACTCAGAGCAGGTAATCTACTCTTTTCATGTGTCAATCTAATTATCATTTTCTCCAGGTATTTAGTGTTTGGACATGGAGTTCCTCCTGACTGCAACAAAGGCAAGACTGTAAATAAAAGCTTTAATTCCAGGTGTGCTATATTAGGGTTGGAGTGAAAACCGACAGCAGGGTTGGAGAGCCCTGCAGTATACACTACATAGGCCCTCTGAAATATACAGTTGATACACAGCAGTCTGGTTTATGTTGTAGTTGCCTGTGTGGCTTAGTTGGTAGAGCATGGTGCTTGGATTGTGGGTTTGATTCTTTCTGGGGACACACGCATGCACACACACACACACTTTGGATAAAGGAGCTTCCAATATTTCTCTCGAAAACCAGTTCTTCCTTGACAGTGTTGCAAAGAAAATGTCTAAACCCCTCCAATATAATGATCAAGTTTAAACTTTCACTACATAGCTTGTAGGCCCCAACCAGGAGTAAAATATTTTCATAAAACGGAAGAGTGATTTGAATTCTGGTTTTCTGTTTAAAAACATTTTACTCCTGGTTGGTGCCCACTACCCAGTGAATATAACCGGTGTCTCAAGGAAAGTGTTCAAAATCCCAAGGTACTGAAAAGGGTCCCACAATCAAACACATTGGTCATATGCAGATTCATCCATATCATGACAACCATACGGGGTACAAAAAAAAATACAAAAACACGTTAACCCTTTCCCCGTTTAGCAGTAACCGCCAATCGTTCTGTCCCAGTCAATTTAGACTGCAAAACAGTTTATTCAGTCATCCAGTCACCTATTCAAAAAAGTGTAGGCTATAAGTTGTAGCTTAGGTTGCCAATGCAGAATATTAAATGAGAATAGAGGGGACTGAAGTCACAAGAAACAGGGGAAGGTTTAGGAGTTGGTGAGGGTTTTTGGTTGGTGTTTTCAAGAGATGGTCTCAATACACATCTTCAACATAAATAATAGATGTGTGTACACACACACACACACACAATCTATCCACTGACAAACATTGAATCATTAGGTGAGGGTGAAAATGTAACAAAGAATGTGGGGTAGTGATAAAGTGAATGGGTAGACAGAAGAAAAACTGGAAACCCCAGAGGGTTGGGAAACATGGTAGTAACGGCCACGTGAAGTAGAACCGAAATGTACAAATAAAGAGAGATTTCCAAAGACATGCAAGACAAACAGAGGTGGAGAAGTGGAAATATACCGGAAAGAAGCAGACGTACCATTAGTCGGATGCTTTGCAAACGACACAGAAAATCTCTTTACTGCCGGCATAGACAACAACTCTGAGGAAATAGAAAAAGGTCACTAGTGTTACCATCGGTCACAGAGCACCTGCAAAGGGTTTGTGTGTGTGTACACTGGATGTCTTGGTGGGAGGGGTGTTAACTCTTCTTGAAAATAGTTTTTCTGGCGTTAGGTACAGTGTCAAAGGTGGGACGCATTTAGGGGCCATAGCAGAAAAGTACACAAGTTACTAATAAATAAAGGTAAATAAAATAAAACTCCATGTGAAGTGTTTGTGGTTCTAAGAGTTAAGATAAAAAAGGGACATCAGAGGGACAGAGGCAGGATCTTTTGGAGGAACACGCTAGATGGTCTATAATTGACGAGGTACAAGGTGTGTTAGAAGTGCGGACAATTTCAAGATCAAATTACAGGCACATTGGATGAAAATCTCTCATGATGACAGGACGAAATGAGACGGCTGGAAATGTAGGAGATGGAAGACAAAAAAGGAAAACAAAAACCCATTTCCCATCTTGACAACTTCTCAACGATTAGGGACATTTAGCGGTACGTATGATGTAGGCCTATACACGCCCCCAACTCCAACCACTCCCTTCAGATGTGTTGCGTCCCAAATACAGGAGGAGAGAGATATGGTGCGTTTGATTTAGCTTGCCCATTCCATTGTGAATTAGGTTATCAGCCCCCCAGGTGTGCCACGGTGCTGGGCAAACTATATCAAAAGCTTGGAGTATTGTTCAAAGTAACAAAGCATCAAGACTGACAGCAGCAAAGTACTGCTCAACACCATTTTGCTGGAAGGAGGTCAGCTTCAGACACATGCATGCACACACAAGCACTAATCATGTCAATATAGGTTCTTCAAAAGGGACTATGTATGAGAACACCAAAGATCACAGTGATCTCTGATTCAGATGTTTTTCATGATCACTAACCAGAGTAAGGACACGAATGATAGACTTCATGGAACAGCAGACATGATGAGCGAGACTCGACACCGAGCGAGACTCGACACCGAGCGAGACTCGACACCGAGCGAGACTCGACACCGAGCGAGACTCGACACCGAGCGAGACTCGACACTGAGTGAGACACAACAAGACAACCGAGAAGATGGCAGCCCAATAGAAAAACAGCTATGACAACATCACAGTGACACCATGTGGACAGCAAACTACAGACAGCTTTGTCGTCCCATGTCTTCTGGTCTAGAGAACACAAAAGACAATGAACAATTCAAAAGCTTGACCGCTACGTAAAGTTGGTATGTACAGGTAAACACAAAATGGCATCTCTTGACCGTCAATGACAGCAATTAATGATGAGGGCATTCTCTCCATAAAAAAAACAAAAACAAAACTGTCATTTAGGCTCAAACAGATCCAAATACAGAATGGCCTAATCACTCATATGTGTGTGTCATGATATCAGCGCAAATATGTGCATATATGCAAATATGTGTGTATTGTAAGAGCAAACATGGCCAAGTAAGAGTATGGACAACGGCATACTGTGCTCATCATTGAATGGGACTTCAGCTAAATCAACTACTGGGACTTTCTACTAGAGCACCAGAGCCATCTGCTGACCGAGTCTCATAAATACATTCAACTCTGATCAGGAAACCATGGGAATGTTCTAGAAAGAATTTGAAAATATACATATACAAATAAATCTTACAAGTCCATTTAGAATGTCTTACAAGTCAACATTATAAAATAGGTCTACAGATTATTTGTTCTCCATTGAACTGAAGATAATTTATACAGCTTTGACATTTAGCCTAGTTTCTACTGGACACTTGATATGGAAGCACTACAGATGTTTCACAAGAAGTCTTTACAGATATTTCCTAATTATACTGCAGCACTATGTGCCAGAAGGTTGATATTGAAGGAGGCAGGATACCTACAGTAGTGAGTTAGATAAGTGTTCTATGTTAGCCTTATTGCGTGTAAATAGTTGTAAGACCATGTTAAACAGATATGAATACCAAAACATGAACCATGCAACAAATATGAGATCACAACAGTGGTGTAACATCTGGTTTAGGTCAGGGTTTCTATGGGAATATGTTCAGCTGTGGCTACTACCTTGTGGCCCTAATTGATCTTTTCAGGCTTTGTGCTTTGCCAGTCTTTAAGGGAGAAATGCCATCGTCAACTGACAAACTTATGTTCCATATTCCAAAAATGTCAAAGCTCCTTAACCTGGGTGTCACACTGTTTCTATGTGTATCAATGCAGGCTACATCGTGGTCTTGGCAAGACAACAACTTGGCTACTGGCTAGAATTTACCATTTTCACACTATCGTGCCGACCCAAACTGTGCTGGCTTGGATCATTTATTTTCATATTTCTCCTTTACCGCATGGTTCCAGCAACTACGGTGGATGTGACCAGGCCAGCTCAGCTTGGTTTGGCTCAGTAGTGTGAAAAGCACCAAGGTGCATTACAAGCATGAAGGGAAACCTGCCCTGCTTGGTGTGTGACTATGCAATGTGAGGGATGGTATGGAGGTCTGGTGGCCAGCAGTCTAATGCAGGGTTAGACAACCATGGTCCTAGATAACCACAGGGTGTGCAGGACCAGGGTTGCCCACCCCAGATCTAACAATACCCATCCACTGTGTCTCTCTAGGCTACAGGAATTAGAAACAGGACCTTGGCTACATACCGTCTTTATAGGACAGGCTGCCTGAGGAGAACTTTTTCCGGTGTGTGCGCGCGTAGTCCTGCAGGTTGGGGGCGCTAGAGGAGCCTCCCAGGACAGTGGTGCTGAAGAGTCCCGCACACTGAGATCCTGTGGGAGGGGTGGGGGAATTAGTCACCACAACACAACATGCAGTTATTCAAACAATGCTCTGACTCAGTTAGCATGAGGGGAGAGAGGTACTTAGCAGACCTGGGTTGAAATCCTATCAAATACTGTATCTGGGCTTGTTGAGCTTGTCTGGCGCAAAGGACCAAACAGAACAGTTTTAAAGTGGAAACCGTGGGCGGCAGGTGGTTAGAGTGGTTAGAGCGTTGGGCCAGTAACCGAAAGGTTGCTAGATTGAATCCCCGAGTTAACAAGGTAAAGATCTGTCGTTCTGCCCCCAAACAAGGCACAAGGCACTGTTCCTAAGCCATCATTGTAAATAAGAATTTGTTCTTAACTGACTTGCCCAGTTAAATAAAGATTAAATAAAAAAATAATAAATAAAACCCTGTCCATCTGGCACTCACTCCAGGCAGACTAGAGCTAAACACTATTTGAAATCTAGTATTTGCAAGATTTCAAATAGTGTTTGAACCCAGGTGTAGTAGTCACATGACTCCCCATACTAAGGTCATTCAACATCCTGACTCCTAACCTATGCAAGGCCAAGGGATCTACTGTAAATAGACTTATTATGAGCCACTAGGCTTATTTAACACCCTTTTCACATTAGCGCTCCGACTAGACCTTACTGGCTCTGATAATATGTGGTTCAGCTGGTAAGAGAGTGACGCTAGCAATGTCAAGGTCGTAGGTTCAATTCCTAAAGGTATCACACACAAGCATAAGAAATGGAGGCACTCACTGTACTGTAAGTCACCTTGGATAAAATAATCTGCCAAATGGAATATTATCATTATATTTAGATTGTGATGTTCTTTTCACATGATCCTTTCCAGCACAGTTCCAGCAACTATAGTGGGTGCGTAACCAGGCCAGCATGGCGCAGCTTGGCTCAGATGAGTGGTGTGAATAAGGGTTTAAGTCAGTACATGTCACTTCATAGTTACACAGATGCAGTCAAATATATTGGCAGCTTTGCATGCTTCACTATTTCTTCTAAAATAAGTTGACATTTAAAAAAAAAATTGTGCACACATGTATTTGTTTGGTTTACAACTGCACATCATTTTATTTTTACTTTGAAGAGAAAAAACGAAGTCTTTTTTGTAAAGAAATGACTAATTACACAAAATTCTAATTAATTTGGTTGGAGGCAAGTGATTCTTGTTTATGTGTAATTTATTTACTGAAGTTGCTGGTGCCTACCTGGTAAAAATATCCATTCAAATCAGTTTTAAAAATCTTTCTCCATTGACCTCCATTTAAAAAGCAGGAAAACACCATTGTGCATTTCAAATGAACCCTATTCCTTCCTAATATGGTGTTAATGACCGTGGCCCAAGTGATTCAATGTTATAAAGCTAATATTAGCAATCAAACCAGTAAGTTCAAAGGAAGTTTGTCAGATGTTAGAAAAATCCAAAATTAGAGTAGATGCACTTGGACACTCAAAAAAATTGTCATTAGGATGGTTAATCATAAAAACATACATTTTTACCAAAACTCAGATAAAAAAAATAAATCAGTGACAAGATGACTACACATCCCTACAATCTTAAAACTGAAAACCTGGCTACCACTTGAATAGCCCTCCAGCATGGTCCGTATGCGCCCACGGCAGCTACGCCTCCGGCATGGTCCGTATGCGCCCACGGCAGCTACGCCTCTGGCATGGTCCGCATCTGCCTAGCTAGGCGTCCGGCATGGTCCCTATGTGCCCACAGCAGCTGGGCCTCCGGCATGGTCCGTATGCGCCCACGGCAGCTACGCCTCTGGCATGGTCCGCATCTGCCTAGCTAGGCGTCCGGCATGGTCCCTATGTGCCCACAGCAGCTGGGCCTCCGGCATGGTCCGTATGTGCCCACAGCAGCTGGGCCTCCGGCATGGTCCGTGTGTGCCCACAGCAGCTGGGCCTCCGGCATGGTCCGTGTGTGCCCACAGCAGCTGGGCCTCCGGCATGGTCCGTGTGTGCCCACAGCAGCTGGGCCTCCGGCATGGTCCGTGTGTGCCCACAGCAGCTGGGCCTCCGGCATGGTCCGTGTGTGCCCACAGCAGCTGGGCCTCCGGCATGGTCCGTGTGTGCCCACAGCAGCTGGGCCTCCGGCATGGTCCGTGTGTGCCCACAGCAGCTGGGCCTCCGGCATGGTCCGTGTGTGCCCACAGCAGCTGGGCCTCCGGCATGGTCCGTATGTGCCCACAGCAGCTGGGCCTCCGGCATGGTCCGTATGTGCCCACAGCAGCTGGGCCTCCGGCATGGTCCGTATGTGCCCACAGCAGCTGGGCCTCCGGCATGGTCCGTATGTGCCCACAGCAGCTGGGCCTCCGGCATGGTCCGTATGTGCCCACAGCAGCTGGGCCTCCGGCATGGTCCGTATGTGCCCACAGCAGCTGGGCCTCCGGCATGGTCCGTATGTGCCTACAGTAGCTAGGCCTCGAGCATGGTCCGTATGTGCCTACAGTAGCTGGGCCTCGAGCATGGTCCGTATGTGCCTACAGTAGCTAGGCCTCGAGCATGGTCCGTATGTGCCTACAGTAGCTAGGCCTCGAGCATGGTCCGTATGTGCCTACAGTAGCTGGGCCTCGAGCATGGTCCGTATGTGCCTACGGTAGCTAGGCCTCTAGCATGGTCCGTATGTGCCTACGGTAGCTAGGCCTCTAGCATGGTCCGTATGTGCCTACGGTAGCTAGGCCTCTAGCATGGTCCGTATGTGCCAAGCTAGACCTGTAGTATTGTCCATAGTACATTTGACATTTTAGTAATTTAGCAGATGCTCTTATCCAGAGCAGTAGTGAGTGCATACATTTTCATACCGGTCCCCCGTGGGAATCAAACCCACAACACTAGCGTTGCAAGCGCTATGCTCTACCAACTGAGATACACGGGACTAGTACCTAGCTAGGCCTCTAGCATAGTCCATAGTACAGTATCTAACTCCAGGTTGATTTCTGTCAGAAATCGACTGTGAGAGCACCAATGCCACCCCTCACTCTACCACCATAGGCTTTAATGACAGTTGGGGTGATATAGGTAAACACAGTTGCCATAGCTACAGTGTAAGGGAAGTTGCCCTTAGATGCTGCTCTAAGGTTCATTTTGCATTCCCCCCACTAATGGTTAAGGCTAGGATTGGGGGAGGGGAAACTGATCCTAGAGCTGAGCGTGTTAGGGAGCAGGGAGGAAGGAGACACCCACCTAGACCACTCTGCTTCATCTCAGGGGACTGGCGAGAGCAGGAGGGGAAGAGACGGTAGCTGCCTGCTTTGGATGAAGACGTCTCTGACAGGACCTGGGGTGACACATACACACATTATATGGTAAGGAGCAAATTCAGAGCGTCTGACACCATACACAGATCTCCATCACTGGCTGCCAGACTGAAGGACCACATGTGACCTCTGCCAGATAGACAAGTAACTCAGAGCAACAACACAGCAGGAAAGCCCTGGCTTATGGCTGCATCCTAACTCATGGAACACAAAAGTCTTATAGTATATATTTATAGTTTAAAGATGCTTGTAATCCTTGTCTCATATTTCACTGCTGCTGCTACTACTACTACTACTACTACTACTACTACTATCACTACTCCTACCTCTGGCTTTATTGACAATAGAAAGTTGTGTGTGTGTGTGTGTGAGATTTTACCTCCATAGACCCAGTCTTGCGGTTGCGAATCAGAGGGGATCTCCGGTGGATGCCCATTGGCTCAGAGAGTGGCAGGGCCCGGTCGGGCTCATCACGTGATAGATCCTCCAAGCTGCCAGGGTCTGTCTGTTTCTGATCATTCTGAACCAGGAAGAAGGGTGCCACAGACATGGGGTGCGTGCACAGAACATATTTAAAAAATACAATATACCATACCCACACACTTCACAGGGCATTGATGTACCACTAAGGGCACTTTCACAGTTCCCTGTATGATCCGGATGCTGGATCGTTTGGTACCCAGATCCGCACTATAAAGCATGCGTGAAACTCAAACTTTGGCTGAATGAATCCTGGACCTGCCAGAGTGGTGGGATCAAGATCCAGGACCAGAGTACCAGGCTTTGTGACACGGCAGCCCGAGTAACGTTAAACTTTTGCCCGTTGTAAACAAGCTAGCTTGCTAAGTCATGTAGAATGTGCATCTTGCAAATTGCACCGTGAAACGGTTATTTTCAGTTCTTGTTAAACCATAATATATTTTGTAGAATTCTCAGAAATGCCTCATAAAACCAAACCAGGGTAGTGAATTTCATATGTGAAAACATCCTATTAGATTAACATTAGGACCAGACATTAAACACTTACCTCTGCAGAAGCGGGACGGAAGCCAAAGCCCATTGGTGCCTTCTCCTCCTCCTCGCAACCTTTGACCCCAGGGCTGAAGTGAAGCTCCACATGGAAACGCTCCTCTGACGATGGGTCCTGAGGGACAGCACAGAGAGGGCTTAGTGAAAGAAAGGGAAACAGACACACACCTACTACAGAAACACACACACCACTACCTTGTTGTTGTCCTCATACAGCATGATAACTATCTGGGTCATGTAGTTGAGTTCAGAAACGGCACCAAGGTAGTCCATCGCCCGCTTCCACTGCTGGTCCTTCTCCTCCTGTCACACACACACACACACACCAATTATTGGATCGAATGTAGTTCTGTTGCTGTTGTTCAGGGAAATGTAGTTCTAGGTAACCGTAGTTCCTCTGTGGTAGTTATGTGCTTACGTCGAGCAGGCCTCCGTAGCGGAAGGTGCTGAGTAGAGAGTGGACGTGACTCTCGCTGGTGAAGTACAGACGTGTCCGCACGTGGCGACCTGGTGACATCACTCCTCGAGAGTACCTGAGTCGCCAGAGAAACAGAACATCAATGTGAACAAAGACATAATTGACTGAGCTACAACTTCATGTTGCTGTTGCCTTTACACGCAGATCTAGGATCAGCTCACCCTTTCCAAATCTTAACCATTCAGAGAGAGAAAACGCAACTGACCTTAAATCAGCGTCTAGGTGCAACATGACTATTGCTGCCCTGTGAGTCAAGACTCACAGTGGATGGAGTTTGTTGACTGACTCATCCTCGTGGGTCCTCTGGAGGTCCAGCTGGATCTTCTTGACCAGAGGTAGGCAGTAGGCGTATGCTATGTCCAGCTTCTCTACTTTGTTAATGCCGTATTCCTGAGGAGAATACACAAGTCGTGAGCATTACTCCCTGCCTAAGACACACAGCGGTCAGAGCGTTGCTATATTTTCAAAGTCTGGGAGCATATAAACAGTGACTGGTGTCCATCAACAGTAGGTATGAGGATGTCAGCCAGAGCTTGTGACAGCCTGTGGAGTTCCAGAGTATCCATCTACCGCTTACAACTGACCCACCCAACCCTCCTTCCTCATCTGTGGTATGATAATATCAGCGAGGGCGTGTGACAATCTGAACAGCTCCAGAGTATCCATCCATCTCTCCAAACATCCATCCACCCACCCACCCACCCCTCCACTCCATCCATCCACCCCTCTCTCCACTCCATCCATTCCACCCCTCCTTTCCTCCCTCCCTCACCTGTGGTATGATGATGTCGGCGAGGGCTCGGGACAGCCTGAACAGCTCCAGTGTGTCCTCCAGGCCCAGCGTGGCGTTGTGCTGCACGTCGTACTTCACGCAGTCATAGATATCCGGGATCTTGCTGATGTCGTAGCGGCCACTCTTCATCCGGAAGTCCCGCTCCAGCTTGGACCAGCGTTGCAGCATCAGCTCCAGAGACTCACTGTGGTACAGCTGCAGGTCTGAGGGTCAGGAGGAGAGGAAGTAGAGGACAGGTAGGAGAAACACAGTAGTCTGGGATTGGTACAGATCAATTCAAATTGTGTTAGTCACATGCGCCGAATACAACAGGTGTAGACCTTACAGTGAAATGCTTACTTACGAGCCCTTAACCAACAACGCAGTTAAAAAAAAACAAAAAAAAGAAAGAAAAGTAACAAGTAATTAAAGAGCAGCAGTAAAATAACAATAGCGAAACTATATACAGGGGGGAACTGGTACAGAGTCAATGTGCGGTGGCACCGGTTGGTCGAGGTAATATGTACATGTAGGTAGAGTTATTAAAGTGACTATGCATAGATGATAACAGAGAGTAGCAGCAGATCCACCTCGCCTTGTGCTGTATTGATTGCCAATGTATGGTTAGCGTTCAACATTGTACCGAGCTGAAATAACACCATCACAGTGCTATGTTAACAAAAGGGTGTACCTGCAGATTTGGGGTCCTCTAGTCTCTTGCGTATCTGGGAGGTGAGACTCTGGATGAGTGTGTAGACCTGGTCGCATGTCATCACAGGGTTCTCCACAATCCTCATAGAGTTAACCACAGAGGCTGCACCTGTAGGGGCCAGCTGGACGGACACACACACACCTCGCTAAAGAACATTATGCAATAATGAATAGCTTAAAACATCTAAATCCGCTTTGCTTTCATTACAACCAATTACAGAGCCCAGAATGATCAAAGAGCAGAGCAATAACATAGAACAATTTCCACCCTCCTGTAGCAATCACTAGTTTCTATACATCATCTCACTCACGTATGAGTTAGCCTAGCGCCAGCTTGATTTAGCCCAGCTCCAGCTTGATTTAGCCCAGCTCCAGCTTGATTTAGCCCAGCGCCAGCTTGATTTAGCCCAGCGCCAGCTTGATTTAGCCCAGCGCCAGCTTGATTTAGCCCAGCGCCAGCTTGATTTAGCCCAGCGCCAGCTTGATTTAGCCCAGCTCCAGCTTGATTTAGCCCAGCTCCAGCTTGATTTAGCCCAGCTCCAGCTTGATTTAGCCTAGCTCCAGCTTGATTTAGCCTAGCTCCAGCTTGATTTAGCCTAGCGCCAGCTTGATTTAGCCCAGCTCCAGCTTGATTTAGCCTAGCTTCTGTCCTTTCCCATTCAGTAAGATGCATTAGAAATGAGGAGGAAACTAAAAGCTTCAGAAAGTATTTGTGGAAAAGGGAGCTTGTTCCGCTTGCAAACCTCATTAAGATTAAGCCCTTCCGGAGGCTAGATTTACTTTAGAGACTTTGTAACAATGCCCATTTCTTTTTCCCTCTAAGCCGTTTTCTTTATAGCTTGTGTTTGTAATGGAGGTAGTATGGTGATCTACCTATGCTTTCCTGATAAGACTCGTGTCAGCGCCCCAAGTTAATGCCTAGGCCTGATAAGACACATGTTAGCTCCCCAAGCTAATGCCTAGGCTAGGGCACACAGACGACCCGAGTTTGATACCTGAGGCACAAAACCAATGAAAACATCCCGAAGTGGAGTGAATGGGCAGGTACTATCTACTAGCCTGCTTTCGTTTTGCATTGTACAAACTTTTGCTACGGTGTGCCCTGAACACTACCCAGGTCGGTTGCACTTAGTGATTGGCTGAGCAGGAATTCAATGAAATCAATTACCCTATCGTAGTCCTCCTCGGTGAACTCCTGGTCTTTCTGCATGATCTCGTGGAGACGGGCCTTGACGCGGTGTTGGCAGCCGCTGAGCGAGTCGCTGTCGTTGTCCAGCAGGCCGTTCATGTTGGCACTCTTCACCATCTGCACAAGGATGGGCGTCAACTCTCCCTCTAACGCCAGCAGACCCTGCCAGGGAAACACTCAGATAAACACATTTACACACACAAAGAGCTTTGACCTCTAACCTCTGACGCCTAGTGGTTACCTTGGCGAAAGCTGCGGCAGTCATCTGCACTCTGCCCTCGTCAGACGCGTAGATCTTGAGGTCGTGTCGGTACGTGCTGTGTAACCGTAGCAACCCGCAGCCAGGGAACCCAGCGTAGTCTCCTAGAACAGTAGACAATGATCAGATGTTTTTTTCAGTGAACATAGTTGGCAACAGTGTTTTGGTGTGTGTGTGTGTGTGTGTGTGTGTGTGTGTGTGTGTGTGTGTGGGGGTCTCACCTTGTCCTCCGGGGTACATGCAGCGGAAGGCCCTGCCCAGCTCTTCAGCCTGTACCCTGCCTGCTGGGGTCAGCTCCCCTCCCCACTTCAACACCAGCAGCAGAGAAGGGCACTCCTTACGTGTGTCTGTGGAACAACACATCAGCTTAACTAGCAATCAATTCAATCCTACGTATCGTAAAACCTCAATTGAATGCCCAGTCTGTGTGTGAAGTGGAGTTTGGTTGGAGACCAGTACGTATTGTACTCAGGCATTTAATACAATTCCTATCACTGATAGCCCAGTTTGAAATTGACAACACTTTTGTTACATTTAGCACACAAAGCATTTGTTACAAAATGAGAAAATGAAGATTGTGCAAAAGTAACTGCAGATAAGCTACCTACCACTCTGTGATAAAACTCACTAATTGGCAATACCGACGGTGTTTTTGACATGCAGGGCTCAAACGTCTAGCGCTAGATAGAGAAACTATGACTATGAACTGGAGCAGAGTGGAAATTTGATGTGTTCATGTGAGGAGAAACTGATACCCAGCTCTTACTAGAGACCAGCGTTTATTTGCTAGAATGTCTAGTGATATCTGGCTACCATAAGACACTGATGCTTGCTGGAGGCTTGGCGCGTAAGGGACGTTTTACAGTAGAACACTTTTTCTACAAATGCAACTCAGACATATAGTACGTGGTGCTGGTGGCTGGGGGAAAGCCCCTTATGATCTAAGCAGTAGAGGTGAAATGTTTCCTCCGTTTTCTCCATACCTTCCTCCTCGCTGGATGTTTTGGGCTGCCCATGGGGCAGGTAGGTGATCTGCACTTTTCTGTTGATCCCAGAAAAGTGGCCATACCTGGAAAAGACAGGAATAGAAAAAAGGGAGAACCACGTGTTATGACTGTTCCCATGTCCAGTCAATCATGCATTGAATAGCCTGGGTGTCAGTCTGTTTCTGCTTCAGCCAACTTGTCATTGTCTAGCTAGCCAAAACGTGCCTGGAAATCAGGGACTACGCAATGATAGTGTTGTTGAATGCAAAACCAGTTAGTCACAGACATTTTTTTTTAAAACAGCCTCAACTTTGTTCTAGCTGCTTGTAGATAATTTGTCATCATCATAAACTAGTTACCAGTTCAAAGAGAACCGATTCACTCTTCCTCAATCTTTCAAATATCTAAGAATTACATCTGATTGGACTATCCTGCAGGTTCCATACACTACTTTACAGCTTTGTGATTGCACAGACAAAACTGGACATTATGTGCGTTGTCCAGTTCATATTTTTCCGCAATCTAGTTGATGACATTTCGATAGAACTACGATGACCCAGAAAGTCAAGAAGCCCCAGGTGAGATTGTGTGCCTAATAACACGTTGGCCTAGTTAGACACGTCACTCACATCTCCAGAACGGTCTTCAGCTGCTCCAGTTTGGATTTCTTCTCTTCGATCTCGCAGTCTTCTCTTCCATCACCCAGTTCTAGCAACAGTTGCCGAGCTATGTCCAGTACCTCCTAACCACACAAAGGAGATGGACAAAATGACAAAGCCATCAGAGAGATGGAATAGAATGTATTACTTTGAGGAAATTATTTTAACAGTCTTGTGGTTTACACAAAATGGACAGTTGAAATTAGTCGTGTCAAATGGGATTCCTACACACAGCTTTGACCATCTAAACACAGGAATTGATACATTTGCGATCAAAGAGCGGTACGATGGCTAACTAAGTGAATTCTTTCAACCCACATTTAGTCAAGTTAGTTATATCTTACTAAGTACAGATGTGGTCAAATGAAGAGAAAAATCTAAATGTACAATTTATTTCTTCATCTTGATCCTATGCAGTTGTTAAACACACACACACACACACACACACACACACACACACACACACGTAAACAAAACAAAAATTAAATGAACAGATTTTAGAAGAAAGTGAATCATGCAAGAGTGCCAATATATTTGACCGCATCTGTAAGTTAGCCAGCCAGATGTATTATTTACAGTTAGTTAGAAATCCCTCCTACACTCATTTGCTAGCTACCGTAACACGTTTCCAAAAATGACAAAGTGGCTAAAGTGAGTAAAATAACAAAGATCAACAGTGAAGTATATCCCCTAAAGGTCTACATACTATAGAAGAAACAAGAAAAGTGGATATTGTTTGTATAATATCAACTTTTCAGTACAAAGGCCTTTCTCAAGACCAGAAAGGCCTTTGTACTGAAACGTTGAAACTATAATGCCCTCTTCTCGTGTGGCTTTGTTGGTCGCTCATTCTATTTAGTTACCTGCAGTTGTTTGGGCTTCTTCAGCTTCAATTTCCCTGTCTTGTAACCCCCGTATTTGTCAAACAATTCAAAAAACCTATTGAAGAAAGAAAGACATTGTATTTTATACCAAATGTAGTCAAAAAAAATTATAAAATAAAAATATAAATAAGAGATCAAGTCACTTATTTTGATTATTTACATTTTGATTATTTAGCAGATGCTCTTATCCAGAGCGACTTACAGGAGCAATTAGGGTTAGGTGCCTTGCTCAAGGGCACGTTGGCAGATTTTTTAAAATCTAGTTTGTTTGGTATTCGAACCAGCGACCTTTCGGTTAATGGCCAATAGGCTACCTGCCGAGTCGTCATGGAACAGTGGATGTCATGAAGTTTAATGACTGGTAATTTGTCAGGATTATTATGACACGATTTAAAGACTTAAGAGTTAAATAAAGGTTAAAAATAAATAAATAACATAATTAAGGGGTCATTGACGATCATGACTTCCAAGGCATTACACCTAGACTTTACATACAGGGTTACCAAAGAACTCACATGGGATTCCGCACTTCCATCTTCATCTTCTGCTTAGGAGTTCGGTCTCCGTGGCGGATTATTGCGATGACACAGCGTAACTCCATCCTGATTGGAGGGAATGTGACAGTAAAAAGGAATACGAGTGAACAATGATGGTAGGTTGGGGTAATGACTTTTACCCCATCACTGGCATGTCTAAATAAGCAGAAACTTCACAGTGAAGCCAGTTATCTTTGAGACAGCAGTGGTTTTGATGTTGTGGCTACAGTAAAGTTGTACATTTGTCTACCTCCTCAAAGTTTTTGCGCCTACAAGTTTGTCTTGGCAACGTTTTAACGATCATATGCACTAACATACTAGTCTGTGTGTGTGAGACTCACATGGTGCCAGATGTGGTTGGGACGATGGGGATGTCCTCAGCCTCAGTAGGGATGGACCAGGGGATGTGGAACTGAGGAGCTAGCTCCCTCATCACTATATTACTGCAGAGGACAAGGAAACAGTTCACATCATAGAAATACATTATGGTTAACATACAGTCAACATTTACCAACATCTGGATCTTCTGACGGATTATTAACTTCTATGTAACTAGTGAGATAATGATAAATGCAAGTCATCTGTAGTACCATTTGTTTCCCCACTGACATTGCTGATAGCTACTTTATTGAGGAAACATGTACTTACTATGACTGAGATGTGATTGTTCCACCTAGCTATTTTAAGATGAATCCACTAACTACATGTCGCTCTGGACAAGAGCGTCTGCTAAAAATCATAACAAAACAACTGAAATGATTCAGGATCAGCTGTCCCAAACGACACCCTAGGCTACCTTTAATCAGTTTGTGCTGAACTGGACTAGTTGTTATTGGCTTACAGAAGGGGGGGGGGGGGGGGCAACCTTGATCCTGGAGGGTGCCAGGTTAATTACAACCCAGCACCAACACTAAACTCAAATAACCAGGCTTCAACAAAGACCACAATTAGTCTAATCAGTTGTGCTACAGCAGGGTTGGACCAGGAGTCACAACACTATGCCCCTGTTGGACCAGGAGTGACAACACTATGCCCCTGTTGGACCAGGAGTCACAACACTATGCCCCTGTTGGACCAGGAGTCACAACGCTATGCCCCTGTTGGACCAGGAGTCACAACGCTATGCCCTGCTTGGACCAGGAGTCACAACGCTATGCCCCGCTTGGACCAGGAGTCACAAGACTATGCCCCTGTTGGACCAGGAGTCACAACACTATGCCCCGCTCGGACCAGGAGTCAGAACACTATGCCTCGCTCGGACCAGGAGTCAGAACACTATGCCTCGCTCGGACCAGGAGTCAGAACTGCCATACCCCTGGCATAATGTAACCCTATGAAAACACAATATGACCGAAATAGCCCTCTGGCACATCGTACCCCAGGATCTTGGCACAGTCGTCGTAGTACTTCATGGAGTTCTTGACGAAGCTGAAGCCGTTGACGTCGCAGACGTAGGAGTGACCGTTGGCTCGGAGAAGGTCAAAGCCACACACTGTTTGCTGCAGGGGGAAAAGACAGTCAGATAGGAATGACATGCAGGGTAATTGGGGGTGGCATTATCGAGAATATCAATCAGGGTAAGAGGGGGAAAATGTACTTATTGAGGGTGTGTGTTTGTTGATTCTCCTTTATATGACCTCAGCCTCTGTTCTGTTCTCTATTCCCTTATCAATCAAAGTGATTGATCAGCTTGAGAGTGCACTCAACAGGCTGCCTGGAGCTACAGTACATCAGACCTGGGTTCAAATAGTTGAAGTACTTTCTTTAGCCTGCCTGGGGTGCTAGGTGGGTGGGGTTTGCACTTTTCTATTGGTCCCATTGCAACAGGCAAGCACAATCAAGCACAGCTAGGGTATTGATAAGGGAATTATATAATAAAAGGTAAATGAATAAAGAATAGATCCCTGAAAGGTAACTGATTAGTAATTAATAGTTATGTAGCATGTGTAATGAATAATTAAAGTACTGAACCTAAGTCCCATAAGGTCTAGTAGAAGACCCGGGAGGAAGGGAAATGTGTGTGTGTGTTAGTTAGACTAAGGGAACTGTAGACATGTGTTTGACCCGACCTGGAGAGACATAGGAGAAAACAGGGAGTAACCTTCAAGGTCCCCCTAATCTCGAGGGAAAGGAACAGGCAGCGCTGGGTAGTGATTAACAGTGGTGAGAAGTCCGGAGAGGGATACAATTCACCTACTGTTCGTGTGTATGTATGTGCATAGGATATCTATTGTTTGTGTGTAGGTATGTGCGTAAGCGGGGAGTGAGCATAAAATGAACATCTTTGTGTAATGTACGGCAGAACGTTCTCTGAATAAACTGTACAGACCTTTTGCAGAAAGCTGAGTCCTTGCCTAATTATTCTTAACTCAGTGGCTTACAAACCGTGGGGATTAGTCAAGGCTTATTGATTGTTAATTATTATCATCGGGATTCGAAAATTCCCGTGACAGGTATCTAAAATAGCATTCGAACCCAGGTCTGAACTGTGTACCAGCTCATCAAATAGAAGAGGGGCAAATCAATGACCAATTCCACGTTGACCCATAGCCCCTACCCAGAGGCACTTGATGTAGATTTTATCCAGAGTAGCAAATAGTTCACACCTATCGGCTATTCAGTATAATGTGGGAATCTATTCAGCACCACGTGGGAATCGAACCCACAACCAACTGAGCCATAACTGACCTTGAATGCCAGGCAGACCTTGCGGGCCACTAGTTTCTCCATGGCGGTGAGCATGACGGGGTAGCGGATCTCCTTCCCCTCGCTGTCTCTCTCCACCTTCCCGTCCAGGGCAGGAGACTTCCTGGCCTCAGCGTGGGCATAGTCAGGCCCCACCGTATACACCTGAGGACACAAACACATGGAGAGATTTAGTACACACACACACACACACACACACACACCACTCGCATAAGACAAACAAACATGCATAGATACAGACAGATAAACAGAAATACAGACTGACAATCGCATAACACACACCTTAACGTCCGTCCCGTCCGTTGGCATGAACTCTTCGTAGATGTAGGAGCCAGTCTTCCTCACGTTGCTCTCTGGTGAGTACACACTGCTCCGGCTCCCGATCTACAGGACAGAGAGGCAACAGCGTCAGAACTACGTACTGTCTACAGCACTGGTTCCCAAACTCCTTTAGCTCTGTAATCAACTGAAAGCTGTTGGGGTAAACTACCAACTAAACAGACCAATCATTCTACAACTCAGAATAAAACCACCCACCAGCAGGCGCCCAGTGGACTAAACACTTGGGAAACACTGCTCTTCACACGATAGGATTACATTAGGACTGAATGAACATCCACCATACAACTCAACTGTAACCAGAGTCCAAGAAAGAGACTAGGGTTCATTCATCAGTACACAGTGTTGCACATCGCTTATGATCTATTCCGTTTCAGAGGAAGAACATACAGCAGCTTACTACAGTCGACTTGGATTGAGAGGGATACTAATACTGTGTGTGATAAAATCAGCTATTGGGATCGAAATGGTTATAAATCCTGACAAAAACATTGGCCCGTTTTATGACAGGTTAAACAGTCCCGAAAGCCCTCTGAGAATGTGAGGTGAGATCACACTGAATAAAACAGACTAGGAGTCAAATAGAATTTCAATGAGCTGTTGTATATTTGGAGGACTACGTATTACTATTAATATTGTAAGGTGAAGACGCTGATCTTGGGTGAGTTTTGCATTTTTCCCACTAATGGTTAAGTTATGATTGGGGAGTTGATCCTAGATCTGTACCTAGATGACATTTCACCTCAGAGCCTGTTAATAGAGCACGAGGTAGGCCTGGCAGTTGTCATAATCAAGCAATTGGTGTGTAGTTAAAAACATACATATAGAATATGGAACATATAGATCCAGTCACGATAGCTATATTCTATCGGGACGTTTCCCAGACTCAGATGAAGCCTAGTCCTGGGGTGAATTCATTAGTTGTACATCGTAGCAAAGTTTTGGACGATGTTTTGAAACTAAAGGTTGGTCCATCCCAGTTTTGTTCCATTCCCGTCTGCTTGGTTCCGTTTCATTCCTAGTGAATACATCCTTGGATTAAAAAGTGCTTGCTTTTTAGTCCAGGACTAGGCTTAATCTGTGTCTGGGAAACGACCCGATAGAATATAGCTAGATATAGAAAACATAATAGTTGACTGAAAGTATCACAGTTCAGGCAGTATTTAAAACAACTGTGAGGGCCGGGATACTTATGAAGCCCTATATCTTCTTCCCCAGAGTCAGATGAACTCATGGATACCATTTTTAAGTCTCTACATCAAGTATGAAGGAAATTCAAGAGACTAGCATTTGCGCCATGACTAAAAGTCTATGGTATAACCTAGCATGCTATCAGTTACCATAGACTTCCAGTCATTGCGCTAACACTATTTTGGTAGCAAGTTCCTTCAAACTGCATGCAGAGAATGTTTTTTTTCATCCACGTGTTCATCTGAAAAAGGGCTTCATTGCCAAAATCTTGAAGTATCCCTTTAAGAATGTTATGACTAAAAACTAAACCTTAAGAGCTTATCCTCATCTTTACTTTACCTTTAGTTCTATCATCTACAGTGCATTCGGAAAGTATTCAGACCCCTTGACTTTTTCCACGTTTTGTTAGGTAACAGCTTCATTCTAAAATAGATTTTGTTTTATTCCCCTCAATCTACACACAATACCCCATAATGCCAAAGCAAAAAAAGTTTTATAATTAAAAAAAAACTGAAATATCACATTTGCATAAGTATTCAGACCCTTTACTCAGTACTTTGTTGACGTTCCTTAGGCAGTGATTACAGCCTCGAGTCTTATTGGGTATGATGCTACAAGCTTGGCACACCTGTATTTGGGGAGTTTCTCCCATTTTTCTCTGCAGATCCTCTTAAGCTCTGTCAGGTTGGATGGGGAGCGTTGCTGCACAGCTATTTTCAGGTCTCTCCAGGCTGTGTGCTTATGGTCGTTGACCTGTTGGAAGGAGAACCTTCGCCCCAGTCTGTGGTCCTGAGCACTCTGGAGAAGGTTTTCATCAAGGATCTCTGTACTTTGCTCCGGTCATCTTTCCCTCGATCCTGACTAGACTCCAGTCCTTGCCACTGAAAAACATCCCCACAGCATGATGCTGCTACCACCATGCTTTACCATAGGGATCACCTCCCTGACCAAGACCCTTCTCCCCCGATTGATAAGTTTGGCCGGGCAACCAGCTCAAGGAAGAGTCTTGGTGGTTCCAAACTTCATCCAGAAATGTTTTTGTACCCTTCCCCAGATCTGTGCCTCGAAACAATCCTACCTCGGAGCTCTATGGACAATTCCTTCAACCTAATGGCTTGGCTTTTGCTCTGAAATGTACTGTCAACTGTGGGACCTTGTATAGACAGGCGTGTGCCTTTCCAAATCATGTCCAATAAATGGAATTTACCACAGGTGGACTCCTATCAAGTTGTAGAGACATCTCATGGATGATCAACGGAAACAGGATGCACCAGAGCTCAATTCCGAGTCTCATAGCAAAGGGTTTGAATACTTGTAAACAAAGCATCTGTTTTTTACTTTTAATACATTTGCAAAAATTACTAAAAACCTGTTTTCACTATGTCATTATGGGGTAGTGTGTAGATTGATGAGGGGGGAAAAAAGTATTTAATTCATTTTAGAATAAGGTTGTAAGATAACAAAATGTGGTAAAAGTCAAGGGGTCTGAATACTTTCCAAATGCACGGTGTGTGTGTTATAGCATAACAGGTGATAACCGAATCCAGACCATCCATCAGAAAATAACAGGTTCCTTTTCTTTGTTCGAAAACACTGTTGTAGTAAAGTGATGGTTGTTCTCCTCCCTCTGTCAGAACAGGAGGTCTGCATCCCAAATGACACCCTGCTTCCCTATGTAGTGCACTACAAGGGCCCATAGGGCTCTAGTCATAAGCGTCGCACTATATTTGGAATAGGGTGCCATTTGGGACGCAGCCTAGATAAAACCTAGGCCGTGTCTACACTTGACAGTTCATGCAGCTTTTGTATTCTGATTAGAGTTCTGATCATGGAATTCTAGACCTGCATTTAAATGTATCTACCGTGTCCACATTGTGTCTGGATTCCCTTTTCCCACATAATATTCAAATGCATGTATGCATTCTGCAAACGGTGGAACCAGCTAAATCTGATAACAACTGGATGGCAGTAGCCAACTACTGTAGCTAACCTCTAACTAGCCAGAAAGCAACGTTAAAGGGATTGCATAACTCCAGCCAAACCGAAAATATTTTCTCTAAATAACCTAGCTGGCTAGCATTTGAAGCGAGCAAACACGTTCCTCACATGCTAAGAACACATTTCCTCCAATGTTTAATGAAAAAAGGTGCCCCTCGCTCCCAAAACACACCATTTCTGGAGACCTGTGGGCGGACTGCTGATGACGTCACCCACTGTATGCGCTTTTGGTAGCCTGATTGCGTCCAGACTGAGGAGAAATCCACACACAATGCATCCCTGACCAACTCCTGAAGTGGTCAGCCAGATCTGAACACAATCTGACCTGTCTTTTCAATGTGATCTTCGTAATCTGATAGCAGAGGTTGCATGTCAAGTGTCAACACAGCTCTAATGTCATCGTGTTCCTGCCTGGTTGAGGAGCCCAGCCAGAGTGAGTGCCTGGTGTGGCTTCACCTATTTCAGTACACTTAATGTGTTTTAGAATAAGTGCCATTACGGCTATGAGGATCCCTTCGGTTGGGGCTGAGGGAGGAGAGGAAGTGTGAGGGAGAAAGAAGCCTGGTCAAAAAGCTACCCCAGGGCCTTTCCCATGTGGGTTAGACAGAGGAACGGATTGGGGTCATTTTTTAAGGGGTTAACGGCTTAGGGATCAGAATGTGACCTTTCTGAAGAGGCGCTGGCTTCCCCCTCCCGCTGAGGTGGGGTAGTAGATGTAGACGTTGTGGTCTTCAGCACAGACGGGTTTCTCCACAAAGGGTTTAGGGAACACCTCCCCATTCACCTCCACATGGTCTTCTCCTTCGACCAGGTTACACTCTGGGGAAGACACACAAATACAAAGTTGTATTCATTAATGCACACCGCAGCTAAATGGTTTGCAACAGAAAACATTATACAAAGAAAATGTGTTTTATTGGACAAGTTCAGGTAGCCCCTCCTAGTTTCGGTCCATTTCTTCCATTCAGTTTGTAGTGAATACGAACCAGGTGCATATTGTCAGTTCATCGTCATATTCAGATGATGGTCAGCCCTTTCAACTGTAAATAGTATGATTCAACCAGTTGAACCTGTACATTACATAGTCCCCGTTTCAAAAACAGACAATTACATGTCTTAGTATACCATTGACAGTCCGTACAACCATGCCCTCATACACTGAAGTGTTGTTTTATCAAAATTCTCAAAGTATCATGGCAAGCAAACAAAACATTAAGCAAACTGAATTCCCTGAGGAAATCTGACTGCTAATGTTAGAAACGTGTTTACTCTTCAAGCTACAGCACACAGTACTTGACATAAAGCAGGTTTTTAAAAGGACCAATGAGTGGAGTCTGCTTCATGTTCTTTTTTTGACATTGAAAATCAACTATCATGATAACACTAACTGACAGCTCTACCTTAACTGAGAAAGGGTTGTAACATTTTAGAAGCATTAGACCAGAACCTTGATAGACTAAGTTTGAACATTAGTCATGAAGATCAGGCTCGTTGTTACATCTACTGGCGTGACATCTAAACTGTAAATTGAGGACGCTATTCTACCGCCATCACACCCATCAGGGATGAGGAAGACATAACCCATCTAGTGAACTCTACCTTGCGGGACTGTGTTCAATCAGAGTATTAAAAGGGAAAATAAATGGCCTCCAAGTCACGTCACCACACTCAGATATAATCACAGTATGCTCACAACCTAAGACACACTCATAACTGCAATATTTACCACAGGAACCAAAGTAAACCAAGTCAGTGTCCCAAATGGCACCCTATTCCCTATATAGTGCACTACCTTTGACCAGGGCCCATAGGGATGAAGGGAATAGGGTGCCATTTGGGACATTGTCCGACATCCCCCCAAGGCAGTGTTGGTCTAAGGCTGGAGAAGTCTGTCTGGTGTTTATACCCAGAAGAGAGAAAAACCGAGACCTCACTGGAAAGTGGTTTTATTCTTTCTCTAACTATAACCAGGTTTCCATCCAACCTTTTTATGCGAGTAAAGTACATTTCGGATAAAAGGTCACGACAGGCCTGAAGGAAACTGCTAATTTGTTGGTACATTTTTCAAATGTCGACAAAACAAGATTCGCTAGACAAAGTGAGATATTTGTACGTCTGTAAAATGTATTATGCGAGAAATGGTGAAGGAAAAACCTTGATGCGCAAACATATAACCATCATATAAAGTCACACAATGTTATGTTGTGTGGTCCTCCCACTACGACATGAGAAAGCATGCAGTGTATTAGGCTACAGATAAAATAAGTTGATGAATTTCACAGGGGGGTGAAAGTGCAGTGATGAGCTTGATGCTCCTTTCCAATAAATATTGAGGGTCTTATTCTGGTGCCATGATGACCGGCTGCTGTTTTCAAAATAAAAAGATGTATCTTGCTCTTTTGTTTATAATAGGAATCTCATCATATAGGTAGCCTACCCGCACTGTATCTGTAAGTTGTTGGCTAGAGCGTACATGTAAAGACCAGTGGGGACATTCGCTATATGAAACAACATTTTTGGTGGCAAAACGATCAGTAGAGTTGTAAATGCAATGGAAACCCATTTACTTGTATTTATATATATATTTTTTAATGGGAATTTAAACAGTTGTTTTATGTGCACTACGTCATAAGGCACAGGTTTATATCCGTAACAAGTAAATTGGTGGGAAAACACGCATATTGTTTTCATGCTGATTTTTTAATTATTCACATGAAAATCTGTCAATTGGATGGAAACCTCGCTTATAATCACGTCTGGCTACGTTGAAAAGGATATTTGGTATTTTATTTGGATGCCCATTAGCTGTTGCAAAAGCAGCAGCTACTCTTCCTGGGGTCCACACAAAACATAATGATATAATAATACAGATCATCAATACACAAGAACAGCTCAAGAACAGAGCTACATACCTTTTTTTTTTTTAAACGCACATGTAGCCTACATATCAATGCATACACACAAACTATCTAGGTCAAATAGGGGAAAGGCGTTCCTTTATCGGTTTTTTAAACCAGGTTTGCTGTTTACTTGAGTAATATGAGATGGAACGGAGTTCCATGCAATAATGGCTCTACATAATACTGTACACTTTCTTGAAAATTTTTTCTCGATTTGGGGACTGTGAAAAGAACCTTGGTGGTATGCCTGGTGGGTAAAGTGTGTGTGTGTGTGTCAGCTGTGTGTAAGTCGACTATGCAAACAATTTGGAATTTAACACAATGTTTCACATAAAAATAAGTAATGCAGTCAGTCTATCCTTAACTCTTAGCCAAGAGAGACTGGCATGCATAGTATTTATATCAGCACTCTGATTACAATGAAGAGCAAGATGTGCCGCTCTGTTCTGGGCCAGCTGCAGCTTAACTAGGTCTTTCCTTGCAGCACTGGACAATAATCAAGATTAGACAAAACTAGAGTCTGCAGAACTGGCTTTTTAGAGTGTGGTGTCAAAAAAGTACAGCATCTCTTTATTACAGACAGACCTCTCCCCATCTTTACAACCATTGAATCTATAGGTTTTGACTATGACAAGTTTACAATCTAAGGTAGCACCAAGTAATTTAGTTTCCTCAACTTGTTCAACAACCACACCATTAATTACCAGATTCAGCTGAGGTCTAGACCTTAGGGAATGAGTTGTACCAAATACAATGCTCTTAGTTTTAGAGATGATCAGGACCAGTTTATTACTGGCCACCCATTCCAAAACAGACCGCAACTCTTTGTTAAGGGTTTCAGTGACTTCATTAGCTGTGGTTGCTGAGGTGTATATGGTTGAATCATCAGCATACATGGACACACATGCTTTGTTTAATGTCAGTGGCAGGTCATTGGAAAAAATAGAAAAGAGGGCCTAGAGAGCTGCCCTGTGGTACACCACACTTTACATGTTTGACGCTGCCATTAAATAAAACCTTTTGAGTTTTATTAGATAGATTGCCATATTGTGGATTCAGAGCTAAGGTTGAAAAGCCATAACACATACGTTTTTTCAACAACAGGTTAGGGTCAATCATATCAAAGGCTGCACTGAAATCTAACAGTATAGCTCCCACAATCTTCTTATTATCAACTTATTTCAACCAATCAGTCATTTGGGGAACGTTGAAGAAATGTGTCAAAAATGGAGCTTACATGATTCCTTATTCCACATGTCAGAGATGTGATGTTTGTTCTATGTGATATACTGTATAAGTTCCTAGGGAGAATACAACACTATGTAAGTAGTGAGAAATACATCCTGCCTAAGACACACAGGGGTAAGTATGGGAGCATCTGAACTGTGAGACAACGAGCCAGCCTCCCTGTGGAACGCTTTAGACACCTTGTAGAGTCCATGGCTCAATGAATTGGGAGGTGTGTGTGTGTGGGGGGGGACTCCGGGATGCTGGCATTCTAGGCAGAGTTCCTCTGTCCAGTGTCTGTTCTTTTGCCCGTCTTAATCTTTTATTTTTATTGGCCAGTCTGAGATATGGCTTTTTCTTTGCAACGCTGCCTAGAAGGCCAGCATCCCAGAGTCACCTCGTCACTGTTGCCATTGACACTGGTGTTTTGTGGGTACTATTTAATGAGGCTGCCAGTTGAGGACTTGTGAGGCGTCTGTTTCTCAAACTAGACACTAATGTACTTGTCCTCTTGCTCAGCTGTGCACCGGGGCCTCCAATCCTCTTTCTATTCTGGTTAGAGCCAGTTTGCGCTGTTCTGTAAAGGGAGTAGTACACAGTATTGTACGAGATCTTCAGTTTCTTGGCAAATTTTCGCATGGAATAGCCTTCATTTCTCAGAACAAAAATAGACTGACGAGTTTCAGAAGAAAGGTCTTTGTTTCTGGCTATTTTGAGCCTGTAATCGAACCCACAAATGCTGATGCTCTAGATACTCTACTAGTCTAAAGAAGGCCAGTTCTCTTGCTTCTTTAAACAGCACAACAGTTTTCAGCTGTGCTAACAATTGCAAAAGGGATTTCTAATGATCAATTAGCCTTTTAAAATGCTAAATTTTGATTAGCTAACACAACGTGCCATTGGAACACAGGAGTGATGGTTGCTGATAATGGGTCTCTGTACGCCCATGTAGATACTCCATAATTTTTTTCTTTTTTACATCTCCAGCTACAATAGTCATTTACAACATTAACAATGTCTACACTGTATTTCTGATCAATTTGGTGTTATTTTGCTTTCCTTTCACAAAACAAGGACATTTCTAAGTGACCCCAAACTTTTGAACGGTAGTGTATGTATTTCTATCAAAACGTTCTACAACATAGTGCCCTGCTGAACACGCCCAGTTATCTTGGAACCCTAATGACTGATTTACACGACAGGGCCGAGAACAAGAACTGTACTGGCTCAGTTATTTTATTTTCACATTGTCCTTTCTAGCACAGTGCCAGCAACTGTGGTGGATGGCTAACCAGGCCAGCCCAACACAGTACAGTACAGTTTGGCTCAGTATTGTGAAAAAGGTACAAGGTTTTAAGAGTGACCAGAAAGGTATAGCACCAGTAGAGGTGACAGGGACAGAATATTGACCATTCCTGATGGGACCGTCAACGCTTGACCTTTGGGGACTGCACACTGACCGTCTGGTTTATCTGGGTCGCGGTTCAGCACAGCGTAGCGTGGTAGATCGATGCCTTCCTGCTGCAGGATACGATACACCTCCCTCCTACAAAACAGACAAAACATAACACTCAACATTCAAGTGAGAGATAGTCAGCCATCTCACTTAACGTGAATGCTGTATATCTAAGATTGCACAAATCACCACGTGACACCACGTGACACCAGTCCAAACAATGCTGGTCACACATCACCACCAGTAATCACCATAATAGAACATCATTATTCCACATAAGACCTCCAGAACAGCACAGTATTAACCATGATGATCTGTGATAGCGTTCTGTATAGAGGGGTGTAGCTAAGGTTGTTCCGATACATGGCAAATATGGTAAATATTGTGTCCTATTGCTTGGATAATAAACACGTGACTCTGGGTGACAAGACAAGGCTGTTTGTTTCCCAACATCAGGACTGTTTTCCTCAAGAAATGAAGTCTGCTTCTTGTTTTATTAGCTTGCCATGATACTTCTGAATCGGAGTATCGTGATAATGTTGTCATGACAACCCTACAGTATGCATCTCTAGTTTTGGTTGTACCTGTCCTGTATGTAGTACTGTGTGTTCAGGTCATTGATGAGCAGTGGGTTTCGGAGATTGGCGTAGCTCACTGCCTTGTCCAGCGGGAATCCTACAAATTCAAATGCAACACCAACTGTTAGCAAATCCTATGTGCAAACTTCGCCAGGGGCAAGAATGGGACACATTAATGAAGACAGACAAGTGAAAGTAATTTAAATGAATGCAGTCCAGTGGGCAAACATTGTTCAACTGGGTTTCTCCAACATTTTGCTAAAATCAATGGTAGCAAATTTAGTCACATTAGTCAAAACAGGCTGTTGTGGTGTCAGACAGAATTACTCAAGCTGGGTTGAAGACGAGTAATGCTGACACAGCGTGGTACGAGAACGGCCGTCTGTGTGTGTGTGTGTGTGTGTGTGTGTGATGTAGTAGCATGTGACTGTGTTTAAATATGTGTAATCACTTTTTGGACTTTAGAATAATGGGTGGGGTAATTAAGTTGAATACAGTGCTTTCATCAGCGAACAGAGTTGGTGTGTGTGTTCCACCTTTGGAGTGGAAGGAGACGAGGCAGTCACACAGGGGCCATTTGTCCACGGGCTCGTTGAGAATGACGTCCTCGGGGAAGATGACCACAGTGATGTACTCAAACCTGCACAGCCGCTCCAGGATCTGGGTCATGGGCTTAGACTTGGACTTCTTCATCATGGAACAGATCCCCACCACGATCTGTCGCTCCGGGGGCTGAGAGGGAGGGAGGGAGATCACTTCAATAAGTTAGGCTACTTTATCTATTGACGACAGTCTTGTGTAGCTTTACAACTAGTCAACCAACTAGTCAATGAAATGGATCAACAGTTGTCACAAAAGTGCTTTACAGTTGAGTAGTCTCATGCAGTCTTCTATAGCCATGACATCATTTTACAAGTTGTTTAAAGGCACAGTCAATCTGTAAACTTCTGACCCACTGGAATTGTGATACAGTGAATTATAAGTGAAATAATCTGTCTGTAAACAATTGTTGGAAAAATGACTTGTGTCATGCACAAAGTAGATGTCCTAACCAACTTGCCAAAACTATAGTTTGTAAACAAGAAATTTGCAGAGTGGTTGAAAATTAGTTTTAAATGACTCCAACCTAAGTTTATGTAAACTTCTGACTTCAACTGTACTAGTAATGGAGGTTACCATATCAGGGCCAGTTGTCTAATGTCCTTTCATGCGGGTGATTCATATGTGACATCATGAGGCCTGATGTAATCTTGTGTTGTCTCACCGAGTCCGCGTCCTCGTCGTCCTCGTACAGCTCCATGTCTGTCCTCATGTTGCAGCCGTCGTAGTCCTCCAGACCCTCGCTCTCATCGTCCTCGCAGCCCACGAAGAATCTGGGAGCGGCGCGCTGGCTCTCGCCTGGGCTGGCGGGCTCTGACATCACAATCCCCGGCAGCAGCCCTCAGCGTCCCGCCGCGCCATCGCACACCAACACACCGCCGGGGAGGGCCGCCGATGAAGGCGCACAGGGCCTACTAGGAGCTGATCGGCTGGTGACTCAAGTCTCGTGGTGGGCTAAACTGCTCAGTGGGGTGTATTGGGGTGGGGTGTATTGGGTTGGGGGTGGTAGGGGGTTGGGTGAGGAAGGGAAGGGGATACAAGAGCTGGTCCTGGGGCAGGGGGCATGTGTTGAGGGTTAAGTTGTAATAGGTGTGTGACAGACTATGTTAGTAGTAGTGGTGATGGTGTTTCTGGGGTGGGGTTGATGAGGCCTCATTCTTTACTCAGCGGTTAAAGATCTCATGTTTCAGGCCTGGGGCTGGGCTCCTTGTGTGGCCTCAGGACTAGTAGGGGAAGATCCAACTATAATGGAACCACAGCCCATTCCTCTATGCTTGTCCAAGATCGACAGAGTCTAGAAATAAAACAGAGATTATAGAGGATATTCAATAGCAGGTACCCCAGGGGTATGCGCAATGCTGTCAGGGGTACACCAAATAAAAATGTGATTCACATGTAAAAAAATACAAAATACAAAAATAAATAAAAAAGTTGAAATAAAAAAACAAATAATAATTCACATTTTCAAACAGTCCATTTAGTAAGGCCTGCATCCATAGAGACACAAACCAGCTTTACTGGTAGTACTGCTACTACTAGCAGTACCACACCTGCACCTGTCGACGACACAAGTTGTTCTGCTTCCACGAGCACATCCAATGCTAACATCAGTAATTCTACATGTGTCAGCCCAGCTAGCATGGACACTGACAGTTGTGAATCTGATGCAGCCGAAGAGCTACTGCCCCCTTACCAGGGAAAGCACCGAACAGACAGGGACGTTGGACGATCGAAGAGGCACAAATATGATGAGAACTACATTGATTGGGGTTCACTTATTTTGAGAGTAGTGCCTTTCCTCAGCCACAGTGTGTTACAGTATATGTGCAAAAGAACTATCTCACAACTCGATGAAACCGTCACTCCTGCGCAGACATTTAGAAACAAAACATGGTGCAAGCAGTTGCTCCCGACGCCACTTGGGTACACTGCAGCATCCACCGAGAGACTCTTGCTGCCAAGGGAATGTCTGACAGCTTGAAAGACGTTTTGGACACTACAGTGAAAATGGTTAACTTTGTTAAAGCAAGGACCCTGAACTCTAGTGTATTTTCTGCATTATGCAATGATATGGGCAGCGACCATGTAACGCTTTTACAACATACAGAAGTGCGCTGGTTTTCAAGGGGCAAAGTATTGACACGTTTTTTTTGAATTGAGAAGTTTTTACTGACCATAAGTTTCACTTGTCTGACAGGTTGCATAATGACGAGTTTCTCACACGACTGGCCTACATGGGTGATGTTTTTTCTCGCCTAAATGATCTGAATCTAGGATTACAGGGACTCTCCACAACTATATTCAATGATTAAGAAGTTGGAGCTCTTCTTTGCCTTGGCAAAACACGCTGTTAAGACACTGATGCCCTTTGCAACCACGTACCTATGTGAGAGTGGATTCTCGGCCCTCACTAGCATGAAAACGAAAAACAGGCACAGACTTTGTGTGGAAAATGATTTAAGACTGAGACTCACCGATAGAACCCAACATTGCAGAGTTATGAGCATCCATTCAAGCACACCCTTCTCATTAACCTGTGGTGAGTTACTAACGATCTTCGATGAACAAATAAGGTTTTATATGTAAGATGGTTAAATAAAGACCAAAATGTATTATTATTATTATTTGTGCCCTGGTCCTATAAGAGCTGTCACTTCCCACGAACCGGGTTGTGACAAAAACTCACTCATTCTTATGTTTAATAAATGTATCGTATAGTGTGCGTGTGGTAGGCTTACAATGATGGCAAAAAACATTTGAGAGTGTGCTGACCCTGGTGCTAGAGGGGGTGCGCAGCTGAAGGTTGAATGTTTGAAGGGGTACGGGACTATAAAAACTTTGGGAACCACTGGCCCATAGGATTCCAATCAGCTTCCATATTACGATGGGGGAGCTAGAGGCCCAGTTCCATACTGATAATTGCTCTGTAAAACTGGACACTGCGTCCGACGCCCCAGAGTGTGACCAAGCTCATCTGTTAAGAGCACACAGCCATGGCATGAGGGAGCATTGAGTCACCCCAAAACACTAAATGTTACACTGCCTGCCCTGACATCAGAAAAACCCTGCAACCAGGGGTTGGAAAACCTCAGGAAGAACATGTCTGTTGTATGTGTTGTGTGGAAGATTTGACATCAGCGCTGAACTGTGGTTGCAGGTTGGTGTCCCATGACAGAGCAGCACTGGCCTACATCGCCGATTACTAAGCTCTCGGTTAGCTGTTACCACTCATTACAACCTGCCATTTCATACAGAACTTTGGAAGACAGTCCTCTCTTGTAGAGACAATATCCAGCCAGTTGATTCCCATCAGGAGATCTGTTATTCACAGACTGTTACTAATATTCTGTGCCTGACTGAGTATTATAGAATAGCCTAGGCAGGCTACTTCAAAAAATGTGTCGCCTAATTACTGCACAAAAGCATCTTACATGCCTGGACATGTAAAAAAAAAAACCTAGGGAAGAAAATGGAGAAGCCTAAAACGTGATTACCTACAATATAGGCACTAGGTAGGGGTAGAGGAGGAACTGAAGGGGAGTGTGTAGGACCAGTCAAGTCTAATTACTCTACCTACTTGAACAATGCTGCATTAAAATCACATCATAGAGAGGCAGAAATGTCAACACAAAATCCTGTACTTGCCAGCACTGACTAAATGAAAGCTAGGCACAAACAGAACACTGCTGTTTGATATCTGCCCCCAACTCCCATACAAAGCTCAATTCTGCTGACTGTGGGAAAGTAGCAAAGTCCATGGTACATTGGCCATCATTACTAATGGTAGGCTAGATGCCGTTACAGTGACTATTAGCCTAGACACTGTAGGGCTGTCATGAAAAAGCTCAAAGGACAATGTTAACTATCCATGTGAGTAATGGCACAGTTTGGCATACAGCGGCAGGGCACTTATAGACCACAATACATCTCACATCCAATTCTAACCACCCACCACATATATGTTTTAGTTTAGGCTACGTTCTCCAACAGAGCTCATTCAAAAATTGCCTAATCATATAGGCTAGAATCTAACTGAAAAATCATAATGAGAGTTGATTCATCTTCACAAATGTTCAATCTGCACAACAAAGTAAGCCCGTTAAGCCCTACAAGCTGAGAGGTGACGTACCGTTAGAATGATTTCTTTCTATTAACGATCTCTCACACACCAGTCTTGATCTGTCAACAATGGAGGACAGTCAGTAAAACATGGCATCAAATAGTATTATATTAAAACCCAGGTAAACATAAGGAAAATCCCTTTTGCGTCTTGGCATGCAGTTTATTTAAAGTAAACTCTTTCCCTGGTTAACTTAAGGGGATTACCCAGGGCTTTGGAGCTGGGGTTTAAACTCCTCTATTACACCTGTTCCCTCAGGGCTGCAAGGGTTGCATAGGGTGAGAGCTATTAGTTTCTCTTGAGCCATTAGGCTACACTGGCTAACAGTAAGACTCATATCAGACAAACTTACAAATAGGTTTTATGTACCTGTGCGGTGCATCCAATGAATGGACAGGTAGATGCTGTCCAATACAGTTGACATTTTAAAACAAAATAATCTTTGCTAATTTAGATTTAGGTTGTTCCATATCAATGTCAGGTATCCAAAGAATGTACCAATTCACTAGCTAAATATAAAAACAATCTGATGTTGCTGACTTGATGGCTGCACAGAACACTAGTCCTATAAACAGTATGCCAAATTCTAACCCATGATGTACTCTTAAGGAGCCTATCGTTACCCCTAGAGGTCCAAGGACCTTATATGTTATTTTCAGAGATAGGCTGTTTTGGCTGTCAGAGCCAGTCTATCACTCCATCTAAACTTGAATCAATTGTCACTTGCGATACAGTTCTAGAAACATAAAGCCCTCTACGTTCATATCAGATCAATTATTTCACAAATGCAAAATACACTCACTGTTTCAATCGGCTTTATCATTTGCAGCTAATAGTATTTTTCAGTACGTTTCTGGCTGCCTTCGTTACACACAGGTGTTCTGAGCATTCTAAATGTTAATTATCACAGGTGGTCCCTCTGTCTTCCATATTCACCCAGTGTAACATGGAGATATGGCCGTGTGGGAACACTACCTCCCCCCCAAAAATCTTACGTTTTATTATAAATATATATTTTTTAAATTTACTCCCCCATACAGAAGACACCTTCGTCCAATGACTTATGTGCAATGGAACTGAGAGTCATGATCAAATTCATGATACAAAAACATTTACATATTGTCTTTTTTGTGTGTAATGAATGTCTATTGAAGCATAACATAAATAAACAATTACATCCAGATGTAAATATTTGTTATTAATATAATGAATTCCGCATACTATTTATAGGGCTAAGTGAACACTCACAATTCCATCCTACATTGACGAGAGAGTTGTAAACAGATGCACGCAGCGGTCTTTCATCAAACCAATGTTATATCTTGCGAGATGTTGATTGTCCTACTCTTTTAAAGCCCTGATATGTCGTTGTGTCAACATGAGGGTTGAACCTCGGCCCTCTTATCCACAGAGCAGGGAGAGAAGACTTAATTTGTTGTCGGCTTCAAAACCATGATCAAATCTAGCTAGTGTGAAGAAATCAGCAAGCTAGGTTAGATTAGCTAGCTACGTTAGCTATTTTATCCGAACACCTCTTATAATACTAGCTATAGTTAACTACCTAGGCTATCTTAAATAACAGAGCAATCAATAATAATAAATAACATTATTGGCATCATAGCTAGATAGCTAAACACATAACAGTAACGTTAGCTAGCTACGTTTGCAAACCAGGCTGTACTAGCTAGTACTGGTAACGCTGGCTAGCTATGTAATCAAGTCTGTATTCGTGCCATTTTTGTATGTAATCAATGCACCCCATGATTCAGCTAGCTAGTACTGTAGTCATTATACCATAAATATAACTGTCGATGATAATTAAGCGACCAGTTACTTACAAAGTGGCTAGATCGTTTTGTTGACGTCTTTTCGCTTCTTTCCCCCTTGACAGCTTTCAAGCGATATCTCACTTCTTCTTCGGTGAGGTTAACAGCGGTTGGCATCCAATAAATGTTTTATTATCGCCACCTACTACTACTACTTCTTCTTCGGTGGAGATTATCGGCGGTTGGCATCCAACGTTGTGGTGCATTACAGCCACCTACTGTACTGGAGTGTGAGCCAGAGAGAAACTAAATCCTACCTGCCAGCCCCGTTGCTCCTAGAAAATAGAAAATATTTGAGACTATATCTAATAATGTTCTACTCAATATACTCTTTAAACTAATTTCCTGTATCCCCTTCTCCCTCATATTAGATATCAGCCTCTCTCTTTCCCTCTGATACTGCCCACAATGTAGCAATACATGCTTCACGGTCTCTGTTTTCTGGCAATAATCACACTTTCCTGTTGGATGCTTTCCCATCACATTTACGTCTTATTTAACATTTACGTCCCACCCTTAATCTTGTAAAAATAGCCTCCTCTCTTCTGTCCCTTCCTGCCGTCCTCCCCTCCCCTTTCCTCTGTACTTGAAATGCCTGCCCTTAGTATCTCTATTCCACTGCTCCTGCCATCTCTGCACCATCACTGTCCATATCAGTCTTTTTGCCTCTGCCTTGCTCATTGAAACTACAACATCCCCACTTCTTAGTGCTTGTTTAGCCAGTACATCAACTGCCTCGTTCCCCTCCACCCCACATGGGCTGGGACCCAAGTAAATCTTATCTGTATACGCATCTGTCTAATCCTGCAATGGGTTTGTAGCACCTCATAAAGCAGGTCTTGCCTGCTGCGTGGTCTAAAGGACTGGAGACTCATTAACACTGCACATGAATCAGAGCAAATAACTACTCTTTCTGGCTTGACTTCCTCCACCCACTGCAAGACCAACAGTATGGCCATCAATATTGCCGTATATACAGCCATAGGATCTGTAATACGTTTCCTGACTTCTTCTTCTTACACTTTCCCACCACTCTCTCAATGTGTTCTGCCCAGGTGTCAAAGTATACCCCAAGGAACCTGAAGGCCCCCACCCTCTCCAAGTTTCTCCCATACAACCTCAAGCAGCTGCCACCACCACCTCAATTCTCTGACTTACATTCCATCCCTGCAATACAGTTGATAACCATCACTACAGATGCTAAAAATCCAATCTTACTGGAACATATATCACTTGTTGGCCTATCCCTCTGTACTGGTACAGATCTACTACTCACACCACTCCTCTCAGGATCCCTCCCCTTGACTCGTCTTCCTCTACTTTCTTCACTGCCTCAGCATACTACAACTTCTGCACTACTCTAACGCTGGAAAACTCAACCTGCCTCTCTCACACGGGACATTTCTGAACCCCAGCCCCATGGGCACCCCTACAATTAACACATACCACTACTTTTCCCAATGCTTCACATTCCTTTGTCTCATGCCCTTCTGCACACTCCTTACACCTAGGAACCTCCCTCCTACACACTGCTGCCACATGCCCATAAGCTTGACACCTGTAACAACGTAATATATTCGGCACAAAAGCTTGTACGGGATAACATATATCCATCCTAAAATCACTTTGTCGGGCAAAGACGGAACATTAAAACTCAAAAAGGACAGACAACGACTCTTCTGTTTCACTACTCACGCCACTGTCTGCGTCACACCAAACGACGAGCATCACAAACACCTGGAATCTTCCCCTTCAGTTGGTCTACTTTCAAATTTACCCCTAGCCCAGTAATCACTCCTCTCAATGGCACCCTTTCCTTGAGAGCAAAACAATTCTTGTCCCCATTTGTTTAACGGGGAGCGCCTGCTCCCTCTAACCAGCAGAAACTAACAATTACCACAAAACCACTTCTGGATACCTTCACCAATTCCACAGCAATCAACTGTTTTCATCCACTCTGAAACCACAAATGGGTCAGACAAAAGGTCCACTTTTTCAGAAAAATGTCACTCCTACTGTCACAGACTCGTCTTTATCCTGACCCTCGGTGCAAGCCTCGGGCTCCGAGAAATGAACCACACCTACCACCTCTGATACTTTGCCCTCATTCACTTCCATTTCTCCTCCTGTCTTCGATCCGGTGTACAGCTGACTTTGCTTCTACCATTCTTCTTTAACAAATCATTTAAATTTTATGGGCAATTTTTAACCAACTCAAGCTCACCCTCTTCCTACCTCTCTCTCTTTGACCTCCTCTGCCTCTCTTTTTCCTTCCGCCACCTACTGTGCTGGAATGTACTATCAATCATGATCTGCCCAATTCTGTACTATCATGAAAATAAAATTCAAAACCAAATAAATCCCTAACTTCTACCACACCCACACCCTCCCCCTCCCCCAAAAAACCCTCCCCAACCCCATTAAACTTGATCTATATCATCCTGAAACACTCCAACCTTAGGATTGTTCAGAATGTCAACAGTAACATCTGTTACCCACATTATCTCTTTTGCCTTCTCCACAATAACCTTCAACCTAGCATTTGTGCTTTCCACAACCCGAGGCGTATTGACAACTTTAACAATAAAAGCTATGAAGTTAACTTTATTCATTATCAATGTCCTTTGACACCACACATTCATGAGCACAAGATTTCTAAACAGGCCTCAAAACCATGCCAGGACCACTAGATGCACCAGCCCCAACAATAGGTCAATTTACTACAGGTACATCCATGTAAGCTCCATCAGTCCGCACTGTAGTTTTACCAATCTGTTTTACGGCCTCTGCATATGATACATCACAACTGATCCTAGATCAAATCTAATTTTATTTGTCACATGCGCCGACAACAGGTGTAGACCTTACAGTGAAATGCTTACTTACAAGCCCTTAACCAATGATGCAGTTTTGAGAAAATACCTAAAAATAAAAAAAATAAAAAAGAGAGGTAAGAATAACAAATAATTAAAGAGCAACAGTAAATAACAATAGTGGGGCTATATACAGGGGGTACAGGTACCGAGTCAATGTGTCAATGTGCGGGGGCACCGGTGCCGAGATAATTGAGATAATTATGTACATGCAGGTAGGGTTGTTAAAGTGGCTATGCATAGATAATAACAGAGTAATAGCAGCGTGGGGGGGGGGGTGCAAATAGTCAGGGTAGCCATTTGATTAGCTGTTCAGGAGTCTTATGGCTTGGGGGTAGAAGCTGTTTAGAAGCCTCTTGGACCAAGACTTGGCGCTCCGGTACCGCTTGCCATGCGGTAGTAGAGAGAACAGTCTATGACTAGGGTGGCTGGAGTCTTTGACAATTTTAGGGCCTTCCTCTGACACCGCCTGGTATAGAGGTCCTGGATGGCAGGAAGCTTGGCCCCGGTGACGTACTGGGCCGTACGCACTACCCTCTGTAGTGCCTTGCGGTCGGAGGCCGAGCAGTTGCCATACCAGGCAGTGATGCAACCCCGCAGGATGCTCTCGATGGTGCAGCTGTAAAATCTTTTTCAGGATCTGAGAACCCGCGCCAAAGGGGGATTAGGTTTTGTCGTGCCCTCTTCACGACTGTCTTGGTGTGCTTGGACCATGTTAGTTTGTTGTTGATGTGGACGCCAAGAAACTTGAAGCTCTCAAACTGCTCACTACAGCCCCGTCGATGAGAATTGGGGTGTGCTCGGTCCTCTTTTTCCTGTAGTCCACAAGCATCTCCTTTGTCTTGATCACATTGAGGGAGAGGTTGTTGTCCTTGCACCACATGGTCAGGTCTCTGACCTCCTCCCTATAATCTGTATCATCGTTGTTGGTGATCAGGCCTACCACTGTTGTGTCATCAACCTGGCCGTGCAGTCATGAGTGAACAGGGAGTACAGGAGGGGACTGAGCACACACCTGTGAGGGGCCCCCGTGTTGATGATCAATGTGTCGGATTTGTTGTTACCTACACTTACCACTTGGGGGCGGCCCGTCAGGAAGTCCAGGATCCAGTTGCAGAGGGAGGTGTTTAGTCCCAGGGTCCTTAGCTTAGTGATGAGCTTTGAGGGCACTATGGTGTTGAACGCTGAGCTGTAGTCAAGGAATAGCATTCTCACATAGGTGTTCCTTTTGTCCAGGTGGGAAAGGGCAGTGTGGAGTGCAATAGAGATGGCATCATCTGTGGATCTGTTGGTGCGGTATGCAAATTGGAGTGGGTCTAGGGTTTCTGGGATAATGGTGTTGATGTGAGCCATGACCAGCCTTTCAAAGCACTTCATGGCTACAGACGTGAATGCTACGGGTCGGTAGTCATTTAGGCAGATAACCTTAGTGTTCTTGGGCACAGGGACTATGGTGGTTTCATTGAAACATGTTGGTATTACAGACACAGACAGGGAGAGGTTGAAAATGTCAGTGAAGACACTTGCCAGTTGGTCAGCGCATGCTCGGAGTACACGTCCTGGTAATCCGTCTGGCCCAGCGGCCTTGTGAATGTTTACCTGTTTAAAGGTCTTACTCACATCGGCTGCAGAGAGCATGATTACACAGTCATTCGGAACAGCTGATGTTCTCATGCATGTTTCAGCATTACTTGCCTCGAAGCGAGCATAGAAGTTATTTAGCTCGTCTGTTAGGCTCATGTCACTGGGCAGATCTCTGACCTCTCTAGCCTCTCTCTGTATTTGGCATTCACCCAATGCTGCATTGTGTTCTTCCCCACAATTACAGCACTTAAGCTTCACATTGCTTCTACATTCACCGTAATCATGTGCCCCTCCACACTTGGCAATATTTTCTTTCCTTTATACTGAGCAGCTACATGTCCCATTCTTTGGCATTTAAAACACATCAGTGCATATGGGACAAATTCTCTAACATTGAAACCAAGGAATCCTATCTGTAATTTTCCCGGCAAGACTTTCTCAAACCTCGCCATCACTGATAAAGTTTCACTTATTTTACCCTCTTTCCTACTGATCAACCTTTTGGTCTCAATCACTCTGCCCCCCTTCACATTTTCTTTAATATCATCTGTGGACATAGAAATTGAGACCCCAGTTATGGCTCCCCTAAATCTAGCATAAGCACCAAGGACATTGCATTTAATCTTCTTCCCATTGAGATTTTCCATTTTCAAAATCTTCGCTTGTTGAGCCTGGCTACCACACAATATTAACAATCTACCATTTCCAATAAATCAAGCTAATTTCACTTCACCTACCTCTTTCTCTACGGCATTAGTTAGTCGGATAGGGTGTAAGTGAGGCCCTGTGGTCTCATCAAACACTATCAGCACTTTCCACTCCAACACATTACTCTTGCTTCCTACCTTGTCCCTCTTTATGCTTTCTTTACTAAAAGCTCCACTGCTTTTTGTATTATGATCTCTCTTCTTCCTATGTCTTTCCACTACCGACAATTCCGGTCCTTGACCCTCATGCCCCCGCTCCATACTAGAGATAGACCGATTATGATTTTTCAACGCCGATACCAATACCGATTATTGGAGGACCAGAAAAGCCGATACCGATTAATCGGCCAATTTTTTTATTTGTAATAATGACAATTACAACAATACTGAATGAACACTTATTTTAACTTAATATAATACATCAATAAAATCAATTTAGCCTAAAATAAATAATGAAATATGTTCAATTTGGTTTAAATAATGCAGAAACAAAGTGTTGGAGAAGAAAGTAAAAGTGCAATATGTGCCATGTAAAAAAGCTAACGTTTAAGTTTGTTGCTTTGTCAACGGTGGCTCAAGGAAGCAGGAGAGGCAGAGTCAAGCGCAGGAGACAGAAAATCTGTGAACACACTTTTAATAAGTATTCACAAAGTCCAAACACGGTAGGGCAGGGCGCAATACAAACACATGCTCCAAAACCCCCAGCTTAATACTAAGCAGGGATGCAGCCCACAAAAACCTATGCGGTAAACAGAAAACACAGGCAGAGGGAAAACACTCGTTCCTCTAACTACCACAGTCCTGACATAGAACAATCACACACAAAACACAAACCTACCTAGCTAGACTAAATACCCCCCCACTAAAAACTAAAACAAAACAGGTGCATGCCTAACCTAGACCTAACCCACAGAAAGTGAAACAGGATCGATGGCAGCTAGTAGGCTGGCGATGACGACCGCCGAGCGCCGCCCGGGCGAGGAGGGGCGCCACCAACATGCTCAGAACATGAGAACATATGAAAGCTGGTGGTTCCTTTTAACATGAGTCTTCAATATTCCCAGATAAGAAGTTTTAGGTTGTAGTTATTATAGGAATTATAGGACTATTTCTCTCTATACGATTTGTATTTTATATACTTTTGACTATTGGATGTTCTTATAGGCACTTTAGTATTGCCAGTGTAACAGTATAGCTTCCGTCCCTCTCCTCGCTCCTACCTGGGCTCGAACCAGGAACACATCGACAACAGCCACCCAGCAGCGTTACCCATGTAGAGCAAGGGGAAAAACTACTCCAAGTCTCAGAGCGAGTGACGTTTGAAATACTATTAGCGCGCACCCGGCTAACTAGCTAGCCATTTCACATCGGTTACACCAGCCTAATCTTGGGAGTTGACAGGCTTGAAGTCATAAACAGCGCAATGCATTGCGAAGGGCTGCTGGAAAACGCACGAAGGTGCTGTTTGAATGAACGTTTACGAGCCTGCTGCTGCCTACCATCGCTCAGTCAGACTGCTCTATCAAATCATAGACTTAATTATAACATAATAACACACAGAAATATGAGCCTTAGGTCATTAATATGGTCGAATCCGGAAACTATCATCTCAAAAACAAAACGTTTTTCCTGTCAGTGAAATACGGAACCGTTACGTATTTTATCTAACGGGTGGCATCCCTAAGTCTAAATATTCCTGTTACATTGCACAACCTTCAATGTTATGTCATAAGTACGTAAAATTCTGGCAAATTAGTTCGCAACGAGCCAGGCGGTCCAAACTGTTGCATAAACCCAGACTCTGCATACAATGAACGCAAGAGAAATGACACAATTTCACCTGGTTAATATTGCCTGCTAACCTGGATTTCTTTTAGCTAAATATGCTGGTTTAAAAATATATACTTCTGTGTATTGATTTTAAGAAAGGCATTGATGTTTATGGTTAGGTACAGTCGTGCAACGATTGTGCTTTTTTCGCAAATGCGCTTTTGTTAAATCATCCCCCGTTTGGCGAAGTCGGCTGTCTTTGTTAGGAAGAAATAGTCTTCACAGTTCGCAACGAGCCAGGCGGCCCAAACTGCTGCATATACCCTGACTCTGTTTGCAATAGAAGTGACACATTTTCCCTAGTTATAAGAAATTCATGTTAGCAGGCAATATTAACTAAATATGCAGGTTTAAAAATATATACTTGTGTATTGATTTTAAGAAAGGCATTGATGTTTATGGTTGGAGCAATGTGTACCTAAGCGATTATATGCAATGCAGGACAGGCTAGATAAACTAGTAATATCATCAACCATGTGTAGTTAACTAGTGATTATGATTGATTGATTGTTTTTTATAAGATAAGTTTAATGCTAGCTAGCAACTTACCTTGGCTTCTTACTGCATTCGCGTAACAGACAGGCTCCTCGTGGAGTGCAATGTAAAGCAGGTGGTTAGAGCGTTGGACTAGTTAACCGTAAGGTTGCAAGATTGAATCCCCGAGCTGACAAGGTAAAAATCTATCGTTCTGCCCCTGAACAAGGCAGTTAACCCACCGTTCCTAGGCCGTCATTGAAAATAAGAATGTGTTCTTAACTGACTTGCCTAGTTAAATAAAGGTCCCAAAAAATCTTTTTTTAAATCGCCGTCCAAATTGGCGTCCGAAAATACTGATTTCCGATTGTTATGAAAACTTGAAATCGGCCATAATTAATCGGCCATTCCGATTAATCGGTCGACCTCTGCTCCATACCATCAGAACTGACACCCATAATTGTTCGAATTCCAGCACAGCTGAGCTTCACCAACTTTTTTCCTCCATTTTGTACGCACTACTCGCCACCATTTCCGACCTCCAACCCTCTCACACTCCCCTTCTTCCTTGTTCTTCTTCTTCTGTGGCGGTTGGCAACCAAATTTAATAGAGATAGGGTCTATTTTCCTGAATTTCCGCCTGACTGATGTGCCCAAAGTAAACTGCCTGTTACTCAGGCCCAGAAGCCAGGATATGCATATAATTGGTAGCATTGGATAGAAAACACTTTGAAGTTTCTAGAAATGTTAAAATAATGTCTGAGACTATACACAATTGATATGGCAGGCGAAATTCCAAAGAAAAACCAACCAGAATTATTTTGCGGGGGGAGGTCCCAGGCTCTTATAATGTAAAGCTATGGGTCCTATGTAATTCCAGCTCCCAGATTGCAATTCCCATGGCTTCCACTAGATGTCAACAGACTTTGTTCATTGTTTCAGGCTTGTTTCTTCAAAAACGAGCAAGAATTTGAAGTTTTTGTAGGAAGAGTCCCGGTTCAATATCCGTCTGTTTGCCGCCACGAAGAGGACGTGCGCTTACTAATTTTACTTTTCTATTGAACATACTTCTTTCTGTATGAAATATTATAGTTTATTTACATTTTAGGACACCTGAGTATTAAATAGAAACGTAGTTTGACTTGTTTGAACAAAGTTTAGCGGTAGCTTTTTGGACTCCTTTGTCTGCATGTTGAACAAGTGGATTAACGTAAACTAACTCACTACATCGCGCTGGTCTGTACAATTGACCTTATTTTAGTGCCCAAAAAACGTAATACTTCCAGATCAACTGTAATATCAATACCATTGTAAAGCACAATTTCTTCCCTTTCTGACAAAATCAATGACGAGACCTTCATGATGCCCATCTCTGCATGATTCAGGAAGGCAATGAGCTCATGTCACGATGTAACGTACAGCGTCGGAGGGGTCAGTTTTTTCAACTTTTCTCCAATACTATAGAGCCATTACCATGTCAATCAATGCTTGAATAGAAACTTAGTTCACACCCTAGATTTTGATGTCAACACAGTCGCCACAGTCCCATTAGTTTTCTTTGCAGCATCGTTTGAATATCGCGGTTGTGCATATTTGTACGGAATGGGGTTAGCGTACGTTACTGAAATCGATGGCACCAACTAAACAGACTTTTTGGGGTATAAAGAAAGATTTTATCTAACAAAACGACCATTCATGTTGTAGCTGGGACCCTTGGGATTGCAAACAGAGGAAGATTTTCAAAAGTAAGTGATTGATTTAATCGCTATTTGTGATTTTGTGAAGCCTGTGCTGGTTGAAAAATATGTTGATGTGGGGCGCCACCCTCAGACAATCGCATGGTATGCGTTCGCTGTAAAGCCTATTGTAAATCAGACAACACAGTTAGATTAACATGAATTTAAGCTTTTAAATGATATAAGATACTTGTATGTTCATGAATGTTTAATATTACGATTATTTATTTGAATTGCGCGCCCTCCAATTTCACCGGATGTTGTCGACTGGTGTCCCCCTAAGAAGTCTTCTTCTTCTGTGTATTTTATATGGCGGTTGGCAACCAACTTTAAGGTGCATTACCGCCACCAACTGGACTGGAGTACAGAGCAGAGACAGTGAAGAATCCTACACAATATTATTGTCTCCCTAAGGAAACGAAATAGATAATTAAATACTACATCCCCTGAAGATTTCCCCAGCAGTTCACTTAATCCCAGCAGTTCACTTCAATCCCATTACTCCTCAAATCTAATAACAATCGCTCCCTTTCTCTACCATATTTCTACCACTGAAATAGAACGTGTTCCACTGTTTCCATCTCCTCCTGACAATGATCACACCTCCCAGTCGGATGTTTCCCCATCAATTTCAATGTACTATTGAGCCTTGTGCGTCCCAGTCTCATCCTTGTGATTACACTTTCTTCCCTTCTCTCTCGGCCTGAGGACCTCCTTGCCCCCACCTTTTCCTGGATCTTATATGGATGTCTTCCCTTTTTCTCCCTGTTCCACAACTCTGTTTTTAACCACTGTTCTTATTCACCCCTTGCTTTACTGATTGACAGTTTCATCTCAACATTAGGATGTTTAAGAGCCTTCTAGGTGATAACATACACCTCCTTATTCCCCTCTACTCCCACGTAGAGGGGAATATCACAAATACCCCATCTGTTTCAACCTATACAAACACTGCTAAACCGCATACAATAAATCTGGTCTGCTCTGAAACACAAATTAATTTAAGCTCATCAATGCTGCACAGGAGTCAGAGCAGATGACTACTCTGTCTGGCCTCACCTCCTCCACCCACTCTGCAGCCAATAGTATGACCACAACCCTATTGTGTAAACAGATAAATGATTCATTGCTCTTTCTGTCACTGCCACCTTAAATTCAGGAGCACTAAAAGCTGCACCTGTCCTCCCTGTTTTAGGGTCCTTAGGTTTAGGGTTTCGTTACCAAAGCCCCATATACTACCCACCAATGCGACCTGTATGCTCTCGTTGGCTGGCCCTCGCTTCATACTCGTCGCCAAACCCACTGGCTCCAGGTCATCTACAAGTCTCTGTTAGATAAAGCCCCGCCTTATCTCAGCTCACTGGTCACCATTGCAGCACCCACCCGTAGCACGCGCTCCAGCAGGTATATCTCACTGGTCACCCCCAAAGCCAATTCTTCCTTTGGCCGCCTCTCCTTCCAGTTCTCTACTGCCAATGACTGGAACGAACTGCAAAAATCTCTGAAGCTGGAGACTTACCTCCCTCACTAGCTTTAAGCACCAGCTGTCAGAGCAGCTCATAGATCACTGCACCTGTACATAGCTCATCTGTAAATAGCCCATCCAATCTACCTCATCCTCATACTGTATTTATTTATCTTGCTCCTTTGCACCCCAGTATCTCTACTTGCACATTCATACTCTGCACATCCTACCATTCCAGTGTTTAATTGCTATATTGTAATTACTTCGCCACCATGGCCTATGTATTGCCTTACCTCTCTTATCTTACCTCATTTGCACATGCTGTATATAGATTTTCCTACTGTATTTTTGATTGCATGTTTGTTTATTCCATGTGTAACTCTGTGTTGTTGTATGTGTCAAACTACTTTGCTTTATCTTGGCCAGGTCGCAGTTGCAAATGAGAACTTGTTCTCAACTAGCCTACCTGGTTAATTAAAGGTGAAAAAATATATAAAAATACAATTAAATTCTAGACGATTCGGCGCTTCCAACTTTTTGGGGAAGGCACTTTCCTGTTTCAGCATGACAATTCCCCCATGCACAAAGCGAGGTCCATACAGAAATGGTTTGTCGAGATCGGTGTGGAAGAACTTGACTGGCCTGCACAGCTCCCTTACCTCAACCCCATTGAACCCCTTTGGGATGAATTGGAAGCCAGGCCTAATAGCCCAACATCAGTGCCCTACTTCACTAATGCTCTTGTGGCTGAATGGAAACAAATCCCTGTAGCAATGTTCCAACATCTAGAGTAGAGGCTGTTATAGCAGCAAAGGGGGGACCAACTCCATATTAAAGCCCATGATTTTGGAATGAGATGTTTGATGAGCAGGTGTCTGCATACTTTTGGTCACGTAGTGTATAAGAATACAAACAAAGTAATTGGCTCAGTAGAATAGAATAAACATGTTAGCATCAGTATAACACAGGAAGGCACCATTTTTGGGAAGGGGGGGTTTGGGGGTCCAGTGTTTAAATTGTGCAGCAGGCTAGGCTACTTAGCAATCATAATAAGAGACTGGTAGCAGCAGCTGTGATGTGTGTGCAGCATTAAGCTAAGGATCCTGAGACTAAACACCTCCCTCTGCAACTGGATCCTGGACTTACTGATGGGCTGCCCCCAGGTGGTGAGAATAGGAAGCAACACATCTGCCACGCTGATCCTCAACACTGGAGCCCCTCAGGGGTGCGTGCTCAGTCCCCTCCTGTACTCCCTGTTCACCCACGACTGGGTGGCCAGACACGACTCCAACACCATAATTAAGTTTGCAGACGACAGGCCTGATCACCGACAACAACGAGACAGCCTATAGGGAGGAGGTCAGAAACCTAGCCGGGTGATGCCAGAATAACAACCTATCCCTCAATGTAAGCAAGACTAAGGAGATGATTGTGGACTACAGGAAAAGGAGGACCGAGCACGCCCCCAATCTCATCGACGGGCTGTAGTGGTACAGGTTGTGAGCTTCAAGTTCCTTGGTGTCCACATCACCAACAAACTAGAATGGTTCAAACACACCAAGACAGTCGTGAAGAGGGCACGACAAAGCATATTCCCCCTTAGGAAACTAAAAGATTTGCAATGGGTCCTCAGATCCTCAAAAGGTTCTACAGCTGCAACATCGAGAGCATTCTGACTGGTTGCATCACTGCCTGGTACGACAACTGCTCGGCCTCCGACCGCAAGGCACAACAGAGGGTAGTGCGTATGGCCCAGTACATCACTGGGGCTAAGCTGCCTGCCATCCAGGACCTCTACATCAGGCGGTGTCTGTCAAAGGCCCTAAAAATTGTCAAAAACTCCAGCCACCCCAGTCATAGACTATTCTCTCTACCGAAGCGCTAAGTCTAGGACCAAAAGGCTTCTCAACAGTTTTTACCCAAGCCATAAGACTCCTGAACAGGTAACGCTACTGTTATTTTTCACTGTTGTTTTTATTTCTTTCCTTATCTATTGTTCACCTAAAATATATTTTTTTTACTTGGAAATTACACTGTTGTTTAGGGCCTGTAAGTAAGCATTTCACTGTAAGGTCTACTACACCTGTTGTATTCGGCGCACGTGACAAATAAACTTTGATTTGATTTAATGTGTGTGTTTGTGGATGTCTGTGTGGGTGTGTGTTAAGGTGCAGAGAATCAGAGCAGATCCAGTTCAAGTGTTCAGCAGTCTGACGGCTTGTAGACAGAAATTGTCTAAACCTGTTGGTATCGGACCCCTTGTTCCGATACAGTCTGCCAGACAGTAGTAGCCTAACACGGAACCCAAACCGGCTGCGTGCGTGCGCCATCGTGCATTTTGTCCCCCCCACACCAAACGAGTAATTTTCCCCCAGTGATGCGTTGTGCAGACCGCACCGCCCTCTGGAGAGCCCTGCGGTTGTGGGCGGTGCTGTTGCCATACCAGGCGGTGATACAGTCCGACAGCATTCTCTCAATTATGCATCTGTAAAAGTTTGAGGGTTTTAGGTGACAAGCCAGATTTCTTCATCCTCCTGAGGTTGAAGAGGCGCTGTTGCGCCTTCTTCACCACACTGTCTGTGTGGATGGACCATTTGTTTGTCCGTGATGTTAACGCCAAGAACTTAAAACTTTCCACCTTCTCCACTGCTGTCCCGTCGATGTGGATAGGGGGGTGCTCCCTCTGCTGTTTTCTGAAGTCCACGATCATCTCCTTTTCTTTTGTTGACATTGAGTGAGAGGTTGTTTTCCTGACACCACACTCCGAGAGCTCTCACCACCTCCCTATAGGCTGTCTTGTCGTTCTTGGTGACCAAGCCTACTACTGTTGTGTCGTCTGCAAACTTGATGATCGAGTTGGAGGCGTGCATGGCCACGCAGTCATGGGTGAACAGGGAATACAGGAGGGGGCTGAGCATTCACCCTTGTGGAGTGGGTGGGGTTATATCCTTCCTGTTTGGCCCTGTCCGGGGGTATCGTCGGATGGGGCCACAGTGTCTCCTGACCCCTCCTGTCTCAGCCTCCAGTATTTATGCTGCAGCAGTTTATGTGTCGGGGGGCTAGGGTCAGTCTGTTATATCTGGAGTATTTCTCCTGTCTTATCCGGTGTCCTGTGTGAATTTAAGTATGCTCTCTCTAATTCTCTCTTTCTTTCTCTCTTTCTTTCTTTCTCTGTCTCGGAGGACCTGAGCCCTAGGACCATGCCTCAGGACTACCTGACATGATGACTCCTTGCTGTCCCCAGTCCACCTGGCCGTGCTGCTGCTCCAGTTTCAACTGTTCTGCCTGCGTCTATGGAACCCTGACCTGTTCACCAGACGTGCTATCTGTCCCAGACCTGCTGTTTTCAACTCTCTAGAGACAGCAGGAGCGGTAGAGATACTCTCAATGATCGGCTATGAAAAGCCAACTGACATTTACTCTTGAAGTGCTGACTTGTTGCACCCTCGACAACTGTGATTATTATTATTTGACCATGCTGGTCATTTATGAACATTTGAACATCTTGGCCATGTTCTGTTATAATCTCCACCCGGCATAGCCAGAAGAGGACTGGCCACCCCTCATAGCCTGGTTCCTCTCTAGGTTTCTTCCTAGGTTTTGGCCTTTCTAGGGAGTTTTTCCAAGCCATCGTGCTTCTACACCTGCATTGCTTGCTGTTTGGGGTTTTAGGCTGGGTTTCTGTACAGCACTTTGAGATATCAGCTGATGTAAGAAGGGCTATATAAATAAATTTGCTTTGATTTGATTTGATTCTTACATAGGTATTCCTCTTGTCTAGATGGTATAGGGCAGTGTGATGTCGATTGCATCGTCTGTGGACCTATTGGGGCAGTATGTAAATTGCATTGGGTCTAAGGTGACAGGTAAGATTGAGGTGATATGATCCTTGACTAGTCTCTCAAAGCACTTCATGATGACGGAAGTGAGTGCTAAGGAGCGATAGTCATTTAGTTCAGTTACTTTTGCCCAGGAACAATGTCAGCCATCTTGAAGCATTTGGGGACAACAGACTGGGATAGGGATTGTTTGAATATGTCCGTAAACACACCAGCCAGTTGGTCTGCACATGCTCTGAGGACACGGCTAGGGATGCCGTCTGGGCCGGCGGCCTTGCGAGGGTTAACATGTTTAAATGTGTTACTCACATTGGCCACGGAGAAGGAGAGCCCACAGTGCTTGGTAGCGGGCCTTGTCGGTGGCACTGTATTATCCTCAAAGCGGGCAAAGAAGGTGTTTAGTTTGTCTGGAAGCAAGACGTCGGTGTCAGTGACATGGGTGGTTTTCTTTTTGTAGTCTGTGATTGTCTATAGACCCTGCCACATACGTCTCGTGTCTGAGCAGTTGAATTGCGACTCCTCTGTCCCTATACTCACATTTGGCTTGTTCGATTGCCTTGCGGAGGGAATAACTACTCTGTTTATATTCGGCCATATTCCCAGTCTTCTTTCCATAGTTAAATGAGGTGGTTGGCGCTTTCAGTTTTGCGTGAATGCCTCCATCTATCCACGGTTTCTGGTTAGTGTAGGTTTTAAATCGTCACAGTGGGTACAACATCTCCTATGCACTTCCTTATAAACTCACTCACCGAATCAGCATATAAATTGATATTATCCTCTAAGGCTACCCGGAACATGTCCCAGTCCATGTGATCAAAACAATCTTGCAGCGGGAATTCTTATTGGTCAGACCAGCGTTGAATAGTCCTTGTCACAGGTACATCCTGTTTGAGCTTCTGCCTATAGGAGGGGAGAAGCAAAATAGAGTTGTGGTTAGATTTGCCCAAAGGAGGGCGAGGGAGGGCCTTGTATGCATCACGGAAGTTAGTGGCAGTGATCCAGTGTTTTGCCAGCCCGGGTATTACAATCAATATGCTGATAGAATTTAGGTAGCCTTGTTCTCAAATTCGCTCTGTTATAATCCCCAGCTACAATAAATGCAGCCTCAGGATATATGGTTTCCAGTTTGCATAGAGTCCAGTGAAGTTCCTTGAGGGCCGTTGTGGTATCGGGTTGAGGGGGGATATACATGGCTGTGACAATAACCAACGACAATTCTCTTGGGAGATGATACGGTCGGCATTTCATTATGTGAAAAATTCTAGGTCAGGTGAACATAAGGACTTGAGTTTCTGTATGTTACAATTACACCATGAGTCGTTAATCATGAAGCATACACCCCCACCCTTCCATGAGATGTTTTTTTTTTCTGTCAGCACGGCGCACAAAGAATCCCGGTGGCTGTATCGACTCCGACAGCTTATATCCAGAGAGCCATGTTTCCGTGAAATAGAGTATGTTACAATCCCTGATGTCTCTGGAAAGCAGGAGGGCAACCCTTGTACCTTGTTATCTAGAGACTGGACATTAGCAAGTAATATACTCGGAAGTGGTGGGTGCTGTGCGCGCCTTCGAAGTCTGACCAGAAGGCCGCTCCGTCTACCTCTTCTGCGGCGACGTTGTTTTGGGTCAGCCTCTGGAATCAGTTCAAATGCCTTGGGTGGTTTGAACAAAGGATCTGCTTTGGGAAAATCGTATTCCTGGTCGTAGTGCTGGTAAGTTGCCTGTCGCTCTGATATCCAATAGTTCTTCCTGGCTGTATGTAATAACACAACATTTTCTTGGCTAAGATGATGCACCATCTTGCCAGGGTCTGTAGTGACTCCTCTAGCACTGAGATGCAGTACCTTAGACTGCTGCGCCACTCGGGAACCCAGGCAAGGGTACCAAAATAATTCTGCAGCGTTTAAGGTCCCCAAAACCACAATGGCCTCCATCATATTTAAATGGAAGAAGAGCTGGCCACCTGGCCAAACTGAGGAATCGGGGGAGAAGGGCCTTGGTCAGGGAGGTGACCAAGAACCTGATGGTCACACTGACAGAGCTCTCTAGTTCCTCTGTGGAGATGGGAGAACCTTCCATAAGGACAATCATCTCGGCAACACTCCAACAATCAGGCCTTTATGGTAGAGTGGCCAGACGGAAGCCACTCTACATTGAAAGGCACATGACAGCTCGCTTGGAGTTTGCCAAAAGGCAACTAAAGACTCTCAGACCATGAGAAACTAAATTCTCTGGTCTGATGAAACCAAGATTGAACTCCTTGGCCTGAATGCCAAGCATCACGTCTGGCGGAAACCTGGCACCATTCCTACGGTGAAGCATGGGGGTGGCCGCATCATGGGGTGGGGATGTTTTTCAGTGGCAGAGATTGGGAGACAAGCCAGGATCGAGGGAAAGATGAACGGAGAAAAGTACAGAGATTCTTGATGAAAACCTTCTCCAGAGCGCTCAGGACCTCAGACTAGGGCGTACGTTCATCTTCCAAAAGGACAACGACCCTAAGCACACAGCCAAGACAAAGCAGGAGTGGCTTCGGGACAAGTCTCTGAATATCCTTGAGTGGCCCAGCCAGAGCCTGGACATGAACCCGATCGAACATCTCTGGAGAGACCTGAAAATAGCTGTGCAGCGATGCTCCCCATCCAACCTTACAGAGCTTGAGAGGATTTGCACTGAAGAATGGGAGAAACTCCCCAAACACAGGTGTGCCAAGCTTGTACTGATTTAAAGGGTCTGAGTACTTATGTAAATGTGATTTTTTTTCTTCGTTTTTTTTTCGTTTTTGTTTTTGATATATTAGCAAACATTTTCAAAAAAACTGTTTTTGCTTTGGCATTATGGGGTATTGTGTGTGGATTGATGGGGGGACGATTTAATCAATTTAAAAATAAAGCTGTAACAACAAAATGTGGAAAAAGTCAAGGGGTCTGAATACTTTCCGAATGCACTGTATAGCCTTTAAAATTTGGTAGAGAACAAGCTAATGACTAGGTAGCCAATTCAAAACATACCTTGTACGCTGTAGTTGAATGTTTGTCATGTCCTGTGGGAGATAATGTTATATAAATAGGTATAGTTGCTATGCTGAAGTAGCCAGGACATAAGTACATTGGCCATAGGAAGAGAACATGAAACCCAGTGCCATTGCTATTCTGAAAAGGGTAACATGCCAAAGTATACCTTGAGCAGACCAAATGAGCAGGAATAGCCAAGGCCATGAGTAACTATACAACAGCTGACATTCCAATATCAGAACGACATAGGAAGGAGGATGGTGGCAAAAAGACCTACAGCGGCTGAAACCTGAACATGCAATGTATGCATTTCTTTTTGTGTAACATGAGGGGGTCCTGCCACCATTATAACCTAAAAAGGAATCAGAGATGGCCGTTATTGGGCGTGAACAAGCAAAGAACTAGGGATGACAGATAATGGTGGCAGAAGGACTGAGGGAAGTAACTTCATTTACATATGGAATGTACTCCCATACTGTATGTGTATAAAAGCAGAGTTGATGCTCAGGAAAGGCAGTTGCTCCATGGACCGGCTCGGCTTTGCTACTCTGTATTAAAGTCTATATTGAATTCACAAGTTCTTGCAAGAGTATTATATTCTTAAGACAATTTTCCACAACAGTCCCCAAAAACTTCCCACTGACACTTGTGAGTACAGCCATATAAAGTTGATACATTTAAACTGTTCTTTTTGACAAAACGAACGATTCTCTTCGCCAATGTATTTGTTAGGATTCGGTTCAATCGTGATGAATCTAATGAATCAAAATATCGAATGTGAATCAAAATAATAATTAGTGAATCGTGAACAGTGATTTTAGGAAAAACATTTTATGCCTTTTGAAATAATTCACTAATTTAAAATATATATATATTTTTTTAAATGAGTGAATTATTTCAAAAGGCATAAAACGTATTTGGTTACAATGTTATACGTCAGTGGTGGTCAACCATCCTCCAGGAGAGCTAATGGGTTTGCAGGCTTTTATTCCAGAGCCTCTCTAACAAACCACATTTTAGAAATGTGCTGTTTAACCGGACCTTGATAAACTGGCTCTGATGTGTTTTGAGCAGGGCTTGAGCAAAAGCTTGCACACCTAGTAGCTCTCCTGGCTGAGAGTTGACCATGTGTTTTATACCGTTGCCTAACGGGTATTCTACTTTGTGGGGGGGTTATGTGCCTTCACGACGACAGGAGATGCTATATGGGATCAGAGCAAAGCCTCTCAGTTTCACGACCACATTACGCATACTTTTCTTCATACATAAAGTACCAGTCAAAAGTTTGGACACCTACTCAGTCCAGGGGTTTTCTTTTCTTTTGACTATTTTCAACATTGAGTAATAATAGTGAAGACATCAAAACTATGAAATAACACATGGAATCATGTAGTAACCAAAAAGTGTTAAACCAATCAAAATATATTTTATATTTGAGTTTCTTCAAAGTAGCCACCCTTTGCCTTGAAGACAGCTTTGCACACTCTTGGCATTCTCTCAACCAGTTTATTGAGGTAGTCACCTGGAATGCTTTTCCAGCAGTCTTGAAGGAGTTCCCACATGCCTAGCACTTGTTGGATGCTTTTCCTACACTCTGCGGTCCAACTCATGCCAAACCATCTCAATTGGGTTGAGGTCGGATGATTGTGGAGGCCAGGTCATCTGATGCAGCACTCCATCACTCTCCTTGGTCAAATAGCCCTTACACAGCCTGGAGGTTTGTTTTGAGTCATTGTCCTGTTGAAAAACAAATTGTCCCACTAAGCGCAAACCAGATGGGATGGCATATCACAGCAGAATGCTGTGGTAGCCTTAAATTCTAAATAAATCAGTGTCACCAGCAAAGCAAACCCTCACCATCACACCTCCTCCATGCTTCATGGTGGGAACCGCACATGTGAAGATCATCCGTTCACTTACTCTGCATCTCACAAAGATACGCCGGTTGGAACCAAAAATTTCACATTTGGACTCATCAGACCAAAGGACAGATTTCCACTGGTCTAATGTCCATTGCTCGGGTTTTTTTGCAGAATCAAGTCTTCTTATTGGTGTCCTTTTAATAGTGGTTTCTATGCAGTAATTCAACCATGAAGACCTGATTTCACGCAGTCTCTTCTGAACAGTTGATGTTGAGATGTGTAGGTTACTTGAACTCTGCAGCCCAAATAAATGCTTCAATCTGAGGTGCAGTTAATTGCCGATTTCTCTAATGAACTTATCCTCTGCGGCAGAGGTAACTCTGGGTCTTCCTTTCCTGTGGTGGTCCTCATGAGAGCCAGTTTTAACATAGCGCTTGATGGTTTTTGTGACTGCACTTGAAGAAACTTTTCCGGATTGACTGACCTTCATGTCTTAAAGTAATGATGGACTGTCGTTTCTCTTTACTTGTTTGAGCTGTTCTTGCCATAATGTGGACTTGGTCTTTTACCAAATAGGGTTATCTTCTGTATATCCCCCTACCTTGTCACAACACAACTGATTGGCTCAAACACATTAAGAAGGAAAGAAATTCCACAAATTCACTTTGAACAAGGCACACCTGTTAATTGAAATGCATTCCAGGTGACTGCCTCATGAAGCAGGTTGAGAGTCAAGGAAGTTCCATCTGTCAAAATGTATATGAACTCTGAACACAGTTAGGCTAGTTGAACACCATCTGCTCTAAAATTCACTCACAGTACATAATTCAAGGTCTAAATGCATATTCCCATGAAACTGAATGAGATCAAATGGTTGGCATGCAAATATTTTGCTGTGTTATTGTTAGAAGTATCATATTGAGTTCAAAATATTGGTGTTGTGACATCTTCTGTAGGAAAGTCATTGTTATAAAGTCATTTTCTGTCATGAGAAATTATTACAAACCCTATAAATCATTTAACATGGATTCAGTTGTAATGGCAATTTGTGATCGTTTATGTTTTAATGCTAAAAGCTGGAAATAGTGTACTATAACGGTTCTTTTTTTCTGTCTCTACAGCTCCAGCTGTGCTACGTAGTTCTACTGATTTGCTAGTATTAGTAATTCTGGTAAAAGTTGTGGTACTGGTAACAGTTGTGGTACTACTAGTTGTGATACTACTAGTTGTGGTACTACTAGTTGTGGTACTACGATGTGTCAAGAATCATAAAAACAGTGAAACAAAACACCTGGCTCTAGAAGCAAAACAGCAGAATGTTGAAAATGAGCGCTGTCTATATCACTATGTGCCTGGCAGACATCTCGGCTTGGATGTCGGCCCTCAACAAGATGGAGCTGCTCTTCCCGGTGAAGGCCTGCCCGCTCCAAGACCTCTCCATCAGTTGACTACTCCACGGTGTCCCCCTCACATGTAAATTAATAAGCTTTTTGCCCTGTCACCATCAGAGCCTCTTTTGCTTACATTGATTGTTAGCTTTTGTTGGCTAAAGTTAGATTATTTTTTTTTGTGGTTTTAAAGAACTGAACAATGGATTACAATTTCTGATGGCTCATAGACTACTTTCAGGGTGAGAGACCCATCTAACAATACACTGTAAATTCCTGAATTTCCCATTTAAACCCTCAGCATTACTGTACAACTATTGTACATATAATTTATTTTTCAACCTTGCAAAGCCTTTATAACTATCATTGTCAGCATTACATCCATTTGGGGACAGATACTGTACTTTAATTGTGCTCTATCAAACGGCTGATACCAGAACCGTTCTGTTCTATTGTGTGATTATGTCAATTATGATAATGGAATTGGAGCTGATATCCGTTTCTTGGCGAGACTAGTTCATTTAAAAAAAATTTTTTTTTACATATATGAACATGGGCACTCAATTACATGCTCGCTTACACATACGGACTTGATCTCTTCTCTCCCCTCTATTGTCGAACTTTCTGTAATTTAATGTTTTTGGTTTGTCTATTTTATGTCTTTGTCTACATGCTTATCTGTGTTTACAACAAGCAAGGGGGAGATTTCAGAACAGTGACTTTGGGGAATAACATTGTACGGGATACATTTGTACTGTAGTGAAGCTGTCTATAGTAATACCAAGGTCTCTTTCTTGATCATGTGAAACGTCAATTGCTGTGGAAATGCTGGGATGTGTTTTTCTATGAAAAATTGTTAAAGGTAATTATGATGCAACTATGATGGTGATACAATATGGATTACAATGATCATGCTGAATATTAAGGCTATACTGACTTCATCTTACACACAGACACTCAACCATGCAAATTGGCTGGGTTATTATTTATTTGGACATCACACATTATAGTCTTACTCTGATCCAGACATCATACACAATCTCACTAAATCACATCCAATATCATACACATCAACCTACTCAGATTTACTACATGCATATCTTGACTCAAGTTTCTAACATCTGGATCATTGGCTCACAGGCAAACGGGCAAGGGAATAAAACAAATACTGCTTGAACCTGTTTCTTGAATTCTACATTTCAGACATTTGAAATCTTTAATTTTGACTGTCATGATACCTCTTATGGCAGTAACTTTACAAGCATTAATTATGATCAATTTAGACTGAGAATAGTATCTAGTTATGGTAAGGGGTGAAATAAGTATAGCCAGTTATAATTGTAATGGTTTAGCAGATTATAAAAAAAGATCTGTCTTTACTTGGCTGAAAGAAAAGGAATATAACATATACTGTTTACAGGAAACTCACTCTACATCCTTAGATGAAGTTGTGTGGAAAAATTAATGGGGTAATAATTCTCTGTCATGGACAAAGGAACTGAAAATATGTGATATTAATTAACAAAAATGTTGATCTGATTGTGCATATAGTCAAGAATGATTTACAAGGAAGGTGGATCTTTTTTATATGAAAGTGGATGAAAGAGATTTGGCTCATTAATCTATATGCTCCAAATCAGGATGATCCATACTTCTTCGAAAATATTTGTACCAATTTATTGAACGTACAGGCAACAAATGATCATCATTATGGTGGGAGACTATAACACAGTGTTAAGTCCCTCAATGGATCGTAAAGGAAATCACTCAACCAACCATCATCACCGTGCCCTTAAGGAAATCACAAATATTATGGACACATTAGAAATAGTGAATATCTAGAGACTAAGAAAACCTGACCTAGTGAAATACCAACTCAGCAAAAGAAAAACGTCCTCTCACTGTCAACTGCGTTTATTTTCAGCAAACTTAACGTGTAAATATTTGTATGAACATAAGATTCAACAACTGAGACATAAACTGAACAAGTTCCACAGATGTGACTAACAGAAATTGAATAATGTGTCCCTGAGCAAGGGGGGGGGGGTCAAAAGTAACAGTCAGTATCTGGTGTGGCCACCAGCTGCATTAAGTACTGCAGTGCATCTCCTCCTCATGGACTGCACCAGATTTGCCAGTTCTTGCTGTGAGATGTTACCCCACTCTTCCACCAAGGCACCTGCAAGTTCCTGGACATTTCTGGGGGGAATGGCCCTAGCCTTCACCCTCCGATCTAACAGGTCCCAGACGTGTTCAATGGGATTGAGATCCGGGCTCTTTGCTGGCCATGGCAGGACACTGACATTCCTGTCTTGCAGGAAATCACGCACAGAACAAGCAATATGGCTGGTGGCATGTCAGGATGAGAAGGGAAGGGTACCACATGAGGGAGGAGGATGTCTTCCCTGTAACGCACAGCATTGAGATTGCCTGCAATGACAACAAGCTCAGTCCGATGATGCTGTGACACACCGTCCCAGACCATGACAGACCCTCCACCTCCAATCGATCCTGCCCCAGAGTACAGGCCTCGGTGTAACACTCTTTACAATGAAGATCTTTGATCTGTGTAAACCCTTTACAATGAAGATCTGTGAAGTTATTTTGATTTTTACGAATTATCTTTGAAAGACAGGGTCCTGCAAAAGGGACGTTTCTTTTTTTGCTGAGTTTACATGAAGGAGACTTAATCAAGCTAGTCGTATTGACTACTTTCTTGTCTCTCGCTCTTGCATCAAAGGTTAAAAAAGTTTTAATAGGAGACAGAATGCGATCGGATCATCATCTAATTCGCCTTCACATAACTCGTATAGAATTTCCACGGGGATATTGGAAATTGCATCAAAGTTTACTGGAGGATAATTTATAACTGAATTTTCCCAGTACAATATAGGTTCAGCAAATCCCCTTATTGTTTGGGATACCGTTAAATGTACCTTCAGAGGTCATTCAATTTAATATTCATAAATAATAAAAACAGTTTCTGGCTAAAGAGACAAGACTAACAAGGGAAATAAATGAACTAATAGTACAGGTAGATAGCAATAAAAACTATACTACAGAGATGCAAAATAAGTTAGAGAAAAAAAAAATTGGAGGAACTTATTCAAGAACTATCTAATGTAATCTATTACAAAAATAAAACAAACTGGATGGAATATGGAGAAAAATTTCCCAAATAATTCCTGAATCTCCAACACAGGAACGCTAAAAAAATATTTTGAAAGAGGAATCTAAATATTTTAAGCAACATTTTCTTTTCCGTCTTATGCTCACCCACTGAATGACGATTACTGTAAGGAATTCTTTCCAAGTAATAAAAAAAATAGAAAATTAACAAATATACAGAAAGATCAGTGTGAAGGCCAAATTATAGAGGAATAACTTTTTGAGGCAATTAAATCCTTTCAGTCTGGAAAAACCCCAGGGCTTGATGGCATACCGGTAGAGGTATATCAAGCCTTTTTTGATATACTCAAAGCTAAATTGTTAGCATGTTTTAACTACTCCTATAGAAATGGTAGTCTGTCAGGTACTCAGCAGGAAGGTCTGATTTCACTATTATTAAAACAAGACCCAGATGGCAAATTTAAAGGTCCAGTCTATCTTAAAAACTGGAGGCCTCTTACACTTCAATGTTGTGATGCAAAAATACTAGCAAAATGCATAGCACTGAGAATTAAATAGGTTTTATCAGGTATTGTTCATCCTGATCAGACAGGTTTTTTACATGGACGATACATTGGAGATAATATACGAAATAATAGAACATCATGAAACATCTCAGAAGTCAGGCCTGGTATTTATAGCAGATTTTGAAAAGGCCTTTGATAAATTAAGACTGGATTTTATTTATAAATGCCTGCATTGTTTCATTTTCGGTGATTCTCTTATAAAATGGATTATAGTAATGTATAGCAACCCCAGGTGTAAAATAGTAAATAGTGTCTACTTCTCAGAGAATTTTGAATTGTCAAGAGGAGTTAAACAAGGGTGTCCGCTGTCACCATATATATTAGTTATGGCCATCGAAATGCTAGCTATTAAAATCAGATCAAATAACAACATAAGAGGATTAGAAATCCAAGGTTTAAAAATAAAGGTGTCCATGTATGCCGATCACTCAAGTTTGATATTATGTCTGCAAGCTAGTTCCCTGCAATGTCTCATTGAAGATCTAGATAACCTTTCTGGACTCTCTGGACTAAAACCTAATTATGTGTACAATATTATGTTTACCTATAAAATGGGCTGACAGTGAAGTAGACGTACTTGGTATTCATATCACAAAATATATAAATGAGCTTCCACAATGAATTTCAACAGAAAAATTGCATTGATTAACTCCTTAGTCATATCTGTTTACTCACTTATTTCGCTGCCTACTCCTGATGATTCGTTTTTCAAATCATATGAGCAAAAAATATTTCACTATCTGGGACGCTAAACCAGACAAGATAAAGCGTGCCTATCTATATAATGAATATGAATTGGGTGGGTTGAGATGATTAAATATAAAATAACTTAACCTCTCTAAAAGCTTCACTTATTCAAATGTTTTACTTGAACCCTAAATGGTTCTCAAGTAGATTACTAAGAAAAGCTCATCCATTGTTAAGAAATTGCTTTTTTGCCTTTGTGCAGATTGCCATGTCTCATTTTTGATTAATTGAAAATGACACTTTTTTCTAAGTATCTCTCTTTTACAAACAAGCATTGCAGAGCTGGCTACAGTTTCAATTTCATCGCCCTGAAAAAATAGAACAAATATTGCAACAGATATTATGGCTGAACTGAAATGTGCTGGTTGATAAAAATACCTGTATTTATGGGAAAGATGTTTGAAAAGGGTATTTTGTTTTTAAATGATATTGTAAATTGGAATGGTAGAGATATGTCTTTCAGGGAGTTATCAGAATTGTACGGGAAGGTGTCACGTCCTGACCAGCAGAGGGAGTAGTTGTTTAGTATTTTGGTCAGGACGTGGCAGAGGGATGTTTGTTTTGTATGGTGGGGGTTTTGTGTGTGTTAGAGAGGGGTGTTTGATTTATGTGTTCCTGGGTTTTGGGTGTATGTTCTAGGTTAGTTGTTCTAGGTTGTATTTCTGCATGTTGTCTAGTTTAGGTTTTCTATGTTTAGGTTTGGGTGCTGGACTCTCAATTGGAGGCAGGTGTTTCGCGTTGCCTCTGATTGAGAGTCCTATATATGGGTAATTGTTTGGTTTAGTGTTTGTGGGAGATTGTTTTGCCTGTGTGAGCCTTACAAGACTGTTTTGTTGTTCACTTTGATTTCAAATAAATATCAAGATGAGAATCCACATTCCTGCTGCGTTTTGGTCCTCCATTCCAGACGACAACCGTGACAGAAGGTCTGCTCAATCCAAGATTACAACCAATTGATTACAGCATTACCCCAAAAATGGAGGAGGCAGGTGGCAGCGGGAGGAGGTAGTGAACTGGTCTGTCTGCCCAATATAAAGGATCAAACCTGGCGCAGTAATATAAATAGGAAAGTATACCAGTTTCATTTGAGGACCAGGATGTTGACAGCTGTGCCACACAGATTGCAAAATAGTTGGGAAAAGATTTTTGATGTACCGATTCCATGGTACAGGTTGTATGAGTTGATATATAAAATGATTCAAGACTTTGTGCTTTTCAGCTACAAATATTATATATCATTCTTGCCACCAACAAAATGTTGAATATTTGGGGCATACAATCATCGAAGCCCTGCAGATTCTGCAGAGATTGTAAGGATACAGAATCAATAGACCATTTATTTTGGTATTGCCCTCAGGTAGCCTGTTTCTGGTCTCAGGTTCAGGAATGGCTGAAAATGCATGATCTAAAATTGACCCTAGAAATGGTACTGTTGGGAGATCAGGAGAGACCGGGTCAGTCAATTACTAATACTCTTAGTAAAAGTATTTATCTTCAACTCGCAATCTGTGGATTCGATTAGATAGAAATTTTATATTAAAAATCACAGCATAGTTGAAAGATATATGGTGCGTAGAAATCTGAAGAGGGTGGACAGCAGAAATAGGTGGGCTGGTCTGATGGAAGCTGAGGGTTGTAATGTGGAATTGGAGACAAGTGGGAGTGGAGTTGCTGGTAGAATGATGGTCAAAGATAAAAGTAAAAATATATAAATTCAAAATAAAACATAACAAAAAGTAAGTCTGAATGACACTACAGCTGTCATTACAGCTAATGCTGGTTTGTCTGAGGCTGACGCCGTGCAGGTGTTTGTACACATGCATATACACACACTCTTATTCAAATGCACACGTAGACATAATGTACTTGGGGACACACATGTAAATAGTGCCATACATGCACTTAAACATATTCAGTTGGCCTTGCTGTTATGATTTTTGTTGTCATTGATGTCTTTTGTTTTTTGCATTGTTTTCTTTCTCTTTTTTCTCTTTTGTTCATTTTGTTGGTTGTTGGTGCATGGGGGGGCTTTATTGTTTTATTAACATTTTTCTCTGGGGGTCTCGGATGGTTGAGGGGCAGCTCTTGAGGAACTGTGGGGGAGATCTTGGAGGGCTGGTGGCCTGGCGGTTGGGAGCTTGGGCCGGTGGCTGATGGATCGCTGGTTCGGCTCCCCGTTTTTGACCTTGTGGGAGATCTGTCAACGTGCCCTTGAGCAGGGCGTTGACCCTGGTTGCTTCTGTGTGTTGCTCTGGATGGGAGTCTGTTAGATGACTAATGTGATGTAGTTGTTGAGCGGCTTCACTGCAAGTATGGCGCACAATTGGCTCAGCGTCGTCTGGGTTTGGCCAGGGTAGGCCGTCATTGTAAATAAGAATTTGTTCTTAACTGACTTGACTAGTTAAATAAAGGTAAAAAATATATAATAATTGTATGTTTTAAATATTAAATAAAAAAAAAGGCTAATACATTTTTTATTATTTACATTCAGATTTTTCACCATATTATTCCAGGGACCTGTTTCAGGACAGAGTTTTAAGCAATATTCGTCACACTATTTGGATAGTCCAGATATAAATACTTAATGAGCTTTGTTCAACTGTCTGAACCCAAAATATAAGCTTTCTTTATTCAATGTTTGTAAACAACAAATGTAAACAAACACTATATAGCCTCAAAACATGGTTAAAACTATAATGTTGATATCATGGATGGTCAGTCCTTGCATACGTAGCTCTGTCTATGAATTTGAATGGTTACATTTCTCCAGCCCGATATCCTTCATATTTTTACCGAACCAGGGGCGGGAAACCGCTTTGTTATTGTTTCTACTGCTGATTGACGCTTTAAGGTTAGGGTTAGTAGCTCATTAGTTGAAATGTCACTAATAGTCTGTAGTAGAGCATCTACAGATGGACTAACCAAATAAAATGTCACTGCAATATTTTGTATGATCTCCCAAATACATTCCTAGACTACTAGACAATCCTCACTTTCCTCAGTATCTCAGTCAGTAGCCTTTGTAGAATGTCAGTTAAGAGGTGTTCAACTACTTACTGTATGTACTATTGTATCTCACCCCTGGTAATATCTCACCCTCCTTGATCTTCTAATAGATTTGTAGCTGTAAAACATTTTGATGTATACTGTACAAATAATTAATTCATGACTCAATGAACGTTTTCACATTTCTTAAGATCAAATATTAACATTTTAACATAGATGTGATCAAATGTTTATTTAAACGTTTTATTGAAGGTAATTTTTATAAATTCTTGCTATTTTCTGATTTGGTTCCAGAGTCTCTGTTATTATATACAGTATAACATAGTAGGTTGTGTTACATTTTTGAAATTAAGATTTATGGTTACAGATTTATGGTTAAGCCACTGCTGTTTTGACAGTTGGTCCTTGGATAGAATTGTAAATATGTGTAGTACATATCATATGGCTAAAATGTATGGAGGGAGGCAGATGTTTGGCCCAGTGTATTGCAGGAGACTTCATAAAACACCAGAAATGTTACTTTTACTGTCAGTATATTCACATTTTATTCCTGTTGGTCCTCCTCTATAATATATGCTCTCCTTTAGTCCTGTAGCGGGCGTCGTATAGAGGGGTCCAAGGCGCAGCGTGTTGAGTGCTCATATTGTATTTTAATGAAATCTAACACTTAGACAAATAAACAAAACGACAGCCAACAGTTCTGTCAGGTTACACAAACGAAACAGAAAACAACTACCCACGAAAACCAAGTGGGAAAAAGGCTACCTAAGTATGGCTTCCAATCAGAGACAACAATAGACAGCTGCCTCTGATTGGAAACCACACCCGGCCAAAACATAGAACCAAAACACATAGAATGCCCACCCCCTATCACACCCTGACCTAACTAAACAGAGAAAAAAACAGCTCTCCTAGGTCAGAGCGTGACAGGTCCACTATTCTCATTTTGGCTGGATCTATGAGGACCTTTTTGTTTTATTATCATCAAGAAATGCAGAATTAACACCAATAGCTCTTTGACAAACGGTGAGTTGCACCACATAAGTATTAAACAAATACATTTCAGAAAGTTGTTTGTATGTGAAATTGAGAATTATTCTGGTGCAAAGGATTTCTCAGCAGGTCTGGGGAACAGGCAGAAGACGCAGACAGCGGACCCCAGTACGGAGAACATGGGAGCTATGATCAAGATGATAAACCATGACAACTTCATCCCAACAACAGTAGTAGAGAGCTGATCTGAAATGACAGAACATTCATAACAGTTCAGCTGTTATTTACAGTCTTCTTGGTGTGTGAATATAAAGATTTAATTTGATCACATACATTTGTCAGAACCAATAAAACAATCTTAAACATGCTGTATTGAAAACAATCAAGAAATTAATCAAATGCATATAACAGTTTGTGACAAATACATCCATATAACATTTTGTAGATAAAATAAGGAATGGAAACGCTGCGAAGGTACACAATAGTAGGTTTTGGTAGACATCTTTGTACTACCTGATCTTTGTTTCCATTGAACATGCCATACATTCTCTTTGATTACATTTTGTATAATGATTATGAATATAAATATGTGTATAATTACTTCATATTTTTCTACCATTTGTTTCTTTCAGACTGTTTTGGTATAAATTATCATTTAAATAACTTTATTGACCAGGTGGACATTTTTAGAATGCTCCCAATGCAAAACCACAGTTATGCAGTGATAATGCAGAGTTTACTCACCACCACTGATAAGGGAGAGCTTGGTCCCTCTTCCGATTTGAAATATGTTAGCCCTCTGCTCAGCACAGTAGTACAGACCCACGTCGCTCTCTGAGATGTTCAGGATGCTCAGATTGCTTCTGTACAGGGCTGTGTCATACACTGACTCGAAACGGCCATCAAACCTTTTGAGGCTTAGGGGTATATTTGTCTTTATAGTGATGGCCACTGAAAGAGTGGCGTCAGGACGAAGAAAAAACCACATGATCTCGTACTCCAGGGTAATGTCACAGCCAAGGGTGACTGTGTCCCCTGGTTTCACTAGAATCTCATTTTGACCCGCTCCAAAAGCCTCCCAGAGCATGGAACCTTTCATAAAAACATAGACCATATTATTGACTAAGGCTATTTAAATAAAATGTTCATAAAACAGTTACATTTTTTAAACCAAATTAACAGAGAGTACTTAAACCTAATGATATATAAATCATGTATCTTCCAAGTGACTAAAATACTCACAGCATAGAATTGTTAGAGCTATTCTCCTCTTCATTGTTTCCTGTCAGTTACTGAAAGAACAGTGCATAGGATGTGAATGCAATAAGTTATTTTTTGTTCTGCGGGTAGCAAGTCCACCTACCACAGGTACAGGAAACAGAGAGGGCCACCGAGAGCCAGTCAAGCAAAGGTTTGAACTATATCAGAATGCTTTTTTTAAACTGCTCTCAAGTTGGCAAGATAACTCCATTAAATGTTATTTTTTTGCAAGTATACTGTGATAGTGAAGGTTTAACTAACTATCATTTCAATTTGAGTCAAAACATGTGTTGGAACAGTAAATCTAAGTCCTGTTCTGAGAAATACATTCTAAATGTGCTTTTCTGATTGGCTGACATGTCTGGGGGTAAACATTTTAGGAAATGGTTATTGTGCTCCACCACACCCCCACCACACTTTCATTTCATGTTTAAGTCAGACTAGAAGCTTTTCTGTAAGTGAGGACTGGGAGGCTGTTCCTGTTACAATGCATGATGAGGACCATGATGATTCTCATCATGAAAAGTGAGTGTTTTCTATGAAAATCAAATAATAAAGATGTGAGACAAATAGTTTGACCATTTAGAATTAAAGCACTTTATGTACTTTACATTACAATGCACTTACTACTGTGTAATTATACCTGTACGTGCAGATTAACAAGTACTGTCATTTCTCATTGTTACACTGTACTTACACTAATTTACAGCAGTAACCTACCCTAAGTACAGTGTAATGAGTGTAATGAGTAGTTGCAATGCTTAAATTGTACTTACAGGACTAATTACGCAATAATAAGAGCACTGTAAAGCGTTATCAAAAAATAATTTGTTAACAAAGACCTACATACAGCAGTACAGAGAGGAAGCTAGCCCAACATGGTGGAATATGATGGTAAAAACTCTTCTCTCTATCTTTCTCTCTCTCATTAGTGCCTTCGAAAAGTATTCAGACCGCTTTACTTTTTCCACATTTTGTTACATTACAGCACTATTCTAAAATGGATTAAATAAAAAAAATCCTCAGCAATCTACACACAATACCCCATAATGACAAAGTGAAAACAGGTTTTTAGAAATGTTTGCAAATGTATTAAAAATAAAAAACAGAAATACCTTATTTAAATAAGTATTCAGACCCTTTGCTATGAGACTCGAAATTGAACTCAGCTTCATCCTGTTTCCATTGATCATCCTTGAGATGTTTCTACAACTTAATTGGAGTCCACCTGTGGTAAATTCAATTGATTGGACATGATTTGGAAAGGCACACAGCTGTCTATATAAGGTCCCACCGTTGACAGTGCATGCCAGAGCAAAAACCAAGCCATGAAGTCGAAGGAATTGTCCATAGAGATCCAAGACAGGATTGTGTCGAGGTACAGATCTGGGGAAGGGTCCACCATTGAAGGTCCAACAGGAACACAGTGACCCCCATCATTCATAAATGGAAGAAGTTTGGAACCACCAAGACTCTTTGTGAGCTGGCCCACTGCCAAACTGAGCAATCGGGGGAGAAGGGGAGGTGACCAAGAACCCGACGGTCACTCTGACAGAGCTCTAGAGTTTCTCTGTGGAGATGTGAGAATCTTCCAGACGGACAACCATCTCTGCAGCACTCCACCAATCAGGCCTTTATGGTAGAGTGGCCAGACGGAAGCCACATCTCAATAAAAGCACATGACAGCCCGCTTGGCGCTTACCAAAAGGCACCTAAAGACTCTCAGACCATGAGAAACAAGATTCTCTGGTCTGATGAAACCAAGATTGAACTCTTTGGCCTGAATGCCAAGTGTCACGTCTGGAGGAAATCTGGCACCATCCCTACGGTGAAGAATGGTGGTGGCAGCAACATGCTGTGGGGATGTTTTTCAGCGTCAGGGACTGGGAGACTAGTCAAGATTGAGTCAAAGATGAACGGAGCAAAGTACAGAGAGATCCTTGATGAAAACCTGCTCCAGAGTTCTCAGGACCACAGACCGGGGTGAAGGTTCACCATCCAACAGGACAACGACCCTAAGCACACAGACAAGACAATGCAGGAGTCTCTGAATGTCCTTGAATGGCCCAGTCAGAGCCCGGACTTGAACATGATCGAACATCTCTGGCGAGACCTGAAAATAGCTGTGCAGCAATGCTCCCCATCCAACCTGACAGAGCTTAAGAGGATCTGCAGAGAAGAATGGGAGAAACTCTCCAAATACAGGTGTGCCAAATGTGTAGCATCATACCCAAGAAGACTCAAGGCTGTAATTGCTGCCAAAGGTGCTTCAACAAAGTACTGAGTAAAGGGTCTGAATACTTATGTAAATGTAATATTTCAGTAGTTTAAAAAAAATAAAAAATAAAAATATTGAAAAACCTGTTTTTGCTTTGTCATTATTGGGTATTGTGTGTCAATTTTAGAATAAGGCTGTAACGTACATTTTTTGGGAAAAAGTCAAGGGGTCTGAATACTTTCCGAATGCACTGTAAATATATATATATATGGATGTCATGCTCGTCGTAAAGATGGGACCAAGGCGCAGCGGGAATGTGTAAACTCATCTTCTTATTTATTGAGAAGAAAACGTGAACACCGAAAAACAAAATAACAAACAATGACGAAGACGCTAACAGTCCTGTAAGGCACAACACTATACCAGGAACAACTACCCACAAAAACCCATGAAAAAACACCCCTACTAAATAGGACCTTCAATTAGAGGCAACGAGGAACAGCTGCCTCTAATTGAAGGTCAACCCAATAAACCAAACATAGAAAGACTAGGACGAACATAGAAATATACTAACATAGAACATTAACCAAAACCCCCGAAACACATAAAACAAACACCCCCTGCCACGTCCTGACCAAACTACAATAACAAATAACCCCTTTTACTGGTCAGGACGTGACAATCGATGTATGTTTTCATCACTCAAATCCAAATAGCTGGGGTATAGAGCCACATGATTTTTCTTTTCAGTGTTTGGTCAATTATGTAATAACATTCCCTATAAAGCAGACACACGCCCCATGCTAACACATGCTCTTCCTTTTCCAGGTGCTTTGCTCTGGGTGCTGGTCACAGCTGGTGTGACTGTCAAACAGGTGACACTTGGGGGCACCATCAGTCTAGAATGTGATATCAAGGTGAAATACAACATCAAATGGTTTGTTCTGCGTCCCAATACCACACTGTTGCAGGCCACCGTTACCTTTGTAAAACAGGATAAGAGTCTAAAATCCATATCCCAATTTGGCAGCCGCTTTGTGCCTGTATATAACAAAGCTGTGCCAACTGTTGACCTGACCATATGGAACCTAACAGACAGTGACCCGGGCCTGTATTACTGTGGCATGTGGAGAGATAATGTCTTTGAGACTGGGAATGGGACTCAGCTCACCTTTACAGGTGAGTAGTTTCCACATCACTATCTGGTTCTTTACCATGTAAAATGTATGAAATGTTAGAATAGTGTTTGTTTTAGTGTGATCTGATAAGAGTTCCCATGATTATGTGATTTATTTTGTCCAACGTTGTGATTCACAGTAGGGAGCTGGTAAGGACCTACAGTGCCTTCAGAAAGGATTCATCCCCCTAGACTTATTCCACATTTTGTTGTGTTCCAGCCTGAATTCAACATTTATTAAAAAAAAAAAATTCTCACCCATCTACACACAATACCCCATAATGACAAAGTGAAAATGAAAGTGAAAGAAATATCTAATTTACATGAGTCAATACATGTAGAATCCACTTTGGAAGCGATTACAGCTGTTAGTCTTTCTGGCTAAGTCTCTAAGAGATTTCCACACCTGGATTGTGCAACGTTTGCCTATAATTATTTTCAAAATTCTTTAAGCTCTTTCAAATTGGTTGTTTCAAACATTTTCAGATCTTAACATAGATTTTCAAGTAGATTTAAGTCAAAACTGTAACTTGCAGACTCAGACAGGGAGAGGTTGAAAATGTCAGTGAAGACACTTGCCAGTTGGTCAGCGCATGCTTGGAGTACTGGTCCTGGTAATCCATCTGAATGTTGACCTGTTTGAAGGTCTTACTCACATCGGCTGCGGAGAGTGCGATCACACAGTCATCCGGAACAGATGAAGCTCTCATGCATGTTTCAGTGTTACTTGCCTCGAAGCGAGCAAAGAAGTTATTTAGCTCGTCTGGTAGGCTCGTGTCACTGGGCAGCTCTCGGCTGTGCTTCCCTTTGTAGTCTGTAATAGTTTGCAAGCCCTGCCACATCCGACGAGCGTCGGAACCGGTGTAATACTATTCGAACATAGTCCTGTATTGAAGCTTTGCGTGTTTGATGGTTCGTTGGAGGGCATAGCGGGATGTTCGTTGGAGGGCATAACCCGGATGTCTTCCGGGTTAGAGTCCCGCTCCTTGAAAGCTGCAGCCCTACCCTTTAGCTCAGTGTGAATTAGAGGTCGACCGATTATGCTTTTTCAACGCCGATACCGATACCGATTATTGGGGGACCAAAAACCCGCCGAAACCGATTAATCTGACAATTTTTTTATTTATTTATTTGTAATAATGACAATTACAACAATACTGAATGAACACTTATTTTAACTTAATATAATACATAAATACTATCAATTTAGCCTCAAATAAATAATGAAACATGTTCAATTTGGTTTAAATAATGGAAAAACAAAGTGTTGGAGAAGAAAGTAAAAGTGCAATATGTGCCATGTAAAAAAGCTTACCTTTAAGTTCCTTGCTCAGAACATGAGAACATATGAAAGCTGGTGGTTCCTTTTAACATGAGTCTTCAATATTCCCAGGTAAGAAGTTTTAGGTTGTAGTTATTATAGGAATTATAGGACTATTTCTCTCTATACCTTTGACTATTGAATGTTCTTATAGGCACTTTAGTATTGCCAGTGTAACAGTATAGCTTCCGTCCCTCTCCTCGCTCCAACCTGGGCTCGAACCAGGAACACATCGACAACAGCCACCCTCGAAGCAGGCCCCTTGCTCTACCCATGTAGAGCAAGGGGAACAACCACTCCCAAGTCTCAGAGCGAGTGACGTTTGAAACGCTATTAGCGCGCACCCGCTCACTAGCTAGCCATTTCACATCGGTTACACCAGCCTAATCTCGGGGGTTGATAGGCTTGAAGTCATAAACAGCGCAATGCTTGAAGAATTGCGAAGAGCTGCTGGCAAATGCACGAAGGTGCTGTTTGAATGAATGCTTACGAGCCTGCTGCTGCCTACCATCGCTCAGTCTGACTGCTCTATCAAATATCAAATCATAGACTTAATTATAACATAATAACACACAGAAATATGAGCCTTTGGTCATTAATATGGTCGAATCCGGAAACTATCATTTCGAAAATGAAACGTTTATTATTTCAGTGAAATACGGAACCATTCCGTATTTTATCTAACGGGTGGCATCCCTAAGTCTAAATATTCCTGTTACATTGCACAACCTTCAATGTTATGTCATAATTACGTAAAATTCTGGCAAATTAATTACGGCCTTTGTTAGGAATAAATGGACTTCACACAGTTCGCAATGAGCCAGGCGGCCCAAAATGCTTTATATACCCTGACTGCTTGCACGGAACGCAAGAGAAGTGACACAAACTCATGTTAGCAGGCAATATTAACTAAATATACAGGTTTAAAAATATATACTTGTGTATTGATTTTAAAGAAAGGCATTGATGTTTATGGTTAGGTACATTGGTGCAGCTACAGTGCTTTTTTCACAAATGCGCTTGTTAAATCATCACCCGTTTGTCGAAGTAGGCTGTGATTTGATGAGAAATTAACAGGCACCGCATCGATTATATGCAACGCAGGACACGTTAGATAAACTAGTAATATCATCAACCATGTGTAGTTAACTAGTGATTAAGGTTAAGATTGATAGTTTTTTATAAGATAAGTTTAATGCTAGCTAGCAACTTACCTTGGCTTCTTGCTGCCCTCGCATAACAGGTAGTCAGCCTGCCATGCAGGCTCCTCGTGGAGTGCAATGTAAGGCAGGTGGTTAGAGCGTTGGACTAGTAACCGGAAGGTTGCAAAAACGAATCCCCGAATCCCCCCTGAACAAGGCAGTTAACCCCCGTTCCTAGGCCGTCATTGAAAATAAGAATGTGTTCTTAATCTGACTTGCCTAGTTAAATAAAGGTGTAAAATATATATATATATATATATATATATTTTTTTTTATTCTTCTTTTAAATAAAAATAAAATAAAAAAATGCGGCAAATCGGTGGCCAAAAATACCGATTACCGATTGTTATGAAAACTTGAAATCGGCCCTAATTAATCGGCCATTCCGATTAATCGGTCGACCTCTAGTGTGAATGTTGCCTGTAATCCATGGCTTTTGGTTGGGGTATGTACGTACAGTCATTGTGGGGATGACATCCTTGATGCACTTATTGATAAAGCCAGTGACTGATGTGATGTACTCCTCAATGCCATCGGGAAGAATCCCGGAACATATTCCAGTCTGTGCTAGCAAAGCAGTCCTGTAGTATAGCATCTGCTTCATCTGACCACTTTTTTATAGACCGAGTCACTAGTGACTTTTATTTGAATATTTATGTTCTGTACAGGCTTTCTTCTTTTCATTCTATCATTTAGGTTAGTATTGTGAAGTAACTACAATGTTGTTGATCCATCCTCAGTTTTCTCCTATCACAGCCATTAAACTCTGTAACTGTTTTAAAGTCACTATTGGCCCCACGGTGAAATCTCTGAGAGGTTTCCTTCCTCTCCAGCAACTGATTTAGGAAGAACTCCTGTATCTTTGTAGTGACTGGGTGTACTGATACACCATCCAAAGTGTAATTAATAACTTCACCCTGCTCAAAGCGATATTTAATGTCTGCTTTTTTTTTACCCACCTACCAATAGGTGTCCTTCTTTGTGAAGCATTGGAAAACCTCCCTGGTCTTAATGGTTGAATCTGTGTTTGAAATTCACTGCTCGACTGAGGGACCTTACAAATAATTGTATGTGTGGGTTACAGAGATGAAGTAATCATTCAATAATCATATTAAACACTTTTAGAAAAAAGGGTTGCAAAAGGGTTATTCGACTGTCCCCATAGGAGAATCCTTTTTGGTTCCAGGTAGAACTCTATTTGGTCGCATGTAGAACCCTCTGTGGAAAGGGTTCTATGTGAAACTCAAAAGGGTTCTACCTGGAACCAAAAAGGGTTCTCCTACGGGGACAGCCGAAGAACCCTTTTAGGTTCTAGCTAGCACCTTTCTTTATAAGAGTGTATTATTGCACACAAAGTTTTATCTAACTAGGCAAGTCAGTTATGAACAAATTCTTATTTTCAATGACAGCCTAGGAACAGTGGGTTTAACTGCCTTGTTCAGGGGCAGAACGACAGGGTTTTACCTTGTCAGCTCAGGGATTCGATCTTGCAACCGTTTAGTTACTGGTCCAAAGCTCTAACCACTAGGCTACCTGCCACCCCAGTGAGTCCAGAGTGAGTCCCTGCAATTTATTATGTGACTTGTTCAGCACATTTTTACTCCTGAACTTATTTAGTCTTTCCATAACAAAGGAGATACATACTTATTGACTCGTGACATTTCAGCTTTTCATTTTAGTTATTTGGTAAAAATTTCGAAAACATAATTCTACTTTGACATTATGGGGTATTGTGTGTAGGCCAGTGACAAAAAAACTTGAATTAATCAATTTTAAATTCAGCTGTAACTCAATAAAATGATGGGAAAATTCAAGGTGTGTGAATACTTTCTGAAGGCACTGTAGATGTTGTGGTCCACTTACTGTTGTTTTAGTGTGATCTGATAAGAGTTCCCATGATTTCGTGATTTATTTTGTCCATGTTTTCATCCACAGCTGGTAAGGACCTAGATGTTGTGGTCCACTAACTGACTCTGTCTCCTACGTGGTTTGTGTTTTCAGATCAGGCTTCTACTGTGGTTGGTGTAGATCTACCATGGCTCATCACTCTGATCTTCACCCCCATAATCTCAGTGTTTGGATCCTCTCTCTGTATCCGATACATGCTTTAAAGGCAGCTGATAAACTGTCCGTCTGTATGTTTTCCCACCCACCTACCTTCTGTTTAATTTTTTTCTCCAGAATTGGTTCAATTTACCAAAGCCTGTGCTCTTTTACCTCCAGTGGAAAAACACTGTGGTTTAGTAGTCAGTCTCTGTGTAGTCCACCTCTCTGTTTCCAAATAATTCAGCTCATTCAAGTGGTGTAAAGACTAAGACACATGTAAAAGGTGTGAATCTGACTCAAATCTGTTGTAGGTGGTATGCTCTACTCTCCTTTACTTTATTATGTACTTTACCTGTCAAACAAATGCACTTCTATTGGCTGGAGACAGAGACTTTCACTTTGTCATTTGCCAGGCCCTTTTGACCAGAATCCCCATATACTGTTCCTTCAGAAAGTATTTATACCCCTTGATTTATTCAAAAATATTTTGTTTTAAAGCCTGAATTCAAAATGCATTAAATGTATTTGTTTTTTCACCCATCTACACACTATACCCCATAATGACAAAGTGAAAACATATTTTTTTATATTTTTGCAGATTTATTGAAAATGAAATACAGAAATATCTCATTTACATGAGTATTCACACCGCTGCGTCAATACATGTTCAAATCATCTTTGGCAGCGATTACAACTGTGAGTCTTTCTTGGTAAGTCTCTAAGAGCTTTCCACACCTGGATTGTACAATCGTTTCCCATTAATATTTTCTAAATTCTAAAAGCTCTGTCAAATTGGTTGTTGATCATTGTGTTACAGGTTTTGGTTTTTCCATTAATCTTTTGAAGTTGGACATTAGAACGTATAGCTCATTAGCATGTAGGGTGTCATCTCGTTAGTCAGTATGTGTTACACCTGTGCTGGTTGCTGTCTCGTCAGTGGGAATGTGTTTCACCTGTGCTGACCCAGGTGCTATTTAAGAGTGGCTGGCCCAGTGCTGCAGTTGTTTTCAGAGATGTGGAGGGTCAACACCTATAATTGGTGTGTCCTATTTGAGTTATAGACAAATATTTCTTTGTCTGATTTTGTTTTTCTTCCGGTCTTTAAGTTCCAGTTGCTGTTGCTAGGTAATGTTCAGTGGACACTCCCATGAGTGTCTTTCAGAATCTCTCCTTAAACCCCACCTGTTTTGTTTTGGTTGTCAGTGATGCTTTGTTAGTACTCCTTCTGAGTGACAGTATATCTTCACCATGCCCCCCCCCCCAAAAAAAAAACTCAGTGAGTCCATGCAACTTATTTGGTCTTTTAAGCACATGTTTATTCCTGAACTTATTTAGGTTTGCCATAACAATGGGGTTGAATACTTATTGACTCAAGACATTAAAGCTTTTCCTTTTTTATTAATTTGTAAAAATGTCAAAAAACAACTCCACATGGGGTAATATGTGTAGGCCAGTAACCCAAAAAATATACATTTTTATACATGTTCAATTCAGGCTGTAAGAGAATAAAATGTGAAAAAAAGTCAAGTGGTATCAATACTTTCTGAAGGCACTGTATGCATCAGTCTACCTACCTGACTTTTAACTGATATCTGCCTACCACCTAGTGGACATATGTGGTGACAGAGGCTGGAGTGATACCTGTTTTTGTTGCTTCTTGTGACATTCTGTAGGCCTACCACATATTGTCCCTGTTCGAGAGCATCAAAACGACTGCAGGCGACTGCCGACTGAGTGGCCTACAAATCACTTTGCATCATAACGAGTCATTCATTATCAGTCAGTTACAATTTACCAATGATACATTGCAGTTTTGACCCTCTCGAACATATCCATTGGTTTCTCATAAGTGCACGTTTCTTGTCATAAAAAGCAGAACTGTAATTTTAGCATACCTGTTAAAAAAAACGTGAACTTAGACAAATAATGGGGTGACTTCAATTGAACTCCTTTGTAAAGTTGACTGATAATGAAACAATCACGATTAAAGTGGACATGGACGCAACATTTAAAAAAAGTACTTGTCTTCATTACAACGTAAACATTACATTTTTATAAAAATATGCAATGTTTTCAATTATAGTTGTATTACGCAATAAAACTCTAGGTTCGATTAGACTGAACCGGGGTGCACAGTCAACAAAACCGGTGAGGGTGGAGCGCCAACCTGGCCATGCTCAAATCGAACGGTAATCTTCACCACCCCCGGGTCATTGTCGTCAAGGCAACGTGATGGATTGTTCAAAAACATTCAACCAAATGTCTTCCAGAAAAAAACATGTTCGAATGTTCAAAGTAATGTTTAGTGACTAAACGAATGCAATCACTGTTGGAATGGGTGCGCTGATTTGTGAACCGGGGCACAAAACGAATGCTGTCTTTAACTCCGCCTACCACTGGACAACTACTGACAGTTTCCCGCCCAAAACCTTTTTGTGCACAACATACACCAGTTCAGAAACGGTAAAGAAGTGTGGTGGTCTGACAATGGTGTTGGTAAGTAGCTAGTCTTACTTTCACTAAGCAAAAAATGTTAATCATACCATGTTTCTTTAAAGAGTTTGCTTAGTTACATCACGATGCTTTAGTGTGCTGAGCCATTATAGGTATTACAAATAATATGCACGAGTTTACCTCTTTGTCGACGTTAACGTTATAGATAGCTAAGATTAACGCTTCATATTTTCTATGGCTAAAACCTGCTATGCTATACTGAGATTTGTATCTGTTTGGGCTACAATGGAGAGTGGGTGTGCTCATGTAAACAGGAATTTTCCCGCGCGGTAGAAACACGTATGTTAGACCCAATGAATACTGTACCAGTGTTTTAACCAACAGCTAGTTAGTGTTTGCTATAATTAAAATGTAAGATGGCTAGAAACTCAAACTCTTGAAGCGTTCGGCGACAAGAGTTTCTTTGCTTCGGCTGTAGATGTATAGTAAATGAATGCAATGTTGATATGGACCCGCCTACATTGATCAGCGCTGCTTCGCTAGTGGTGGAAAATGATGGGCTGGCTATTTTCCCGCGAGCAAATGGCAACTTTAGCGCGAACATTAAAATTCACGGAAGTGCCACATGTGGATTGCTGACAGATTCGTCATTGCAAAGATCCTACGATTTTTGGTCGCCGAATTCACCAAGCATATAGTTCAAGCTATATAGTTTCAAGCTTACTAGTTAACGTTGGCTATTTAAAAAGTATGGCTATATCAGGCAAGCTTCAATGCAAGCTAGTTACCCTTTCGGCTTGTAGCTAACTAGCTAACTAGCTTATTTTACGTCCCACTTTTTATTGACGGGTGTATGGTATAATATAGTTGTTAGTAACTACAACGCTAAAGACACACTGATCTGTGTAACGTTAGGTAACGTCTAGGTTGATGATACCTTTAGGCTAACTTTACTTACCGATTGACGTAGATAAATTCGAAGGCAGGGACAAATGGGCTAGCCAGCTAGCTAACGTTAGCTATGTTTTAAACTGGTGTGATTACCATATAGTTGAGACATTACTCCATTAACGTCTGTGTAAACTGAGGCCAATGATTTAACATCTGTAAACCGTAAGGACTGTCGCATTTTTATTTTGAATTGGCTAATTGAGTTATCAGAAGTAGAAAAATGCACATCATGGAACACGATGATCAGTTGGCTAAGAATTTAACTTCAATGTTGATTGTCAACAACGTGGCAGTTCAATTATTAGCTAATGATCAGTAGGCTAAACAGTAATAAAACATGCGAATATATACATTTATGTTAATACTATTAGGTTTATTATACAAAGAGTTTGCTTTGTTTCATCGCGATGCCTCAGTTTATTTAGCCAGGTCGGGTGTGTTATTACAAATAATATGAATGAGTTTACCTCTGGAGATCTTAACATTATACTTAAAGGTTTCGACTTTTATCTGCTAAAACCTGCCAGGAGTAGGCACTGGGTGTGTAGCTCCATTGGCTAGAAAAGCGGATGTACTCGTGAACAATCCTTTACCAAGCTAACTAACACCATTTCTCACACTGTTCTCATAACAACCCACTGTAGCTGGCGGGTAACTTGCTAGTTAATCAAGATGGATTTTCGCTGGTGAGTCATCTGCTAGTTCGTCGACGTGTTAGCTTGGTTTAGTAGCCAAGTCACATATTGCTTTACAAGTTATTAGCTATCTCAGGCAAGCTATTTAAGAAAAGTCCATGCTAAATAACGTTAGCTACCTTGGCTTCTCGGCTTGTAAAGTTAGCTAAACTTGGCAAGCTTACGACGTCGAACATTTAGATACTTGTTTTCATTGACCGGCGTCTGGTATAAAAGTTCTGGCTAAATTCTAGCTAAATTAAGTCCGGGAGTAAATGGGTTAGCTAGGTTACGTATGTTTCAAACAAGTTATTGCCTTGTACTTATATCTAGTGATTCGTCAATTCACGTTACATCGATTCGGAACACATGATCAGTTTGATAAGATTGACGACAACAATCATAGGAGTTAAATTCTTAGCTAAGGATATCATTAGCTAATACGGGGCGGCAGGTAGCCTAGTGGTTAGAGTGATGGGCCAGTAACTAAATAGATTGCTAGATCAAATCCCCGAGCTGACAAGGTACAAATCTGTCGTTCTGCCCCTGAACAAGGCAGTTAACCCACTGTTCCTAGGAAAATAAGAATTTGTTCTTAACTGACTTGCCTTGTTAAATAAAGGTTACATTACACATTTTTTTCATTCTCCTAATGGGCACTTGGTTATAAAGTTACTATGAAAGTGTGATTATTGCTTACCTCAATTGCAAATGGGTTTACAAATTGTCAATTTCTCTTTAGGTGTCTGCGTGTTGTTGTAATCTGGTTATTGTCCAGCCAGCTGAAAGCAGGTTAGTTTTAATTAATTATACCATTGGCATTTAGCGTTATTATAACATGCATGAAAATGTACTACAACACCAAAAAATAGTCGAAATGACTGAGTGCAAAACAGTAGACCCATGAGAAATGCTCACTAACAGGGATGTTAACAAATGTGTGCACAATTTTGGAGGAATAAGCTTTTTGTGCATATGGAACATTTCTGGGATATTCTATTTTAGCTCATGAAACATGGACCAACACTACATGTTGTGTTGCCATTCTTATTCAATATTAATAAGATGACTAAAGACAGAACAGTATGGGGAGTACAGAGATAATGTTTGGCTGTTACTGCCTGAGCAGAGATGAGATAATGACTTTAAGGAATGGAAAAAACAAGTAATCAAATACAAATTAAGTAATATAATGACTGAAATATTAGGTTTAGAAAATATTCATTTAAAAAAGATATATATATTGTATTGTTAAAAGTTTGCCCTTCTGAAACTTCCTTTTGATTAGTTGAGGGAAATTGATGAAAGCATGAAACACTATCTAAAAACAATTGATCCTTGATTGCAATACGGGTTTGGAAATCTTGAACACAACTTAATTATCATGCAAAATAACTTTACAGATACACTTACTGTTAGCTGTTTTACCACATTTCCACTGATGTTTTTTATTGAACACCATCCAGAGTTTTTATTAGCTTAGGATTCCCCTCTGTGGGAATCTGTTAAAATGGGGTGATATGGAAGTAGAGTTTTGTGTATTGCACACAATAATTATTAACAGTTAGACAGAGCGTCCAGGTGTTAACAACAGAGCAGAAAATGTGTACAACGGTTCGAATGAGAACCCAATGGCTGTATGGCCCCTCGAGTTCTTGAGAGCTAGTAAAACGTCTGAGTAACTGGTGAAATGTTTTAACCCACCAGACACTGGCTGGTTCACCAAAAGGTACATTTCATGCCCTGGTTACAATGGTCAGCTATTGCATGGTCAGCTGTTATATCAATGGCTCTTCTACAACATGTAACATTGCTGCTCTACAACAGAGGTTCCACCAGCATTTGAGTCAGTTAACATGACTGACACGATTGAAGAAAATCTGCCATTGTCCAATTTTATTGGTTGTTTAGACTACATTTTTGACAGTATCCTTAGCATGTTTTTTGTATTTTTAAAAATTAATTATTCAAAAGAATCCTGTCAGACACTCACACCTTTTATTAGACAATTCATAACAATACCGCTTTACTGTTATGTAATTACTCGTCTTGTTGGCTTAGGGAGAGTGTATGTAAATAGCACTAGCATCTTGAAAGTGAGCCTTGGGAGCAACATTATAATGTTAAATCATTTTTGCTGTGGTTGTAAAAAGAATATGCTAATGGTGTCTTTCTCTCATTTTTACAGCGCCACACTCTGGTATACGTTATCTTCGTGTAACCAAAGGGGGGTCCGTAGCTATACCAATAACTGATGGCCAGTGTCCTGAGTCGGACTTCGGATTAAACACAGAGAGAAAAGGCCCAGTGGTCACGTATGAGAACAACGTGCCCACTGAGGGGCCAAATTATCTGGGCAGGATCAGGCTGAACAACTCCAACGGCTGTGCTGTTGTAATTAGCAATGTAACCAAAGAAGATACAGAGACAGTTTATTATCCAGACGGTGTTCTTCCAGGTCAACCGAGAATTGTACTTAAAATGACAAGTAAGAAGCCTCCTGTCCATTTAAAAAAATATATATATTTAACATTTTTTTTGCATTAAAAAGATGAGTGGAAGTACAGTTGAAGTCGGAAGTTTACACTTAAGTTGGAGTCATTAACTCGTTTTTCAACCACTCCACAAATTTCTTGTTAACAAACTATAGTTTTGGCAAGTTGGTTAGGACATTTACTTTGTGCATGACACAAGTCATTTTTCCAACAATTGTTTACGGACAGATTATTTCACTTATAATTCACTGTATCACAATTCCAGGTGGTCAAAAGTTTACATACACTAAATTGACTGTGCATTTAAACAGCTTGGAAAATTCCAGAAAATTATGTAATGTCTTTTAGAAGCTTCTGATAGGCTAATTGACATCATTTGAGTCAATTGGAGGTGTACATGTGGATGTATTTCAAGGCTTACCTTCAAACTCAGTGCCTCTTTGCTTGACATCATGGAAAAATCAAAAGAAATCAGCCAAGACCTCAGAAAAAAAATTGTAGACCTCCACAAATCTGGTTCATCCTTGGGAGCAATTTCCAAACGCATGAAGGTACCACGTTCATTTGTACAAGCAATAGTACGCAAGTATAAACACCATGGGACCACGCAGCTGTCATACCGCTCAGGAAGGAGACGCGTTCTGTCTCCTAGAGATGAATGTACTTTGGTGCGAAAGTACAAATCAATCCCAGATGCTGGAGGAAACGGGTACAAAAGTATCTATATCCACAGTAAAACGAGTCCTATGTTGACAACCTGAAAGGCTGTTCAGCAAGGAAGAAGCCACTGCTCCAAAACCGCCATAAAAAGCCAGACTACGGTTTGCAACTGCACATGGGGACAAAGATTGTACTTTTTGGAGAAATGTCCTCCCGTTTGATGAAACAAAAATATAACTGTTTGGCCATAATGACCATCGTTATGTTTGGAGGAAAAAGGGGGAGGCTTGCAAGCCGAACACCACCATCCCAACTGTGAAGCACAGGGGTGGCAGCATCATGTTGTTGGGGGTGATTTGCTGCAGGAGGGACTGGTGCACTTCACAAAATAGGTGGCATCACGAGGAAGGGAAATGATGTGGATATATTGAAGCAACATCTCAATACACCAGTCAGTAAGTTAAAGCTTGGTTGCAAATGGGTCTTCCAAATGGACAATGACCCCAAGCATACTTCCAAAGTTGTGGCAAAATAGCTTAAGGACAACAAGGACAACAAAGTCAAGGTATTGGAGTGGCCATCACAAAGCCCTGACCTCAACCCTATAGAACATTTGTGGGCAGAACTGAAAAAGCGTGTGTGAGCAAGGATGCCTACAAACCTGACTCGGTTACACCAGCTCTGTCAGGAGGAATGGGCCAAAATTCACCCAACTTATTGTGGGAAGCTTGTAGAAGGCTACCCAAAACGTTTGACCCAAGTTAAACAATTTAAAGGCAATGCTACCAAATACTAATTGAGCGTATGTAAACTTCTGACCCACTGGGAATGTGATGAAAGAAATAAAAGCTGAAATAAATAAATCATTCTCTACTATTATTCTGACATTTCACATTCTTAAAATAAAGTGGTGATCCTAACTGACCTAAGACAGGGAATTTTTACTCGGATTAAATGTCAGGAATTGTGAAACTGAGTTTAAATGTATTTGGCTAAGGTGTATGTAAACTTCCAACTTCAACTGTATATTTTACGGTTTCTGAAGTTCCACTGTTGCTTAGCTGTACTGAAGGGATAAAACATATTTTGCTCATTTTATTTTGCTTATGATATATTTCCAGGTAGCACTGAGAGTTCAACCACCATAGCAGGCCCGCAACAATCTTCAACCACACCAGGAGGTATTATTGACATCTGATCTTTAACCTGGAAGTAGATCATGCAGGGTTTCTCAAACTCAAACCTAGGGTCCCCATTTGTTCATTTTTTTTCCCCCCCTAGCACTACACAGCTGATTAAAATAATGACCTCATCAATCTTTGATTATTTGAATCAGCTGTGTCGTGCTAAGGCAAAAAACTAAATGTGCACCCGTAGGGGTCCCCAGGACCAAGTTTGGGAAACACTGAGATAAAGAACTGTTTTTGTTGTGCAGAAATGTTATTCAAGCATGACAACAGTGTATTTTGCTTATAATGTATTTTCAGGGAGTATTGAGAGTAAAACCACCACAGCAGCCCCCCAACCATCTACATCCACAACAGGTATAATCGTCTTCTGATCTTTAAGTTGAAGTAGATTATGAGCTGTGTAGTGCCAGACATGGGTTCAAATAGTATAAACAATCTACCAAGCACTTAATGAGCTTGTTTGTCGCAGTAGAACCAACAGAATTGTACCTAAAGTGAAAACCCTGCCAATCATTGAAAGGCCACATTTTAACATCACAAAGAAAGCTGTCCTGTGAACTGGCACACAGCAACATTCTAAATAATGGAAGCTCTGTTTGTATTTGAAATAAAATACATTCCAAGTCATTTTTGGGGCTCTGTCACGTAGAACTAGAAAGTAAAGTTGTGCAAAACTCAATGTAATTTATTATGCAATCTCGATGATCAGGAGCTAGAAGTGGGTCAGATCTGGTGTATGTGCCAATATGTTTTGGAATGTGTATGTGGCTCCTCTGGACATATTTAGTTTGACAGTCCAGATACTTAAACTTTTTTGCCTTCTCTACCTTTTGTAGTATTTGTTTAAAAATCTGTTAATAATCTGTTAATATCTGATGCGTCTCCTATCTGGGGACCATATATGAAATTGTATTTTGGGACGGCGAGATGGGATAGGGGCTTGCTCTCTCCTCTGCATGCATCGACCTAGTAATGCAGTATCTCCAGGAAGGGTGCACCTCTCTGGCTGCAGGTAGCCTAGTGGTTAGAGAGGCGAGCCAACAACAAGAGGTTGCCAGTTTGAATCCTGAGTCTTGCCCGAGAATTGCCTGCATGCCCTTGAGCAAGGCACGTAACACACACACAACTGCTCCTTGGGCACCAGTGTGACAGGATCCTACCTGACCAACCTGTATATGTATCTGTGTCTTTTGGAGGGGTTGGGTTAAAGTGGTCAAATTTCCATTGGATTGCAGGGTAGGGTTGCATGTATATTGCTTTTCCCCATGGTAGTAGTGCGCAATACCATAATAATAAAATAAATCCAATATGAAGATTGTCCTGTACTGGTTCTAGCAAACGTCTCTCAACGCTTGACATTTTTTATACAAATCAGTGGGAAATATCCTTTCAGTGACTGTACCATGAGTTCCGTTTGTGTCTCTTTGGTGTTGGTCAACGTTTGTATCGTGCGTTCTGTTCAAGTGTGGCTGACCGGAGCGGGAGAGTACAGCGTAATCATAGTCCAGACGCTGAGACATAGTCCTGCGTCCCATTGTGACATAGCTACGCAGTTTCTGAGACAACCATCTTCGGCGACGCACAGTCCGACCGCGAACCTCCCCACAATTCCCAACAACGCATCTCCCAGTATGCGTCCTCTATTCATCTGAATGTTTAGACAGTTATAGAAATTGCTTGAATTCGATCCCAATGCTCCAATATTTTAGAACCATGCTATGCGTACACGTTTGATACTCTGATAGACCCTTAAGTGCTGAAGCAGGCTCAGTGCAGCAGAATGGTATTACATGTTGATAGACTATAAATTAGTGGTTGGATGTAAAATTCTGAACATTAGGCCTATCTAGTAGCCTAGCTAGATAGATCCAAAGTTAACTCGCTAGTTAACTATGTATTAATTAATAATCATTTATTACATTAACGCTTTCTATAGAATTTCAAAGCGCTTAAAGAGCAAAAAAACAAAGAAGCAAAGGTCAAGTCTTTCAAAGCTGCATCCTCCGAAGATGGAGGGTCAGTTCATGACTTGAGCGATGGGAGCTAGACAGAGGACGATGGGAGCTAGACAGAGGACGTTAGCAGACTCCATCATCGTCATCTGTCTGCTGATGATCTTGTAGAGGGCACGTCTGGGAACCAGCCTGAGTCGTATAGCCACTGGACTTCTCCTCTTCCACTCTGTAGCACCCACATGGGTGATGCCTCAGCAGCTCTGAGCGCCAGAAATCTCACCACACTAAGTTCAGAATAGTAGCCAGTCGTCCACTCTACGAGCCCTCTGCCTCAGCACTGCTGGGTTCCACTATGTCTCATTCCTCTCACACTTCAGCCGCCAACTCAAATTACAGTGAGGGGGGGAAAAGTATTTGATCCCCTGCTGATTTTGTACATTTGCCCACTGACAAAGAAATGATCAGTCTATACTTTTAATGGTAGGTTTATTTGAACAGTGAGAGACAGAAGAACAACAAAAAAATCCAGAAAAACGCATGTGAAAAATGTTATAAAATGATTTGCATTTTAATGAGGGAAATAAGTATTTGACCCCTCTGCAAAACATGACTTAGTACTTGGTGGCAAAACCCTTGTTGGCAATCACAGAGGTCAGACGTTTCTTGTAGTTGGCCACCAGGTTTGCACACATCTCAGGAGGGATTTTGTCCCTATCCTCTTTGCAGATCTTCTCCAAGTCATTAAGGGTTCGAGGCTGACGTTTGGCAACTCAAACCTTCAGCTCCCTCCACAGATTTTCTATGGGATTAAGGTCTGGAGACTGGCTAGGCCACTCCAGGACCTTAATGCGCTTCTTCTTGAGCCACTCCTTTGTTGCCTTGGCCGTGTGTTTTGGGTCATTGTCATGCTGGAATACCCATCCACGACCCATTTTCAATGCCCTGGCTGAGGGAAGGAGGTTCTCACCCAAGATTTGACGGTACATGGCCCCGTCCATTGTCCCTTTGATGCGGTGAAGTTGTCCTGTCCCCTTAGCAGAAAAACACCCCCAAAGCATAATGTTTCCACCTCCATGTTTGATGGTGTTCTTGGGGTCATAGGCAGCATTCCTCCTCCTCCAAACACGGCGAGTTGATTTGATGCCAAAGAGCTCCATTTTGGTCTCATCTGACCACAACACTTTCACCCAGTTGCCATCTGAATCATTCAGATGTTCATTGGCAAACTTCAGACGGGCATGTATATGTGCTTTCTTGAGCAGGGGGATCTTGCGGGCGCTGCAGGTTTTCAGTCCTTCACGGCGTAGTGTGTTACCAATTGTTTTCTTGGTGACTATGGTCCCAGCTGCCTTGAGATCATTGACAAGATCCTCCCGTGTAGTTCTGGGTTGATTCCTCACCGTTCTCATGATCATTGCAACTCCACGAGGTGAGATCTTGCATGGAGCCCCAGGCCGAGGGATATTGACAGTTCTTTTGTGTTTCATCCATTTGCGAATAATCGCACCAACTGTTGTCACCTTCTCACCAAGTTGCTTGGCGATGGTCTTGTAGCCCATTCCAGCCTTGTGTAGGTCTACAATCTTGTCCCTGACATCCTTAGAGAGCTCTTTGGTCTTGGCCATGGTGGAGAGTTTGGAATCTGATTGATTGCTTCTGTGGACAGGTGTCTTTTATACAGGTAACAAGCTGAGATTAGGAGCACTCCCTTTAAGAGTGTGCTCCTAATCTCAGTTTGTTACCTGTATAAAAGACACCTGGGAGCCAGAAATCTTTCTGATTGAGAGGGGGTGAAATACTTATTTCCCTCATTAAAAGGCAAATCAATTTATAACATTTTTGACATGCGTTTTTCTGGATTTTTTTGTTGTTGTTATTCTGTCTCTCACTGTTCAAATAAACCTACCATTAAAATTATAGACTGATCATTTCTTTGTCAGTGGGCAAACGTACAAAATCAGCAGGGGATCAAATATTTTTTTCCCTCACTGTATGTTCTCAAAAGAAACAAAAAAGATGGTACTGTGTCCAGAGGCATTTTTTCAAACAGAAACACTAGCCAGCTAAGCCAAAGTGTTAACCTATCAGTCAATTTGCAAATCCGTGGCTCAAACCCCCCCCCCAGATATATGCAATAAAAACACAATGCTATCAAAAATGAATAGTTCAAAACAACTATGTACAAATTTACAGGAGCTCTGTTCTGAGGCCGCTAGTAGGACACCATGGCAACTATAGAACCTGTCCTAAACAACTTTCCAGCGCTGCGGGTGCATTACGTTTGTAAAAGTATAATTCTGTCAATTTTGGTGTAATTTGCTCAAATTTTGGACCACATGAAAGCTGCTGAGATTGCTTTCTTTCCTACAATGATTCAGAGAACATTAGCGATATAGAACGCATGGAAATGTGTACATTTTAAGTGGGAATTAGGCCTTTTCATTAATACATTTTTTACTTTGAGATTTTGTAAACGTTTTTTGTAATTGTTTCTATTTTATATCAATACTTTAGCACACCAGATTCTACTGCTCAATAGGACCTTGAAAAGCAGAATTGGGTGTTTTGAGCAGAGCTGTCACAAAAGCCTGCATACCCATTAGCTCTTCAGATGGAATGTTAGCCACATGTTTTATACAGTACATTGACTTAGGCATTTTTTCACCATGTTGCGTATCTAATACCACAAGTATTATATCAAAGTCAATGTTAGTTTTGCGACAACAATAACTTCCCTGTAGTAGTGCTATCAAGTCATCTTCTGTCATGAGAAATCATTACATAACATGGGTTTACTTGTATGGCAATTTGTGTTCATTTATATGTTAGTATTAGAACCAGGAAATAATCTAGTACTATAACAGTTCTTTTTTTCTGTCTCTGCAGGTCTACATGTGGACCATCTTGCTGTGCTGGTACCAGTAGGGGTAGGGGGGGTGGTGGTGGTGGTGGTAGTAGGGGGGGTAGTAGTATGCATCAGGAAATGTAAAAACAAAAAGTTGAACGAAGACCCTCCCTTGGCCGAGCTCCAAGTTCTTAATCAAAACAAATCAATGGACACAGCAGAACAATGAAAATGATATCTTTGTTACAAATCAAACTCTGGAATGTTTTTTGCTGGTCTGCTCCGGTGGAATCCTTTTGAAAGTGCTTTCTAAATGCAATGTCCCATTCACTTTTATTGAGTATTAGCTAGTGGTGGCTGTTTAAAGGGAACTGAACCATGCATTACCGTTTCTCCTGGCCCAAAGACTACTGGCAGAGTGAAAAACCTAGCAATAAGTTGTGTCAATTCATAAACTTTCCCTTTAAACCCTCTGCCTTACTGTACAACTACTGTACTTATGATTTTCTTCAACCTTTATAATGGTTGATCATTGTCAGCATTACATTGTGTTCCCTATTCAGGGAGACATTTATACAGATGTGCACAATTTACTGTACTGTCATTATACTGTATCCCATGTCTGATACCAGAACCATTTTGTTTTATTGTATGATTACACCACTTATGATAATGGGATTGGCAAGTTAAAATGCTTTGTATAATGAAATACTGACATATATATAATTGTGCACGTGATTTGTTCCAGTGACCTGTTTCAGGACAGTGTTTTAAGTTATATTTTGTATAACCTCCCAAATGAGTTTTTAAACAACTAGACAATCCTCACCTTCTTCAGTATCTCAAGGTCAGTAGCCTTTGTAGAAAGTAAGTTAAGAGGTGTTCAACTATGAAACTGTTACTCACCCCAGGTAATATTCCACACTCATTGATCTTCAAAAAGACTACCAGCTGTAAAACATTTTGATATACGCTGTACAAATCATTTATCATAGATCAACACTTTTTTTTAATGAATCTCATTTGAAAGTTAACAAATTGCACACATACTGCCTTTTTAAAATGCTCTTTTGAAACAACTTTACGTAGTTCAGTTTTATCTAATCAATATCGATGCTCTTTTGAGACAGAACGTTAGGTAGTTCAGTTTTATCTAATCTATAGAGATGCTCTTTTTCAGAATGTAGATGTGAAGTGGCCCCTCTTGCTATTCAGACTGGTCGATATACAAACACTACCTTAGATAGACGCGTCTTCTTTTTGTAACGATGGTCCCACTCAAACAGAAGCTCATGCCTTGTTTTACTGTGGGTTATACAAGGACGTTAGGGATGACCTCTCTTGCCAACTGTTCAGCTATAATGAAATGCTACATTTGATCAGGTAACAATAATGTAAATGTATTTTCAAAGCTTGCTGCATCCTCCTCCATCTGAGACCTTTAGAAGTGCCTGAATTATCTTTTATGTACTGTACTTTGTTTTTGTTTCTGCATATGTGTATAGATGTATGATAACTGATAGCAATAATATTTAGATGATTTAATATATTATAGAGGACGGCAAAGGAAATACTGTGCAATGTTTGACTTACTTTCTCAGCTCTGTGCACCACATTGTTTTTTTAAATCCTATTTTATATTTTCAACCAGTTGTGAAGTGACTTACACATTTTCTATCTCTAACCTTTTGAATAAAATGTTCCTATAATCTGATTTGGTTGAAGAGTGTTATATACAGCATAACATAGCAGGTTGTTCAGATAATTTAACAAATTTATAGTTAGATGTATGTTTAAGCCACTGCTGTTTTGACAATTGGTCCTTGGATGGATTGGTAGATGTGTGGCACATGATTTTTAAGATCATATGTCTAAAATAATATTGTTCTATTCAATACATTTCTATCTCAAACGCCCTGAACATTTTGCTCTTGCAATCAACACTGGAGTCAGACACAAGGTGTGCAACAAATGTGTAAACATCTGTAGTCCCATCGACCACCTACTTAGATGTCAGGAGTGACAGAAGTTTGGCCCAGTGTATCATGGGACACCTCAAACACCAGAAATGTTATTTTTGTAATCTTTCAATTTTATTATGTTTGGTCCTCTACCCTAATTTATACGCTTTCCTGTTTCTGGATATTGGTCCGCTAGATGGCAGGCTTCAACCAAGTTGTTCCAGAATCCTCATTTGCCAGGATCTATAACAGAGGACAAATGTTTTTTTTATCCATCCTCATAAACAGCTGGATGACAGTGAGGTGCATTATGTAAATATTAAGACATTCTGATTATGTGAAAATGTTAGAATTATTGGGTGCAAATGATTTCTCAGCAGGTCTGGGGAACAGGCAGAAGACGCAGACAGCGGACCCCAGTACGGAGAACATGGGAGCTATGATCAAGATGATAAACCATGACAACTTCATCCCAACAACAGTAGTAGAGAGCTGATCTGAAATGACAGAACATTCATAACAGTTCAGCTGTTATTTACAGCCTTCTTGGTGTGTGAATATAAAGATTATCAGATTTGATCAAATGTATCACTATCAGATTTGATCAAATGTATCACAATCAAAAAACAATCTTAAACATTCTGTATTGAAAACTAAGAAATGTATATAGTGCATATAGCAGCTTGTGACAAATACATATATTACATTTGTTTCATCCAACTGTGTTTTGGTATAGATTTATAATTGAAATCCATATCCTGAATTGACTGAGATTAAACTTTATTGAACCAGGTGGATATTTTTAGAACACTCCCAATGCAAAACCACAGTTATGCAGTGATAATGCAGAGTTTACTCACCACCACTGATAAGGGAGAGCTTGGTCCCTCTTCTGATTTCAAATATGTTAGCCCTCTGCTCAGCACAGTAGTACAGACCCACGTCGCTCTCTGAGATGTTCAGGATGCTCAGATTGCTTCTGTACAGGGCTGTGTCATACACTGACTCGAAATGGCCATCAAACCTTTTGAGGCTCGGGTATATTCGTCATTATAGTGATGGCCACTGAAAGAGTGGCGCCAGGACGGAAAAAAAACCCACATGATCTCGTACTCCAGGGTAATGTCACAGCCAAGGGTGACTGTGTCCCCTGGTTTCACTAGAATCTCATTTTGACCCGCTCCAAAAGCCTCCCAGAGCATGGAACTTTTCATAAAAACATAGACCATATTATTGACTAAGGCTATTTAAATAAAATGTTCCTATAATATTTAAATGTTTTAAACCACATGAACGGAGAGTACTTAAACCTAATGATATATAAATCATGTATCTTCCAAGTGACTAAAATACTCACAGCATAGAATTGTTAGAGCTATTCTCTTCATTGATTCCTGTCAGCTACTGAAAGAACAGTGCATAGGATGTGAATGCATTAATTAACAAGTAATTTTTTTCTGTGGGTAACAACTCCACCTACCACAGGTACTGGAAACAGGGACGCCAAGAGCCCGTCAATCAAAGTTTTGAACTGTACCAGAAGCCTTTTTTTTAACAGCTCTAAAGTTTGCAACTTTCCTCCATCTTATTTTCTGTATTTGCACAAAGAACAGCCAATAGCACAATTATATTGAATAGATAGTGGGAATTAACAGCCCCATGCAGTGCAGAGGTCAGGGACCTCTTAACACTGTGGAATAAAACACCATGTTCTTTAAAAAAATTGCAAGTACACTGTGACAGTGAAAGTTTGACCAACTATAATTAGAATTGGAGTCAAAACAGTAAATCTAAGCCCTCTTCTGAGAAATATGTTCTAATTGTGTTTTTCTGATTGGCTGACATGTCTGGGGGTAAACATTGTAGGAAATGGTTATTGTCCTCCTCCACCACCCCAACACTTCCATTTTAAGTTGAAGTTTTCTGTAAGTGAGGACTGGGAGGCTGTTCCTGTTACAACGCATGATGAGGACTGTGATGATTATCATAATAAAAAGTGAGTGTTTTCTATGAAAATCAAATAATGAATATATGAGACAAAGTTTGTTTGTACATTTTTTAACCATATAGAATAAAAGCACTTTATGTATTTAGTTCCACCATTTGTAAAAATTGGTGATACTTTACATTACAGTGCCCTTATTACTGTGTAATTATACCTGCATGTGCAGATTAACAAGCATTGTCATTTCTCATTGTTACACTGTACTTACATTTACTTGCAGCAGTAACCTACCCTAAGTACAGTGTACTGAGTATAATGAGTATAGTTTGTTAACAAGAAATTTGTGGAGTGGTTGAAAAACGAGTTTTAATGACAGTCATTAAAACTCGTTTTTCAACCACTTCACAAATTTCTTGTTAACAAACTATAGTTTTGTCAAGTCGGTTAGGAAATCTACTTTGTGCATGACACAAGTAATTTTTCCAACAATTGTTTACAGACAGATTATTTCACTTTATCACAATTCCACTGTATCACAATTCCAGTGGGTCTGAAGTTTACATACACTAAGTTGACTGTGCCTTTAAACAGCTTGGAAAATTCCAGAAAATTATGTAATGGCTTTAGATGCTTCTGATAGGCTAAATGACATCATTTGAGTCAATTGGAGGTATCTATATCCACAGTAAAACAAGTCCTATATCGACATAACCTGAAAGGCCGCTCAGCAAGGAAGAAGCCACTGCTCCAAAACCGCCGGAAAAAAGCCAGACTACGGTTAGCAACTGCACATGGGGACAAAGATTGTACTTTTTGGAGAAATGTCCTCTGGTTTGATGAAACAAAAATGGAACTGTTTGGCCATAATGACCATTGTTATGTTTGGAGGAAAAAGAGGGAGCCTTGCAAGCCGAAGAACACCATCCCAACCGTGAAGCACAGGGGTGGCAGCATCATGTTGTGGGGATGCTTTGCTGCTGCTGGTGCACTTCACAAAATAGATTGCATCATGAGGCAGGAAAATTATGTGGTCTTTCTGGGTAAGTCTCTACGAGCTTTCCACACCTGGATTGTGCAGCATTTGCCCATTATTATTTTATTGCTAGACAAACATTTTCAGGTCTTGCCATAGATTTTCAAGTAGATTTAAGTCAAAAAATGAACTTGGCCACTCAAGAACATTCACTGTCTTCTTGGTAAGAAACTCCCATGTAGATGTGGCCTTGTGTTTTAGGTTATTGTCCTGCTGATAGGTGAATTAATCTCCCAGTGTCTGCTTGAAAGACTGAACCAAGTTTTTCTCTAGGATTTTTCCTGTGCTTAGCTCCATTCTGTTTATTTTTTATCCTGAATAACTCTCCAATCCTTAAAGATTACAAGCATACTCATAACATGATGCAGCCACCCTTATACTTGAAAATATGAAGAGTGGCACTCAGTAATGTGTTGTATAGGATTTGCCGCAAACTTAACACTTTGTATTCAGGACAAAAAGTTAATTGCTTTGCCACATTTTTTGCAGTATTACTTTAGTAACTTGTTGCGAACAAGATGCGTGTTTTGGAATACTTTTATTCTGTACAGTCTTCCTTCTTTTCTTTTCACTCGGTCAATCAGGTTAATATTGTGAAGTAACTACAATGTTGTTGATCCATCCTCAGTTTTCTCCTATCACAGCCATTAAACTCTGTAACTGTTTTAAAACTTCTTATGGCTGGAATCCCATTAGCGGGATCGATATGACAACAGCCAGTGAAAGTGCAGGGCGCCAAATTTAAAACAACAAAAATCTCAAAATTAAAATTCCTCAAACATACAAGTATTATACACCATTTTAAAGCTTTACTTCTTGTTAATCCAGCCACAGTGTCTGATTTCAAAAAGGCTTTATGGTGAAAGCAAACCATATGGTTGTTAGGTCAGTGCCTATACACAAAAAACAGCCATTTTCCAGCCAAAGAGAGGAGTCACAAAAAGCAGAAATAGAGATAAAATGAATCACTAACCTTTGATGATCTTCATCAGATGACACTCATAGGACTTCATGTTACACAATACATGTACGTTTTGTTCGATAAAGTTCATATTTATATCCAAAAATCTCAGTTTACATTGGCGCGTTATGTTCAGTAATGTTTTGCCTCCAAAACACTCTGGTGATTTTGCATAGAGCCACATCAATTTACAGAAATACTCATCATAAATGTTGATGAAAATACAAGTGTTATGCATGGAACTTTAGATAAACTTCTCCTTAATGCAACCGCTGTGTCAGATTTCAAAAAAGCTTTACTGAAAAAGCACACCATGCAATAATCTGAGTATGGCGCTCAGACACAAAAACATGCCATACAATATATACGCCTTGTTAGAGTCAACAATAGTCAGAAATAGCATTATAAATATTCACTTACCTTTGATGATCTTCATCAGAATGCACTCCCAGAAATCCCAGTTCCACAATAAATGTTTGTTTTGTTCGATAAAGTCCATCCTTTATGTCCAAATACCTCCTTTTTGTTTGCGCCTATAGTTCACAAATCCAAATTCACGACGCGCAGGTCAGACGAAAACTCAAAACATTCCATTACAGTTCGTAGAAACATGTCAAACGATGTGTAGAATCAATCTTTAGGATGTTTTTATCATAAATCTGCAATAAAGTTTCAACTGGAGAAATCCTTTGTCTTCAGAAATGCAATGGAACTGAGCTACCTCTCATGTGAGTGCGCATGGCTGAGGCTCATGCCCTGCTGGCAGTCCTCTCACTCAATGAGCTCTTATTCTCCCCCACTTCACAGTAGAAGCATCAAACAAGGTTCTAAAGACTGTTGACATCTAGTGGAAGCCGTAGGAAGTGCAAAACACTGTAGTTTGGATAGGCAATCACTTAAAAAACTACAACCACTTCCTGTTTGGATTTTTTCTCAGGTTTTTGCCTGCCATATGAGTTCTGTTATACTCACAGACATCATTCAAACAGTTTTAGAAACTTCAGTGTGTTTTCTATCCAAAACTACTAATAATATGCATATCTTAGCTTCTGGGCGTGAGTAGCAGGCAGTTTACTCTGGGCACGTCAATCATCCAAGCTACTCAATACTGCCACCATCCATAAGAAGTTATTAATTAAAGTCACTATTGGCCTCATGGTGAAATCTCTGAGTGGTTTCCTTCCTCTCCAGCAACTGAGTTAGGAAGAATGCCTGTATCTTTATAATGACTGGGTGTACTGACACACCATCCAAATAGTAATGAATAACTTGACCATGTTCAAAGGGATATTCAATGTCTGCTTATTTTTTTTTATATCTACCAATAGGTGCCCTTCTCTTTGAGGCATTGGAAAACCTCCCTGGTCTTTGTGGTTGAATCTGTGTTTGAAATTCCCTGCTCGACTGAGGGACCTTACAAATAATTGTATGTGTGGGGTACAGAGATGAAGTCATTCAATAATCATGTTAAACAGTACACTTTTATTTTAAAAAAGGGTTCCAAAACGGTTCTTTGGCTGTCCCCATAGGAGATCCCTTTTGGATACAGGTAGAACCCTTTTTGGTTCCAGGTAGAACTCTTGAGTTCCATGTAGAACACTCTGTGGAAAGGGTTCTACCTAGAACCAAAAGGGTTCTACCTGGAACCAAAAAGGTTTCTTCTTAGGGTTCTCCTATGGGGACAGCCAAAGAACCATTTTAGGTTCTAGATAGCACCTTTTTTTTCAAAAGAGTGTATTATTGCACACAGAGTGAGTCCCTGCCACGTTATGTGACTTGTTCAGCAAATTTTTACTCCTGAACTTATTTAGGCTTTCCATAACAAAGGGGTTGAATACTTATTGATTCAAGACATTTCAGCTTTTCATTTTTAGTTAATTTATAAATATTTAGAAAAACATAATTCCACTTTTACATTATGGGGTATTGTGTGTAACTGTATAACAACAAAATGTGGGAAAAGTCAAGGTGTGTGAATACTTTCTGAAGGCATTGTAGATGTTGTGGTCCACTATCTGCTGATAAGAGTTCCCATGATTTCGTGATTTATTTTGTCCATGTTGTCATCCACAGCTGGTAAGGACCTAGATGTTGTGGTCCACTAACTGACTCTGTCTCCTACGTGGTTTGTGTTTTCAGATCAGGCTTCTACTGTGGTTGGTGTAGATCTACCATGGCTCATCACTCTGATCTTCACCCCCATAATCTCAGTGTTTGTGTCCTTTCTCTGTATTCGATACATGCTTTAAAGGCAGCTGATAAACTGTCCGTCCATCTGTCTGTCTGTTTTTCCACCCACCTACCTTCTGTATGATTTTTGCTCTTTAAACTTCAGTGGGAAAAAAAACGTTTGAATCTGACTCAAATCTGTGGTAGGTGGTATGCTCTACTCTCCTTTACTTTATTATGTACTTTACCTGTCAACCAAATGCACTTCTATTGGCCAGGCCCTTTGACCAGAATCACCAGATACTGTATGCGTCAGTTTGCTTACCTGGCTTACTTTTAGCTGATACATTCCTGCCATTTGGGGACATAAATATAATGGTGGTGACTGAGGCTGGAGCTTCTTGTAACATTCTGCAGCCTGCCACATATTGTTTCTCATTGTAAGTGCATATCTCCTGTCATAAAACAAACAGAACAATTGTACTTGTAATATATCTATTACAAAAAACATCTTAACTTCTTAGAGTAATAATGGGTTGACATCATCAATTGAACTGCTTTGTAAAGTTGTATGATTGACTGGTAATGTTTTTTAATGAATGATGTAATGAATGATCACATTTAAAGTGGACATGAAAGCAACATTTAAAAGCAGTAATTGTCTTCATTACAACAACTGAAGCAATACACTTATTCAATGACACTTATTCACATATTGAATGATGGTTGTATTGCTCAATAAACTGTTAATAGCAAAATATGGTTATATTATCTGACAGAAATAGACAAATTATGTAGAAATACTGCATGTATTTATAATTAAGAATTAAAGGGACAGTTCACCCAAATTACAAAATTACTCATTTGTTTCCTCACCCTGAAACAGTCTATGCACAAAGAGAGACTGTGATACACACTTTGGGTTTGTTTCTCTGTCACCAACCGCTAACTTTAGCGTTTGAATTTCTAACCAAAACCAATGGAAGTCAATGTACCTGCCTCTATTATCAACTTCACCTACACAAAGTAGTCGATTGGGGGTTGGAAGAGTTTGGAAATAAAAATGTTCAAAGTACTCTCCTCCCTTTTCTAACGAATGTGAGAAAGCTGGAAGTTGAAGATACAAGCTAGACAGCTAACACGGGTTAGCAGATCAAACATCTGCTTTGTTTTTGATTAATGGCACCAACTGAAAACACACCTCGATTCAAATACTAATGGAAATAATTTCAAATACTTTATCAGTGCTTGATTGAGCTTGCCTATTGCCATGGAACCAATAGAAAATACCAAACAGTGCAAACCCCTCCCACCTGGCACTCCAGGCCGACTTAATCAAACACTCAAAGTATTTGAAAGAACCATCTGTCTATGATCTGAACCCAGGTCTGACTGAAAACACTTTATCTCTGTTCCAGGGAGAGATATGATTGGCTTACATAACATCACCAAATCAATGCTCTAATGTTTACCAGGTAACACGGTGTACACATGTACAGATACAGCATTTGGTTCAAACTTCAGCCCTGCCCCTCAATGGTTCAGCATGTGTGATCTGTGAGAGACCTCCCTTGTTCAGGACAGGAGAGTCAGGACACTGAACTGACTGTGGTCTGCTCTGGCCTACTCCTCATCTAAGGCCCAGTGGCTGGGCTGATGTCAGAGGTGGGACTCTGTCTCTGAGCCTTTCCTGTGGGACCAGACTCGTCTGGGTGTGTACGGCTATGCCAGTCCCTCAATGGCAAACTGGCCTGCTAGCTGCCCACACAGCCTGTTGCTAGTATGGGCTATGTGGGGTCACAGTGGACCTCTATGATGCTTATGAAAAGGGCATTTTATAAACAGCAAGGTCAACAACTTATGCTAACAAGGTTCCTCTTTGACCGAGCCGAAGATGCAGAGAGAGAGAGAGAGAGCACACCCTCTTGCTCAAACACCAGTGTGTTCACACCAGATGCCATCTGAGCTGTCCAGTTGATGAATGCAGACACTAGCCGTAGACTACACCCCTTACCTTATCCAGTGGGTATCTCAGGGGTGGTGGAAGTGACGTTCAATGCTTGAAAAGCAGAAACAAACTTCATGAGTAACAGACAACCACCAACAGACAAGACAGCCAAACGTGCTTTTTATTCTTCCCTCTCAACTTTCATGGGACCAGTCAAATGTTTGTTTCTGTCAAAAAAGTGAAGATTAGTAATAGATTAACCCGTATTGTCGTAGTTAGGGGTTAGATCGGAGGGAGTTGGGTTTTACACCCATAGAACTAGATTGAGTTCTATTTCATGAATTTTTGTTCTATTGTTCCACCTCCATAGTGCAAGGAAATGTGTTGTTCTTGCCTTTGTCATGACAAAGGCAAGAAACCTTTAAGGGATACATCCACCACTCATAATACCCCAATTCAACCACTTGTTATAGTTTTTATGAGTTTTATCCGACGAGGAACAATGAGGCATTGGTAATCCTTACTAATCTTCTCTGGCTACACAGAGAGATGGGGCTGACAGGCCTGTGTTTTGATTATTTGGCCCTGGAGCCCAGAGGAAGGCTTCATGTCATCGAGACCACTGCAGTTCTTGTGCAGAGGCAGTCTGAGCTTCTGAAGTTTCCAACACAGACCTCTTAAGATGGAGGAAAGGGCCTGCGATGGTTATGGGGTTCCATCCATCATAGCCAATCATCCCAATTGGAAGCAAAGCAGCAGGAAGTGTAATATACCATTACAGATCCCCAGGCCGTAGTCAAGTTTAGGGGGGCCGACCGGCCAATACTGGGGCTTGGTGTGAAGAGTTCCTTTCTGTTTCAATGGATCCCTTTGTTGCTCATCAGGTGCAGTCACATGGCAACCCTGCATAAGGAGAGGAAGATATGGAGTGGAAGGGAGGGGTTCTGGGGTTCATGCTTATATGAGTTTTAATATGCACCTCCTTGAAGTGTTCTCAGGTGCAAAGGTATTTTAAGAGAGAACTCAGTTCTTAAGTTGTTTAACACAGTGAACATGCACCATTGGACCTGATTGAATGTGTTTTGGTGTTGGAGCACATAGAAAATAAACTCACAAGGCTTCTTTCAGTCACAAGGCTTCTTTCAGAGGAGTGCACATGTGCATTGCAGCACCACCCATGCAGGTATGTGAGAAATGCTGTGGTTAACAACTCCAGGGGTCTTGTAAAGGTGGGCTGGAGGTGGTCTGGTCGGTAGGTGGACATGGGCCTTTATCAGCTGCTCTGAGAGAAGAAAGTCAGGTCTGTGCTCCGGCATAAGGAAACAGTGTTCCGTCAACGAATGCCTCTCTGAGCAACTTCGTAAAGAACACAGGTAGGCAAACACAAGTAACCATGCACACATGTACTGACGTACTCATGTGCCATTTTCTCTCAATGGCATGCATCATACACATGCACACGTCACACACACACACACACACACACACGGTTTTGTATTGCTATCCTTGTGGGGACAAAATAATTGATTCCCATCCAACATCCTATTTTCCCTAACCCCTAACCCTAAATCTAACCCTAACCTAACCATAACCTAACCATAACCTGACCTTAACTCCAAAGCTTTAACCCTAAAACTATACCTAACTCCTAACTCCTAACCCTAAATCTAACCGTAACCTTTATCCCTAATTCTAACCCTAACCCTAATTGTAACCCTAAACCTAACCCCTAAGCCTAAAATAGCATTTTTCCTCGTGGGGCCCGGCAAAATGTCCCCACTTGTCCAAATTTTCCTTGCTTTACTATCCTTGTGAGGACTTCTGGTACCCACAAGGTTAGTTAAACAAAAATACACACACACACACCAACCTGATTGGCACGTCATGGTACACTGACTGACCCATCATGAACAATGATCATTACTTAAAGTTTGCATAGTGTTACTATAAAACATTCCCAACCTTCCGGCATGTTCCTCCTATAAATACAAGTGCAGTCCAAAATCAACTCCCTGAAAGTGGCACTTCATACAATTATTTGCTTTTCCTTTTTCCCCTGATCTCATGAAACCTCTGTATCCCCTAACCCTGAAGTCTCCAGCCAGAGGTCTCTGCTCTCCAACATTAAACAGTATAGACTTAGGCATAGTCATGTCTGAGCCCCACAACACAAACGCCCCAGAGACTTAGGGAACATTACAACTCATTAGTTCTCACTGTTTGATGGTTTTCGTTCTGTATCACTTGATTCAAGTATTATTTAAGTTGGATCATTTGGCGCAAACATTGAGTCCGCTTCGAGTCTCACGTTTCCATATACAACAGTGGAAGTGAGTTTTGTCCAATCAGGCCAAGCTTATTCTGGCAAATCATAAATATCCTTCAACATCCTTAATTAGCTCTTTATCAATTTCATCATCTATTCAAAAATCTCCCGGGAGACTCGGCCAAACAGGGTGGGTTGGCAGCCCTATAGTCCATGACCAAGTGACCAGGAGCAGTATGTATCAAGTGTCTCAGAATTGGAGTGCTGATCTAGGATCAGGTACCACCTGCCTATGTAAACTCATCATTATGATATAAAAGGCAAAGCTGATCCTTAATCAGCACTCCTACTCATAGGCTGCGTTTACACAGGCAGCCCAATTCTGATACTTTTTCCAATAATTGGCCTTTTCACCAATTACATCAAATCTTTTCACATCCAATATTTTTCAGAGCTGATCTGATTGGTCAAAATACAAATTATTAGAAAAAGTATCAGAATTGGGCTGCCTGTGTAAACGCAGCCTTATACGCTTCTTAAATACGGCCCCAGAACTCCAGTCTAAGTCATAGTTCTGTCTGAGTCCTGGACCTGAGTCTTACAACAACACTACTAACAGCTAATGAGCTGAGTGAACAGTCCTGCTACAGTAAATGGGAACCATTGAGAGGCAGCTAACACCAGGAGCCCTCATTCTACCCTGGAACCTAGCGAGACGTGTGCACACAGTGTTCACCATTCAACTGGAATCAAAATAAATTCACAGGGCTTTCAACAAAAGAAGCACTGAAGGTTTTATAACAGAGCTTTTCTTTGGGAGTTAGCTTCCCACTCCAGCATACTTCACAGTGTTTAACCCCTAACAGATGAGATCTGCTTTGCTTTCCCCCTGGACTACCTGGTATGAATGCAATACCCTCCAATAGAGGGTATAATAACTTGTGGTCAATGGAAAATGTGGGCCCAATTGTAAAAAGCATACAAGTGATCAACTGTACTGAGTGTCTTCTCGACACCAGTCACACTGTAGATGAAAACATTCACTATCAAAAGGAGGGGGAAAATCATCAAAACATCATTATACTACAAAGCTAGTTACAGTGGATCTACATCCAGCTTTGCAGCAGACATAGCTCAGAGGCCTTGGCTCCAGTCATAATAAGCCCATTCATTTCATTGCGAGTGTAAAACACCCTCTTCTCCCCTCTGAAGCTGCAGTAGAAGCCCTAGCTGTAAGAGGCTGTCTCAGTGCACCAATGTGGAAGGGAAATGGGACACACTCAGCCAATAACAGGGGTTGTAACAGCTGTAATAGCCCCCTTTGACCTCCTCCTGTTGCCTCTGGGTCAAAGTACCAATGTGACTGACTGGGTTTGAGCCTGTCTCCTATACGCCAGGATGAGGCCAGTTTACTAATCACACCAGTGTGGGTCACCAGCCCTGAACTTGGATTGGACTAGTCTAATGTACTACATACAAATCATGGATGGACCACTGGAGGCTCCAGGGAAGGAACATCTGGCCTATTCCAATGATATTAGTGGTAGAAGACTACATACTCAACGACAGCAGATAGATCTACTTGTTCATAAACAGTGCAGTATTGACAACAACCTACTGTACCTACTGTGGTTTGAATCACTGTCAATATGTTCTGTCTACCACTAAAACGTATAGCTTCTCCCAAGAAGCTGTCACTTAACAAAACCAAAGTCCACACGAGGAGTGCCTGCTGAGCCTTAATTCAACTGAAAGGTGTGACTGTTGTTGTTTAACCCATTAACATAATTCCATAATATTTCAGTTGAGTTCGTTTCCTCTCCAGCCTTGCTTTCCAGACAGTAAAGCAAACAGCACAGGAGAGAGGGGCAGTAGGTATGAGAGAAAAAATAGAGAGAAGGTGAGAGAGAGTAAGGGGGAAACAGAGAGACAGAGGAGGGGAGGGGGGGAGAATGACAAACTGGTCTGATTTACTGTACTCACTGTACCAGAGGGGCTTGTGAGGGAGCTTTGTGTGTTCTTCTCTCCTGCTCAGCAAGGCTGCCTGGTGGCTCTGAAGAATGTGGTATTTTGCAGAGAAAAGAGCTTCTGAATGAGGGTAAATGTCCACTGGTCCCAAAGGGTTTCATCTGAAGCTGCTACGTCAACAAACCCTGTGTCAACTCTGTTACACCAACTCCTCTATCCGTCTATGATCAGTGACTGATTCTATGGCTGATTCTGCTGATAGTAACAGACAGGAGACTGTTCTGTCAGGGCCTGGGGTAAATATAATCTTTAGGATTTTCTTCCACTACTATAGTATGGGGTATACAGTTAGAAAAAGGGTTCCATAGGGTTCTTCGGCTGTCCCCATAAAAGCACCATTTGATTCCAGGTAGAACCCTTTTTAGTTCCAGGTAAAACCCAAAAAGCTTCTACCTGGAACCAAAAAGGGTTCTTCAAAGGGTTTTCCTATGGGGACAGCCGAAGAACCCTTTTAGGTTCAAGATAGCACCTTTTGTTCTAAGAGTGTAGGACATTGACCTGATTTGCCTCTATGCAATGTGTTTCTCTCAACAGTTCCTAAAACAGGTTTACATGTGGAACACATGATGTAAAAACAGTGTGTTACGTGGCTATGCCTCTACACTCTGGACTAATTATGTTATTAAAACTTAGTTAATGCCAGTGCAGTATATGTCAGTAATGGAAAGGAAAGTAATGGCGGTTACTGTAACTTCATCTACAGTCTAGAGGAAGGGGTCTCGTTGTAGCCTTTTAAGTTCATGGTCATCACAAACCTTTGGTATGACCTCACAGTTTATATTATACCCATTGACAACAGTTATAAAACAGTGTGTGAGGACTTATTTGTATTCACGAAGGTGTGGATTTCAGGTGTAGCACTGCTTTTAAGAGGTTTATTATTCCTCCGTCTGAGTCAGCTGGTTCTAAGCATCACCTGTCCTCAGCTGTGTATATATCGATTACAATCACAGCCGTGTATATCCCCCCCAAGCAGACACCTCGACGGCCCTGAAAGAACTTCATTGGACTCTATGTAAACTGGAAACCACATATCCTGAGGCTGCATTTATTGTAGCCGGGGATTTTAACAAGGCTAATCTGAAAACAAGGCTCCCCAAATTCTATCAGCATATCGGTTGTGCTACCAGGGCGGGCTAAACCCTAGACCACTGTTATTCTAACTTCCGTGGCACATATAAGGCCCTCCCCCGCCCTCCCTTTGGAAAAGCTGACCATGACTCCATTTTGTTGCTCCCAGCCTATAGACAGAAACTAAAACAGGAAGCTCCCGCCCTCAGGTGTGTTCAACGCTGGTGGGACCAATCGGATTCCACGCTTCAAGATTGCTTCGATCACGTGGACTGGGATATGTTCCGCATTGCTGCGAACAACAACATGACGAATATGCTGACTCGGTGTGCGAGTTCATTAACAAGTGCATCGATGATGTCGTACCAACAGCGTCTATTAAAACATTCCCCAACCAGAAACCGTGGGTTGATGGCAGCATTCGCGCAAAACTGAAGGCGCGAACCAATGCTTTTAATCAGGGCAAAGTGACCGGAAACATGACCGAATACAAACAGTGTAGCTATTCCCTCCGCAAGGCAATCAAACAAGCTAAGCGTCAGTACAGAGACAAAGTGGAGTTGCAATTCAATGGCTCAGACACGACAGGTATGTGGCAGGGTCTACAGTCAATCACGGACTACAAAAGAAAAATCAGCCCCGTTGCGGATCACGATGCCTTGCTCCCAGACAGACTAAACAACTTCTTTGCTCGCTTTGAGGACAATACAGTGCCACTAACATGGCCCACTACCAAAACCTGCGGGCTCTCCTTCACTGCAGCCAACGTGAGTAAAACATTTAAACGTGTTAACCCTCTCAAGGCTGCTGGCCCAGACGGCATCCCCAGCCGCGTCCTCAGAGCATGCGCAGACCAGCTGGCTGGTGTGTTTACGGACATATTCAATCAATCCTTATCCCAGTCTGCTGTCCCCACATGCTTCAAGAGGGCCACCATTGTTCCTGTTCACAAGAAAGCTAAGGTAACTGAGCTAAATGACTACCGCCCTGTAGCACTCACTTCCGTCATCATGAAGTGCTTTGAGAGACTAGTCAAGGACCATATCACCTCCACCCTACCTGACACCCTAGACCCACTCCAATTTGCTTACCGACACAATAGGTCCACAGACGACGCAATCGCCATCACACTGCACACTGCCCTAACCCATCTGGACAAGAGGAATACCTATGTAAGAATGCTGTTCATCGATTACAGCTCAGCATTTAACACCATAGTACCATCCTAACTCGTCATTAAGCTCGAGACCCTGGGTCTCGACCCCACCCTGTGCAACTGGGTCCTGGACTTCCTGACGGGCCGCCCCAAGGTGGTGAGGGTAGGTAACAACATCTCCACCCCGCTGATCCTCAACACTGGGTCCTCACAAGGGTGCGTTCTCAGCCCTCTTCTGTACTCCCTGTTCACCCACGATTGCGTGGCCATGCACGCATCCAACTCAATCATCAAGTTTGCAGACAACACTACAGTGGTAGGCTTGATTACCAACGATGACGAGACGGACTACAGGGAGGAGGTGAGGGCCCTCGGAGTGTGGTGTCAGGAAAATAACCTCGCACTCAATGTCAACAAAACAAAAGAGATGATCGTGGACTTCAGGAAACAGCAGAGGGAGCAGCCCCCTATCTACATTGACGGGACAGGAGAGGGTGGAGAGTTTTAAGTTCCTCGGCGTACACATCATGGACAAACTGAAATGGTCCACCCACACAGACAGCGTGGTGAAGAAGGCGCAGCAGCGCCTCTTCAACCTCAGGAGGCTGAAGAAATTCGGCTTGTCACCAAAAACACTCACAAACTTTTACAGATGCACAATCGAGAGCATCCTGTCGGGCTGTATCACCGCCTGATATGGCAGCTGCTCCGCCCATAACCAGAAGGCTCTCCAGAGGGTAGTGAGGTCTGCACAACGCATCACCGGGTGCAAACTACCTGCCCTCCAGGACACCTACACCACCCGATGTCAAAGGAAGGCCAAAAAGATCATCAAGGACAGCAACCACCCGAGCCACTGCCTGTTCACCCCACTAACATCCAGAAGGCGAGGTCAGTATAGGTGCATCAAAGCTGGGACCGAAGAGACTGAAAAACAGCTTCTATCTCAAGGCCATCAGACTGTTAAACAGCCATCACTAACACTGAGTGGCTGCTGCCAACATACTGACTCAACTCAAGCCACTTTAATAATGGGAAAATTGGTGTAGTCCTTGATGATCTTTTTGGCCTTCCGGGTGGTGTAGGTGTCCTGGAGGACAGGTAGTTTGCCCCCGGTGATGCGTAATGCCTACTTTCAGTATGACCGGTTACGGTTAGAGCTAGTCCCTTGGCGGTTTGCTTTTGTAAAGGATGTCACGCTGCATGCTTAGCAAGTATGACCTCCCCCGATCGGCTCATAGCGAGAGTCAAACTCAGGACCTCTGGCTTGCGAACACACGTAACCGCCCTCATGAAGCATTCCGACTATAAAAGGTCTTCTTCAATGGCACAAGCGGCAACACTGAGTTTCACACATCCCCATCTGCTACACTATTCAGTAAAATAACTGTAGGAGTAAGGGGTCACATTAAGCATTTGAACCACAGTGAACTGTGTTGCTAACACATAATCAGAGCGGAGGACACAGAAAACTAAATCTCATGGAATTATTGTAAATGCAGGTATTGTCTTTTCCCCTATTATTCCTTTTATTTGTGCATTCAGCTCTTCCTTTTATGATCTGGTGTGAACATTGTATTGGAGAAAATCCGTAGTAAATCTGGCATTCCTATTGGTGACTAAGTCTGTCCCTTGGATTGGTGACACAGTGCAGACATACAGGCCTGCTGTGGGATACCAGGACCGCCCCTTACGAAGTTGTCTCCAGGCACTTCAGTTACACTGTTCAGCTTAAACACATGTGAGACAGATCGGCCAAACACCACCCCTCCCCAAACCTCAAGTCACGTTCAACATTCCCCCCATTCCTGCATCCCTTGACTCCCTTCACCTTCTCTTCTGTGATGCTTTCTTCCAGAAAGGGAAGCAGGAGGAAAGAGCATGTAAGCAGGTGGGGCAGGAAATGCTTTTCCCTTACACGGCCTCAGTCATATCATACATGAACATGACACACCCTGTGGGTTGTTGGGAGGGCTGGCAATGTAGAGGCTGTTTCCTTTGGAGTCAGAAACCTAATAGGACAGGGTCCTCTGTGTTAGACTTGCCGGCAACTATGAAGGTTAAGAGACTTAATGAGAGTAAAAGACACTAACAGAATAACCGTGGATGGAGGACAAAGGATGAAGCTGCCACATAATAAAATGTGTAACTTTTGCACACAAGAAATAAGAATGTAAATGCACTCCTTTCACAGGTTGCCTGGTCAATAAGTCAAGTCCATTATTGAATGCAATCTATTATCAACATAACAATTAAGACCAGACAGAATGCTTGGGTGGATAAATTTCCACTTAAACAAAATTCCAGAACGTGTCATTTTTTGTAATTGCATGTGTTGCTATTTCCAGCCTCCGTGGGCATTCAGTGGTGGACCTGAAAGGGTCTCTGACCCCCCCCCCCGCCACCCAGTTTGTGGTGATTTAGCAAAATTAGGCCAGAGTTTGACCTTTCACCTCATTTATGCTGAGAGGAATGACATAATAGATAGAAGGGGACACGAGATACATGTTTCTGCTATACATAAGAGGCAACAGAGCTATAACTGTAGCACTATGTACAGTACACCACATACATAATCCATCATTGTCTTCTGTAGCTGCCAAAATGAATTGGGTTCCCAGAAACATCATCCAACCATTCCAAGCAGTGCCCTTTTCCATGCACCCAAGTGATGACATCGTTTCTTTCCATTTTCCAAACCCAGACGGTTTACTGAGAACAAATATGAATAAGCCTATTATAGTGACAATTCCCCATCATAAGGACTCAGTTGACCAAAATATCATCAGTGGGTTGGTCGCTCTAAACTAGGCTAATTCAGGTGGTTGCCTCTGAATTGCCTCTGAAGTTGATACCTTCAAGTCTTTGAAATGTGAAATGCTATGGCCAAAACAAATGCTATGGAAATATCACTAGGTCTGTATGAATAAATCACAGAAATGTAACTTATGTCACTTATCTGGATCATTTGACTTGTGTCTGCCATATTGGTTTGAGCTCCCACCACCGCAGGCAGGCTGTGCTTTGATGTGTAAACGTGAAACGTTACCTAATTTCACTGGGCACAAGAGTTTGGTGTCATGAGGTAGCAAGTTTGAATATGTTTTCTCCATCCTCCCCTTCACTCACTACATCACCCCCCCTTCCAGGTTTGTTACAGCTAAACCTGCTCCCCGTGTGAAAGTGGATTCTTTTCGCTCTTGACACTCGCGCGGACCGTCGTCCTCCACCGCTCGTGGGCTGTCACTGGGATTTTAAACTGGTACACGCGACCATCAACGGGACAAGTAACATTTACGACAGAAAACTCGCTGAGAATAAACGTCCCTCGAAGAAATAAGAATACCAGAATAATTTACCTTTTCTGCAGGTGCAGTTTTTATCTTTGAGCTGACGGATTCTGCATTTCTACAGAGAGTCTACAAAGAGTCTGCATTTCTACAGGTGAACAAAACGTAATTATTTGGTTCGGGGCTTATCAAATTGCAAACTTTAGCTTTGTGCCGTAGTGTATTGTCCACGAGCGCACATAATTCATCATCTTCACACTACCTAAAATGACGCGCAAGTCGTGCGTTCCGATAATGCAACCTCCTTACCTAGACTAATCTACACATTAGCTATCTGTAAAGATGCCGCTATACTTCTTCCTCTATGTTTAATATAACACACATACAGTCATTATTCATTTTGGTTGCCTATCCTGACGTGAAGTTTGTTCTATAGAAAGTATTTGACTCTGATGTGTGCCACAGAAACTATTTGACTCTAGCCACAAAATTAAGGAAATTTGAAGGTTTCTGGCAGGGGGGAGATTTTCGGGATTGTGCGGAAAGTACTATTATAACATAATAGTGTTATTTATCCTGTTACACACAAATGTGTAATGGAAATGTGATTTTTTTTGCATATCCAACACCCCCACAGGGAGTGGGGTCACATACCATTGTACAGTACCCCTGGAGCAATTAAGGCTAAGTGCCTTGCTCAAGGGCACAGCAACAGATTTATATATTTTTCACCTTGTCAGCTCTGGTATTTGAACCAGCAACCTTTTGGTTAGTGGCCCAACATGCTAACCTCGAGATTACTGGCCACCCCTAAATGTGATAGATAAATTAATCCAGTCCACTTCGCTCACCTCAGCCCCACCAAACAGTTAGCCAAGCTAGTGACCTCGTCAAGAGGTTTGGACCTCTTAGTGTAACTTTTAAGGCGTTGCGACTGACAGTCAGAGGGACCTGTAGATGAGTCCCAGTCAGGGCTATTCACCACGTTGGTGTCAGAAGCGGGATGGCACCTCGGTGCAGCCATCCAAAGCATGTCCCATCAATATGGACACAAGGGACTTACAAGAGTGAAGCTGTATTGACCTAGTACAACACCTATCCCTTTTTACATCAGCAGTTGTCACAATTACAAAGTGCTTTACAGACACCCAGCCTAAAACCCCAACAAGCAAGTAATGCAGAGGCAGAAGCACAGTGGCTAGGAAAAAACTCCCTAGAAGGCAGTAACCTAGGAAGAAACCTAGAGAGGAACCAGGCTTCGAGGGGTGTCCACTGTCCAGTCCTCTTCTGGATGACTATTGAATGACTTTGTTCCAGGCGTTCAGACCTCTTGGCATAATGATTAAGGTGTTGGACTGACAGTATTGATAACCCTAACCCGATTTGTCAATAAATGTGTCTGTGTGACACAGTTTGAATGAAAATTGTATTATATGTGATATGAACATACTGAATTTTGTCACCACAAAAGGAGAAAAATAAAAAGAATCCTTGAACTATACAACTATACCCTAATGTCATTCAATGCTGTCATAATACCATGCTGATAGTGTCTATGCCTTGTTCCCGTTCCACACTACTGAGCTGAACCGTGCTGAGCCAAGCCAGACTGTGCTATCCTGGTTAAACATCCATCATAGTTGCTGGGACCGTGCTTGGCAGAACAATGTGAAAATGAGCCAGCACAGTACGGTTCAAGTCTCCATGATGGTGTGAAACAGGTAACAGTGCAAAAGAGCCTATAATGGGATGCGTATAAGCTAACCTTCCTGGTACCTGCAGATTTACCTCCATAATGCCAAAGCTTGAACACTGAGTTTTACCAATGATGGACACTGCTGTGCCAATGCTCGTCAATGTCCAAGCAGTCATCATCGACACGAACGCCAAATTAATTGACAAAATGCTCTCTAATGTGGTTTCTGTTCGATGCTAATTTGCAAAAGATGTGTCCCTCTCACTTTCAAAATCCTATATTCACTATGAGAGCTCTGATCCAATCAGTGTGTTAGTCAGCAGTAGCCATCACATCCATTAGCTATGGACCCTAACTGCTGCCATCATGTCTTACACTGCTAGCTAACCTCTCTACCTGAATGTGAGCAGTGTTACCCTGCCACTGGTCTCTCAGTGGAGTGGAAAGGGCCTCCAAGTGTTTACATTGGGCTGAATGTTGTCAGAGCTCCTATAATACCAGCTTCAGGGGGAACAGACCGGGTCTTATGGGCCCCAGCCTTACCGGGAATAGACCGTACCACACCAGCTCAATGGAAACACTGTGGGGGTTAGCTGTTAGCACGGCGCTCAAATAACCTGGCGGCTAATGAACTGTCACTTTTTTTCTCCAAGCAAGACGTTTTTAGTCCATGTTCGCCTGAAAAGCCCTGGCGCTGCCAGCTTTGAACCTTGATTCCAGGGTTGGCTATGTCTTTCGATACACGTACCAGTTGTTAACTCTTTGCTAGTGGTAGGTTTTTAGATGTCTGATTCTGTTAAGGTTGATGGGGTTTGACAGTATTGAGAACAGCCATTCTCTTCATATTGACCCTCCTACACTGATTCAAGGAAGCCAGCAATATGTTAAACAATGATTTCATTGTTATGCAGCTCAAGTTTTTCTAGAATGATGGAGCTTATATGATGACCTTGCCTCTTTTTGCACGTACTGTATTAGATCATAGAGGCAGAATAGAGACAGTAGTTACCTAACTTAAGGGGGGGTGTTAGACAGGGTTTGAGACAGGGAGATAGTTGAGAAGGATGAAAGGTTGAGGTGGACTACTGGATTGAACCCTCATCTCCAGGGGCCGTATGTGTTTTGGAGGTGTCAGTAATACCGCTAGATCAGCCTCCTGCACTACTGTCCCATAGTGTCTCTTAGAACTCCTCCGCACCACATGTATCATCATGTCACAGTGGAGTTTGCAGGGACGTGCATAATCCATGGGCTCTGCCAGAGTGGGATCCCTCTCTACCTGACTGGACAAATCTTGGCTGTCCTGCTGAGAGGTTATCCCAGGACACTGGTCCAATACTGGGATTCTTCCTGTCCTGCTGAGAGGTTATCCCAGGACACTGGTCCGATACTGGGATTCTTCCTGTCCTGCTGAGAGGTTATCCCAGGACAGTGGGCCAGTACTGGGATTCTTCCTGTCCTGCTGAGAGGTTATCCCAGGACAGTGGGCCAGTACTGGGATTCTTCCTGTCCTGCTGAGAGGTTATCCCAGGACAGTGGGCCAGTACTGGGATTCTTCCTGTCCTGCTGAGAGGTTATCCCAGGACAGTGGGCCAGTACTGGGATTCTTCCTGTCCTGCTGAGAGGTTATCCCAGGACAGTGGTCCAGTACTGGGATTCTTCCTGTCCTGCTGAGAGGTTATCCCAGGACACTGGTCCAATACTGGGATTCTTCCTGTCCTGCTGAGAGGTTATCCCAGGACACTGGTCCAGTACTGGGATTCTTCCTGTCCTGCTGAGAGGTTATCCCAGGACACTGGTCCAGTACTGGGATTCTTCCTGTCCTGCTGAGAGGTTATCCCAGGACACTGGTCCGATACTGGGATTCTTCCTGTCCTGCTGAGAGGTTATCCCAGGACACTGGGCCAGTACTGGGATTCTTCCTGTCCTGCTGAGAGGTTATCCCAGGACACTGGTCCAATACTGGGATTCTTCCTGTCCTGCTGAGAGGTTATCCCAGGACACTGGTCCGATACTGGGATTCTTCCTGTCCTGCTGAGAGGTTATCCCAGGACAGTGGGCCAGTACTGGGATTCTTCCTGTCCTGCTGAGAGGTTATCCCAGGACAGTGGGCCAGTACTGGGATTCTTCCTGTCCTGCTGAGAGGTTATCCCAGGACAGTGGGCCAGTACTGGGATTCTTCCTGTCCTGCTGAGAGGTTATCCCAGGACAGTGGGCCAGTACTGGGATTCTTCCTGTCCTGCTGAGAGGTTATCCCAGGACAGTGGTCCAGTACTGGGATTCTTCCTGTCCTGCTGAGAGGTTATCCCAGGACACTGGTCCAATACTGGGATTCTTCCTGTCCTGCTGAGAGGTTATCCCAGGACACTGGTCCAGTACTGGGATTCTTCCTGTCCTGCTGAGAGGTTATCCCAGGACACTGGTCCAGTACTGGGATTCTTCCTGTCCTGCTGAGAGGTTATCCCAGGACACTGGTCCGATACTGGGATTCTTCCTGTCCTGCTGAGAGGTTATCCCAGGACACTGGGCCAGTACTGGGATTCTTCCTGTCCTGCTGAGAGGTTATCCCAGGACAGTGGGCCAGTACTGGGATTCTTCCTGTCCTGCTGAGAGGTTATCCCAGGACAGTGGGCCAGTACTGGGATTCTTCCTGTCCTGCTGAGAGGTTATCCCAGGACAGTGGGCCAGTACTGGGATTCTTCCTGTCCTGCTGAGAGGTTATCCCAGGACAGTGGGCCAGTACTGGGATTCTTCCTGTCCTGCTGAGAGGTTATCCCAGGACACTGGTCCAATACTGGGATTCTTCCTGTCCTGCTGAGAGGTTATCCCAGGACACTGGTCCAATACTGGGATTCTTCCTGTCCTGCTGAGAGGTTATCCCAGGACACTGGTCCAATACTGGGATTCTTCCTGTCCTGCTGAGAGGTTATCCCAGGACACTGGTCCAGTACTGGGATTCTTCCTGTCCTGCTGAGAGGTTATCCCAGGACAGTGGTCCAGTACTGGGATTCTTCCTTTCCTACTGAGAGGTTATCCCAGGACACTGGTCCAGTACTGGGATTCTTCCTGTCCTGCTGAGAGGTTATCCCAGGACACTGGTCCAGTACTGGGATTCTTCCTGTCCTGCTGAGAGGTTATCCCAGGACACTGGTCCAGTACTGGGATTCTTCCTTTCCTACTGAGAGGTTATCCCAGGACACTGGTCCAGTACTGGGATTCTTCCTTTCCTACTGAGAGGTTATCCCAGGACACTGGTCCAGTAGTGGGATTCTTCCTGTCCTGCTCAGGTCTAATGTATTATTACTTAATCAGTCTTGGGTGTTGAAGGAAGAGTTATTGATCTGATGTTTGTTGTTTAAGGCAGTGTGACAGTTGACTTGACGCTTTACGTTGATTTATACCTATGTAACTATACGGGAATAACTGAATAATTGTATACTGTGTCTACGCTTTCCATTCTGTGTCTATGCTGACTCCCCAACAGTCATACTGGATATTTTAGTGCACAATATTAACTATGTATATGTACAATGTTGTAACTGGAGATCAAGGATGAAATAACATGAACGTAAGCTCACACAAGATCTGAAATGGCTTCATGCTGTTATGTTATCACTATCTTCACACAAGATCTGAAATGGCTTCATGCTGTTATGTTATGGCTATCTTCACACAAGATCTGAAATGGCTTCATGCTGTTATGTTATGGCTATCTTCACACAAGATCTGAAATGGCTTCATGCTGTTATGTTATCACTATCTTCACACAAGATATGAAATGGCTTCATGCTGTTATGTTATGGCTCTCTTCACACAAGATCTGAAATGGCTTCATGCTGTTATGTTATGGCTATCTTCACACAAGATCTGAAATGGCTTCATGCTGTTATGTTATCACTATCTTCACACAAGATCTGAAATGGCTTCATGCTGTTATGTTATGGATATCTTCACACAAGATCTGAAATGGCTTCATGCTGTTATGTTATGGCTATCTTCACACAAGATCTGAAATGGCTTCATGCTGTTATGTTATGGCTATCTTCACACAAGATCTGAAATGGCTTCATGCTGTTATGAGTATCTTCACACAAGATCTGAAATGGCTTCCTGCTGTTATGAGTATCTTCACACAAGGGGGTAAACACAGTTAGGTACTTAGAAAAGATGAACAGTAAGGAAATTGCATTTGCTTTTTGCTCAGAAAATGACTTTATTCTGGCGTGACAATATAGCCTAGAGCTGGGCGATATGGACAGCAATCCATATGGTGATAAATTGCCTGAATTGATGTGATAACGATAAATAGAAATATACGTTTATAACATTAATGTACACCATCATTTTTACTACTAGTTTAATGGTTGTATCCATCAATTGTCCCATTAACAATCACACATATTAGCAAACTTATTTCATTTAAAACGTCCCATTTCTCTAGTATAGGCTACTTATGGTAATGAAGGATATCAGCAAAATGCCTGTGATTAGTGATCTGTCTGGTCGGTGTTGATCATTTTCAGTTTATTGTCCCAAATCTAATACAGCCCCCTGCTTGTAACACGCTATAGATAGAATCAGTATCCTGTCTTCTTCTTATGTTAGGATAAGTGTGGGAAACATGCTGTGTTAGTGGGTGTAACCATCCGGCATGGTCTGGTAATAGCATGGTGCTCATAGTGACCCCAGTGTTAGGTTAGAGTCTTAGGGTGCATCCCAAATGGCACCCTATTCCCTATATATTACATTTATTTTGACAAGAGCCATATGGGACCTGGTCAAAAGTAGTGCACTATAAAGGGGATAGGTTATCATTTGGGATGAAGACTTACTGTCATGGCTCATTTACTGGTCACGTCCCATCAAGAGAACAACTGTGATTATTTCATTACCATTCATCTCGGCAGCCAGAACCAAATAAACTACTGTTAAAGATGTCATGAGAGATTAGATCACCATAGCTTGCCACTAGATTTGGTTTATATTGAGTTATTTAACCTTTATATTCAGGTTTCTATTGTTGAGATAAAATATATTTAGCAAAAGTGACCTCGTCCAAATGGTCCTAAGCCAGGTACCATATTCTGAATAAAAAATATAAATTGAAAATACTTCATTATATACTTAGATCAGTGAGGGTCTGAACCTCGGTGAGACATGCATGCACACACACATATGCACGCACACACACACACACGCACGCACGCACGCACACACACACACACACACACGCAAACACATGCACACACACACACGCAAACACATGCACACACACATGCAACCACGCACACACACAAACCCACACACACACACAAACCCACACACACTGCTATTCTAATCAGACTTATGTACTGACCAAATCATGAAAGACCAAACTGACTGCTCTGGGTTTACCAAACTCAGATTTTATTGGTCCATGTGTTTGCTACCGTTGCATTCATTACTTTCCAGCCATTATGATGAGCCTGTCCTCCCCACTCCCCATTTCTCCCTCCTTCCAACAGCCTCCATTGATCTGCAATCAGATGCCTGTTTCAAGTTTACTATACGTGGCTAATACATTGATCCTTCTCTGAGAAATTCACCCTGGTCGGCTATTGGAAGTTTTGAGCAAGAAGCCACCTCCCCTCTCTCTCTTCAGAAAAGTTGTAGTCTTTACTTAAAGAGGAGGGAGGGGCTGTTACTCAGAAATAACCGAATCGAGCTCCAATGCAATAACACACAACCTGAACATTTACTTCTGAAATAACTGAGTAGCTCTTTGTTAATGGTGGGAGAACAGGGAGGTTGTGTATGAGTGTGAGTACATGTCTATTTATCTGAGGATGTTACTAAGCATTTCTGTTGACTGCTTTCGTCCCTGGCCACCCCCTCCGTCCGGTTTAGAGGTTTGTGTTTTACGCCTCCACCACACTGACAGCGTTATTGCGTTTTGGTACACCAGAAGTACATTCATTTCCAGTGGACCGCTGCGTTTGCCTTGCAGCATTGCGTTGCAGAGGCAGTTGCAGTGTGTTCTGTGTGGTGCAGATGTTGGATTTATTGAACGTATGCATTAAACTGTATGCTGAATGTTGAACTTCTGTTTCACACATATCAGATGCTGCTGCGTACTGTTTTGTACCATGATGCTGTCGGTGTGGTGGAGGCGTTAACAACAGAACGGACGGCTGTGTGAGATGAGGAGGGACATTTATAATGCTGTATTTCATGAGCTTGGAGTGGCAATACACTAACGCATATAACACTTACCACATATCAAACTCTTTCAACTACATGCAGAATTACAGGACGTTGATATTATCATGGTATTATGAGGCCCTTACTTGTAGCAGTATCAGTACTGATGTTACAATGCCTTTGCCTATCCAATTCACCTTCTGACTTTATACTGTCACAAATACTATTTGCTTTTTGCTTTTTTTCAGTATATTCATTTGGTTGAATTTCATACAATGATGATTTATATGCTTATTTTATTTCTATGAAAACTGGGGAGAGTTCATTTATGGGGGGGAACTGAGCTGCATGCAGGGAGGGAGGGGGGCTTCATCCATCCAGCCCTTGTTTGAAGTTGGCTGGAAGGAATAGGCCACTGTAACTTTGTGTACACAGTTGTTAAACAATAGCCATGCATTAACTCTAACAATATAGCCCTTTGTGCTTCCAATTCAATCCTGATTAATTCTGTAGTTTTGATAAAAACCGACATAATGAAACTGTTTATCTCAGTGAAGCTAGTAGTAGAGGACGGCGTTTCAGTGTGCTTAATTCATTCTGATGTCATTAATGCCCAGATTGAACTGGTCTAAAAATGGATTTTAAAAAACAGGACTGTACTGTACATGCCTTCCACACAGGCACCTCTGAGGTAATGGGTTTGTTTGGGAGGAGTTGGGAAGCTAGTTCACAAATGTGTGGGCCTCTGTAGCTCAGTTGGTAGAGCATGGCACTTACAACGCTAGGATAGTGGATTTGATACCATCCGTACGTAAAATGTATGCACGCATAACTAACTGTAAGTAGCTTTTGATACAAGTGTCTGCTAAATGGCATAAACAGTGCATTTGGAAAGTGTTCAGACACCTTGACTTTTCCCCAAAGATTTTACGTTACAATCTTATTCTAAAATGGATTTAAAAAAAATATCCTCATCAATCTACACACAATACCCCATAATGACAAAGCAAAAAAACAGAAATACCTTATTTACATAAGTATTCAGACCCTTTGACTTGAAATTGAGCTCAGGTGCATCCTGTTTCCATGTATCATCCTTGAGATGTTTCTACAACTTGATTGGAGTCCAACTGTGGTAAATTTAATTGATTGGACATGATTTGGAAAAGCACACACCTGTCTATATAAGGTCCCATAGTTGAGAGTGTATGTCAGAGCAAAACCAAGCCATGAGTTTGAATGAATTGTCTGTAGAGCTTCGAGACAGGATTGTGTCGAGGCACAGATCTGGGGAAGGGTACCAAAAAATATCTGCAGCATCGAATGTCCCCAACAACACAGTGGCCTCCATCATTCCTAAATGGAAGAAGTTTGGAAGCACCAAGACTCTTCCTAGAGCTGACCACCCGGCCAAACTGAACAATCGGGGGAGAAGTGCATTGGTCAGGGATGTGACCAAGAACCCAATGGAGCTCCAGAGTTCCTCTGTGGAGATTGGAGAACCTTCCAGAAGGACAACCATCTCTGCAGCTCTCCACCAATCAGGACTTTATGGTAGAGTGGCCAGACGGAAGCCACTCCTCATTAAATGGCACATGACAGTCCACTTTGAGTTTTACAAAAGGCACCTAAAAACTCTCAGACCATGAGAAACAAGATTCTCTGGTCTGATGAAACCAAGGTTGAACTCTTTGGCCTGAATGCTAAGCGTCACGTCTGGAGGAAACCTGGCACCATCCCTACGGTGAAGCATGGGGGTGGCAGCATCATGCTGTGGGGATGTTTTTTACTGGCAGGGACTGGGAGACTAGTCAGGATCGAGGGAAATATGAATGGAGCAAAGTACAGAGAGTCTATGAATGTCCTTGAGTGGCCCAGCCAAAACCCGCACTTCAACCCGATGGAACATCTCTGGAGTGACCTTAAAATAGCTGTGCAGCGACACTCCCCATCCAACCTGACAGAGTATTAGAGGATCTGCAGAGAAGAATGGGAGAAACTCCCCAAATACAGGTGTGTCAAGCTTGTAGCGTCATACCCAAGAAGACTTGATGCTGTAATCGCTGCCAAAGGTGCTTCAACAAAGTACTTAGTAAAGGGTCTGAATACTTATGTAAAAAAATATATACATTTGCAAAAATTTCAAAAAAAACATGTTTTTGCTTTGTCATTATGGGGCATTGTGTAGAGATTGATGACGTAAAAATACGATTTAATCAATTTTAGAATAAGGCTGTAACGTAACAAAATGTGTAAAAAGTGAAGGGGTCTGAATACGTTACGAATGCACTGTATTACTATTGTATTATGATGATCTATTATAGATGCAGTCAGTGGACTGGACTGGGGCCAGAACCTGAGGCAGCCAGAACCTGAGTGCCTCTAGTTACATTGACAAGACATTCTAGTTGAAGTCAGAGGCCAGGAGAGGTACAGAGGGTTTGTGTGGAAGTGATTCTTAATGGTCATCATTCTTAGACAGAACTGGTCTGTCTTTGATTTTAAGGTCTTTTAATGAATTTGAATGAATTAAGGCCAATCAATGTCTTTGTATAACATTAACCTTAAACTACAATGTAACAGGACACTACCTAGGGTGCATAGTCAGCGTTTCTTCTTTTGATTTCAGGTAAACTATGACCAGGTGGATTGTATTACTTTGTGTTTGTCTGTCCGTCACCTCGGCAACATTCAACAACTATCAGCAAATCAGCAGCTATGAGGAGCACTCCTTTCTGGGTATGTGGACATATTACTCCCCACTATACAGTGCATATGAAATGACATATTTATCTGTGTCTGGTTTCATGGCTTTTTGTGTGTGCGTGTGTCACTGTCTTTACCTGTGTCTGTTTGTTAATCATTGTGTGATTATATATATGTGTGTGTGTGTGTGTGTGTGTGTTTCGTGCGTGCGTGCGTGCGTGCGTGCGTGCGTGTGCGTGTGTCCATCTCTCTGCCCTCTTCCCCTCCAGACCCTGAGGACACACTGAGTGTGATCGTCCCACTGGAGCTGCCTCAGCGCCCTCTACTGGGCAGCACCTTGGTACTATCCTGTTACTTCCAGGTGGGTCGGCCTGGTACCACTATCAATACCACACAGTTATGAGAAATAAGGATGTTGAATTTAGCAAAACATATCATATTATTTTTTATTTATTTATTTAAAATAAACAAGATTACTACCTCCTGTTTCAGGGACCCTCCCTCCACTGTTTTAACTCCCTCCACTGTTTTAACTCTCTCCACTGTTTTAACTCTCTCCACTGTTTTAACTCCCTCCACTGTTTTAACTCTCTCCACTGTTTTAACTCTCTTCACTGTTTTAACTCTTTCCACTGTTTTAACCCTCTCCACTGTTTTAACTCCCTTCACTGTTTTAACTCTCTCCAGTGTTTTAACTCCCTCCACTGTTTTAACTCCCTCCACTGTTTTAACTCCCTTCCCTGTTTTAACTCCCTCCACTGTTTTAACTCCCTCCACTGTTTTAACTCCCTTCCCTATTTTAACTCCCTCCAGTGTTTTAACTCCCTTCCCTATTTTAACTCCCTCCAGTGTTTTAACTCCCTTCACTATTTTAACTCCCTCCAGTGTTTTAACTCCCTTCACTATTTTAACTCCCTCCAGTGTTTTAACTCCCTTCCCTATTTTAACTCCCTCCAGTGTTTTAACTCCCTTCACTATTTTAACTCCCTTCCCTATTTTAACTCCCTCCAGTGTTTTAACTCCCTTCCCTATTTTAACTCCCTCCAGTGTTTTAACTCCCTTCCCTATTTTAACTCCCTCCAGTGTTTTAACTCCCTTCCCTATTTTAACTCCCTCCAGTGTTTTAACTCCCTTCCCTATTTTAACTCCCTCCAGTGTTTTAACTCCCTTCCCTATTTTAACTCCCTCCAGTGTTTTAACTCCCTTCACTATTTTAACTCCCTCCAGTGTTTTAACTCCCTCCACTGTTTTAACTCCCTCCAGTGTTTTAACTCCCTCCACTGTTTTAACTCCCTTCACTGTTTTAACTCCCTCCACTTTGTTTTGACTTGTTTTCATGTTTCTCATAATACTGTTTTATGTATCAACTGGTTTCACATATTTGATTCCTGGCGAGGAGAAAAAACTCAGTTAGACAGGACTGCAGTTCAATTGACCAATGATGAGTTAGAGTGATACGAAGTTCCATGATAAGAAACCCCATTGTAGTTCCACCATTATGTGACTTGATGTGTTTTATTTCAGAGTGGTCATCAACATAAAAATAGTATTTAATATTATATTGTAATGTAATTATGTTTTTCTAATAAACTTGAACTTTAACCCTACTTCCAGGACCACACCGTCCACGATCCCGGCGCCCCCACCATTGCCCCCCTGTCCCACCGCATCAAATGGAGCCGCATCACCAAGGAGCGTGTCTCTGTCATCCTGGTGGCCATGGACGGAGAGGTCAAGGTGGAGGAGGACTATCTGGACCGGGTCCACATGGTGGGCTACCCCCAGACCCCCACTGACGCCAGCATCAAGATCACAGAGTTGAGGTCCAACGACACCGGCACCTACCGATGTGAGGTCCAGCACGGCATCGAGGACAACCATGACACTGTGGACGTCCTGGTTCAAGGTAGGGACAGAGGGTAGTGGGAGTGTGACGGCTTGCTGCCAAGGAATTCATATTTTGATATTGCTCTCTTTGTAAACAAAGTTGGTGCTTAAAGCTACCCCTGTACACACGTGTGTTTCTATCTTTTGATTTTAGGACATTAAAAATGATATTAAAACTAAGGATTTGTATGGTTTCATGAGTAATTATTTTTTTATATTCTATAATTTGCTGTATGTACTGTATATGAACCATACAGACAACTTTGAAGCAAAATAAATCATGTATCTTTAAGCCACACAGATAGACAGTGATCTAATTATTTTATGGAGGCATTATTGGCTGCTCTGTCGCTGTTACACTCTTGTCTCTCTCCAGGTATTGTGTTTCACTACCGGGCCATCACGACACGCTACACTCTGACCTTTGAGAAGGCCAAGGCAGCCTGTATCCAGAACAGTGCTGTGATCGCGACCCCAGAGCAGCTCCAGGCCGCGTATGATGACGGCTTCCACCAGTGTGACGCCGGCTGGCTCTCTGACCAGACTGTCAGGTCAGCCTATATCCCTCTCCTTCATCTGCACTGATCTGAAATCAGTTGCTGTTTTCAAATCAGTGCCAAAAGCAGTGAAGTGACTGGAAATAACTGAGCTGATTTCAGAACAAAGTGAAGGAGGGAGTCTATAAGACTTGTCTTCAAATAATATTTTAAAGAAACAGACACTAAGTGAGCTTGAGTGAGCTTGCCTGACACAATGGAGCCAATGGAATAATCCCAAAAGTGCAAGTTCCGCCTATCTGGCACTCCAACTAGGCTCAATCAAATGCTTTGAAAGAAAACAATGATCTAAAAAAATGACCAAATACTTAGAATTTTGAACCCAGATCTGCAATCTATCCAATGTTTGAACATAAGTTAAAAGATTTTATTACACATAGTTTATAATGACTGTGCATACAGTTCTCTAAGCATCATGAGGTCTAGAGATCATTTACTTTATATAGGAATTATAAATAGAGATATACTTGTCGGTTTGTATTTCAACATTGTCCATTTATGTAATGTTTCCATTTTCACGTCAGTATTTGGTTTGATCCTCCATCTAAACATAGACGTCTGCCATGCCGAACTTCCTGTTGACTGTTTGACAGCTGAGCCTCTGAACATGTCACTTCCTCTCGACACACGGCCTCTCTTGTCCTCCATCCATCCCTCCTTCCATCCCTGGCAAAAATCTAGAGGATTGTGTTTACCTTTCTCTGATCTCACCTGTATGTTTTTTTCAACACCTCAGAATGAAAGCCCTCATTCCATTTATTTCTCAGAAATACTACAAGGTTTAGAAGAAACATTGTGGACCGGTTTCCCGGTCACAGATTAAGCCTAGTATTGGACTAAGAAGCTTTTTAAAGCTTTTTAACCATAAAAATAATATGTTTGAAATAATATGTGACCCAGGAAGGAAGACAAAGGCTCCAATTGAATCAATAAACTAACACGTCTCTGCCTCAACTGATTCACTCTGAATGTTGATGTTGTAATGGAGGTGTTTAACTGTATTAAACCAACACACTGAATTGAATTGAATTTATTTGGGTCAACACATATACGAGATATACATCAGATCCCACAGGATACCACTTTAAATGATCTCTCTGCAAGGTAGGCCTATCACTCTGCACTGGTATGAATTTTACACTCATCTCTGTTTTCTGTGGAAGGTACCCAATCCATGATCCACGTGAGAATTGCTATGGCGACAAAGACGAGTTCCCCGGGGTGCGAACCTACGGAGTGAGAGATGTCAACGAGACTTACGACGTGTACTGTTTTGCCGAGAAGATGACAGGTAACCAAGGAGACATCCTTGATCTTTTTTTCATAAGTGAGTGACAGGATGAGATCGGGACATGTTCACTTTGGAGAATACAGTACGTTTTCACAGACGCCTTTTTCTTTCTGATGTGAAAACTTTTTAATTGTGATTAATGTGCATTGCCTCAATGAAATAAATGAGTTACATTGACTTAAATATTCTTAACTTCACAACTATCAACCTCAAGTTACACTGAACATGTCACTATCTCACGTCCATCCTCCCCTGTTGTCTCCTCTCCCAGGCAGTGTGTTCTACTCTGGCTCTGTGGCTAAGTTCACCTACTCTGAGGCTGAGGAACAGTGTAGTAAGCAGGGGGCCCTGTTGGCCACCACAGGACAGCTGTACCTGGCCTGGCAGGCTGGTCTGGATGTGTGCAATGCAGGCTGGCTGGGAGACAGGAGCGTCCGCTACCCCATCAACGTCCGGAGGCCGCAGTGCGGAGGGGGTCTGCTGGGGGTACGAACCGTGTACCTCCACGTCAACCAGACGGGGTACCCCCTCCCCGAATCCCGCTATGATGCCTACTGCTACACAGGTAGGTTGCATTTAGCCTGGTCCCAGATCTGTTTGTGTCGTCTTGGCAACTCCTATAGGAGTTGGCTATATAGCCAGGCTAGGTTACACTGTGAATCAACCATAGACTGGAATGTTTTGTCATTGGAATGAACCTACCGACACAAGATTATTTTAATGTTTCATATTGGTAAGCGTTTTAGTGTCATATTTGTAAGCGTGTGTGTGTGTGTGCGTTTTTGTGTTATATTTCTAAGTGTGTGTGTGTGTGTGCATTTTAGTGTCATATTTCTAAGTGTGTGCATTTTAGTGTCATATTTCTAAGTGTGTGTGTTTTAGTGTCATATTTGTGTCATATTTTTAAGCGTTTTATTATTTCAAATTTGTCAAATGGCTGAATTTGTTCAGGATCACAACAGTGTTAAGTGAAACAGTAAACAACCATTCTCACCACATGTTTCCGTTTGGAAACCGTTCCCAACAGTTTAGCGATCACGAGCATGAACCCTTTCTTCGGTCTCCTCTAGAAACGGACGAGGAGGGCTCAGGCATGGCGGTGTCCACCGAGGCGGGCAGCAGCGTGCTGAGCGTTGCCACGGTGACCCAGGGTCCTCCCGAGATGTTCTTCGGGAAGATGACCACAGAGAGCGAGGCGCTGGGCGAGGACCTGGCCACCCAGAAACCCACTAGTGTGGACTTCACCTTCGGCACTGAGCTGCCTCTGCCACAGCCGCCCAGTGTCACCGAGCTTCCACTCCCACAGCCGCCCAGTGTCACCGAGCTGCCCCTGCCACAGCCGCCCAGTGTCACCGAGCTTCCACTCCCACAGCCGCCCAGTGTCACCGAGCTTCCACTCCCACAGCCGCCCAGTGTCACCGAGCTTCCACTCCCACAGCTGCCCAGTGTGTCAGAGTTGGTTGTGGATGTGGTGGGGAGAGCAACGGCCAGGCCGGATGTGGGGAGTGAGATCAGCGAAGTGAGCGCATCAGAATATTTATTTTCTACTACAGGTCAGTGACTGGATATCTGCTGGGTTTCACTGTAAATAGTATACATAGTCACTTTTCATGGGACGCTGTGTTGGAAAAGTCATTTCTGGAACAACTGAGTGTACAAGCCCTACTTTCAATACTACTGAGAGTTTGCGTGTTGAAATGGAAAGAGAAGAATTGCAGTCATTGCTGAGGAGACTTGCCAGCTTTATTGGTTGACAATGTCGGTTTTACAGCACACTCTGAAAAAGACACCAAATAATTGTTAAAAAAATCTGAATGATTACAAACTGTGAATAAAAACACAGTTTAGTGATTAATGTGTTTGGTGCATGAGATCAACCACATTATATCAGCATCATTACCCCTCCATCTGTAGGTGTGGTGTTCCACTACCGTGCTGGACCTAGCCGCTACGCCTTCACCTTCGTGGAGGCCCAGCTGGCCTGTCAGAGTGTTGGAGCCTCCATCGCCACCCCAGAGCAGCTCCAGGCTGCCTACGAGGCCGGCTACCACCAGTGTGATGCAGGCTGGCTTCTGGATCAGACCGTCAGGTAGGAGGGAAGACACACACACACTTGTCTGTATACATGGGCACACAAACATATTTAAAGACACAACTACAGACAGATTAATACATGTATATACACACACACACACACACACACACACACGCACACACACACAGAAACTCTCTTTCACACACACGCACGCGCACACACACACACACACACACAGAAACTCTCTTTCACACACGCACGCACACACACACACACACACACACACACACACACACACACACACACACAGAAACTCTCTTTCACACACACACGCACCCACACACACACACACACACACACACACACACACACACACACACACACACACACACACACCGAGAGATACTGTACTTGTTTCAAGTCCTTGTCACTGTTCCTTACCATCAGTACAACCGTCTTCTTCTTCATTATACTCCCATTCGTGGCCGTGAATAAAGGTTGTTTTCATGCCCAGGTATCCCATCGTGTCTCCTCTGGAAAAGTGCTCTGGGGATCTGGAGACTCTACCAGGAGTGAGGTCCTATGGACTGAGGCCCGCTGATGAAAACCACGATGTGTACTGCTATGTGGACAGACTCAGGGGTGAGAAAACACACTCGGTTTTGTTCACTCAAATTGCTGTTGAATCACTTTGTAACCTAGATATGTTGTCATACCTTGTCTATTTCTTGTCTGTTTATTGCAGTAGTAGTCTTTACAGATAAGTCAAGAGGTTAGGCTAGTTTATTATATATACACTGTCTTAACTATGTGGGAAATGAATGGCAATTGAAAAAGAGGTTTGGCTTATCACAGACCACATCGCTGTGGGAGTTGTTTTGAGCACTGACTGTCCATGTCCTCTCTTCTCTTCTCTTGTCACCATCCTCTGATCCGTTAACCTGACTGTCCTCTCTTCTCTTCTCTTGTCACCATCCTCTGATCCGTTAACCTGACTGTCCTCTCTTCTCTTCTCTTGTCACCATCCTCTGATCCGTTAACCTGACTGTCCTCTTATCTTCTCTTCTCTTCTCACCATCCTCTGATCCCTTAACCTGACTGTCCTCTTATCTTCTCTTCTCACCATCCTCTGATCCGTTAACCTGACTGTCCTCTTATCTTCTCTTCTCTTCTCACCATCCTCTGATCCGTTAACCTGACTGTCCTCTTATCTTCTCTTCTCTTCTCACCATCCTCTGATCCCTTAACCTGACTGTCCTCTTATCTTCTCTTCTCACCATCCTCTGATCCCTTAACCTGACTGTCCTCTTATCTTCTCTTCTCTTCTCACCATCCTCTGATCCGTTAACCTGACTGTCCTCTTATCTTCTCTTCTCACCATCCTCTGATCCGTTAAACTGACTGTCCTCTTATCTTCTCTTCTCTTCTCACCATCCTCTGATCCTTTAACCTGACTGTGCTCTTATCTTCTCTTCTCACCATCCTCTGATCCGTTAACCTGACTGTCCTCTTATCTTCTCTTCTCACCATCTTCTGATCCGTTAACCTGACTGTCCTCTTATCTTCTCTTCTCTTCTCACCATCCTCTGATCCGTTAACCTGACTGTCCTCTTATCTTCTCTTCTCTTCTCACCATCTTCTGATCCGTTAACCTGACTGTCCTCTTATCTTCTCTTCTCACCATCCTCTGATCCGTTAACCTGACTGTCCTCTTATCTTCTCTTCTCTTCTCACCATCCTCTGATCCGTTAACCTGACTGTCCTCTTATCTTCTCTTCTCTTCTCACCATCCTCTGATCCCTTAACCTGACTGTCCTCTTATCTTCTCTTCTCTTCTCACCATCCTCTGATCCGTTAACCTGACTGTCCTCTTATCTTCTCTTCTCACCATCTTCTGATCCGTTAACCTGACTGTCCTCTTATCTTCTCTTCTCACCATCCTCTGATCCGTTAACCTGACTGTCCTCTTATCTTCTCTTCTCACCATCCTCTGATCCGTTAACCTGACTGTCCTCTTATCTTCTCTTCTCTTCTCACCATCCTCTGATCCGTTAACCTGACTGTCCTCTTCTCTTCTCTTCTCACCATCCCCTGATCCGTTAACCTGACTGTCCTCTTATCTTATCTTCTCTTCTCACCATCCTCTGATCCGTTAACCTGACTGTCCTCTTATCTTCTTTTCTCTTCTCACCATCCTCTGATCCGTTAACCTGACTGTCCTCTTATCTTCTCTTCTCACCATCCTCTGATCCGTTAACCTGACTGTCCTCTTATCTTCTCTTCTCACCATCTTCTGATCCCTTAACCTGACTGTCCTCTTATCTTCTCTTCTCTTCTCACCATCCTCTGATCCGTTAACCTGACTGTCCTCTTATCTTCTCTTCTCTTCTCTTCTCACCATCCTCTGATCTGTTAACCTGACTGTCCTCTTATCTTCTCTTCTCACCATCTTCTGATCCGTTAACCTGACTGTCCTCTTATCTTCTCTTCTCACCATCCTCTGATCCGTTAACCTGACTGTCCTCTTATCTTCTCTTCTCACCATCCTCTGATCCGTTAACCTGACTGTCCTCTTATCTTCTCTTCTCTTCTCACCATCCTCTGATCCGTTAACCTGACTGTCCTCTTATCTTCTCTTCTCACCATCCTCTGATCCGTTAACCTGACTGTCCTCTTATCTTCTTTTCTCTTCTCACCATCCTCTGATCCGTTAACCTGACTGTCCTCTTATCTTCTCTTCTCACCATCCTCTGATCCGTTAACCTGACTGTCCTCTTATCTTCTCTTCTCACCATCTTCTGATCCCTTAACCTGACTGTCCTCTTATCTTCTCTTCTCTTCTCTTCTCACCATCCTCTGATCCGTTAACCTGACTGTCCTCTTCTCTCTAGGTGATGTGTTCCATGCTGGCTCCAGTGAGGGCTTCACCTATGACGGTGCTCTGACTCACTGTCAGGAGCTGAACGCTACCCTGGCCTCTACTGGGCAGCTCTACACCGCCTGGAGACAAGGCTTGGATAAGTGCCGCGCAGGTTGGCTAATCGACCGGAGTGTCCGGTACCCCATCACCAACCCCCGTGCGGCGTGTGGTGCAGGGAAGGCAGGGGTGTACACAGTATACACCCACAACAACCAGACGGGATACCCAGACCTGTATTCCAGATATGACGCCTACTGCTTCAAAGGTTTGGACTGAAATGTGTTGAATCATAAGTCATGTTGTTTCCACTTTATTTCAACATCAAAAAAATATTCAGGCTAAAACGCAATCAAAACTGGACGTTGGTCTTGGATAGACACAGGAATGAAATAGAATAATGTGTCATCTCTCAATCACCCACCCACCTACTCACCCACTCACTCACCCACCCTCTCAATCACCCACCTACTCACTCACCCACCCACCCACTCACCCACCCACCCACCCACCTACTCACCCACTCACCCACTCTCTCAATCACCCACCCACCCACCTACTCACCCACTCACCCACCCACTCACCCACCCACTCACCCACTCTCTCAATCACTCACCCACTCTCTCAATCACCCACCCACTCACTCACCCACCCACCCACCTACTCACCAACTCACCCACTCTCTCTCTCACTCACCCACCAACCCACTCACCCACTCTCTCACTCACTCCTTCACTCACTCTCCCTCTCACCTTCTCACTCAGTCTTCACTCGCTCACATTATCATTCAATCTCACTCACTTGTTCGCTTGCATGGTCACTCACTCACCTTCTCTCACTCATTCACTCATTCACTCATTCACTCATTCACTCACTCACATTCACTCACTCACTCACTCACTCACTCACTCACTCACTCATTCACTCACTCACTCACTCACTCACTCACTCACTCAATCACTCACTCACTCACTCACCCACCCACTCAGTCATTCACTCACTCACTCACTCACTCACTCACTCAAATATTTTTGTTTCCTGTAGTGGACATCTTGCTTCTCGCCAATGAAACTGGATTGAACATCACAGAGATAGAAGAGGCTTTGGTTAACCTCACATCCATCACTGATTTGCTGAGGCCTGGTAAGAGCCATAGTCTTCACTTGCGTTTAATAAGCATTTTATGGAATTCTACACTATAAATATATAAATACACTGTATATACATTACTGAAATATGTAAATCACTTTTCTTTCTTTCTCTCTCGCTCTCTGTCTCTCTCTCCCTCTTTCTCTCTCTGACTCTCACTCTCTCTCCACAGTCCTGCCTTCCATCACTCCTCCCATCTCTGTGGAGTCCTCAGGCTCTGGTTCCGGGGCCTCTGGGGCGAGTGGATCCTCCGTTGATCTCTCTGGTGATCACTCTGGTGAACTGCCTCATTCCGGGGATCTGTCCGGGTCAGGTGATCTTTCAGGCAGCGGAAGCGCAGAGATTCCCAGCGGATCATCTGGTCTGAGTAGTGAAGATACGTCCGGCTCGGGGCTGAGTGGAGACGGATCGGGAATAACGGTCACCTTCTCTTCAGGGAGTTGCAGCTTTTTATCTGGTTTGGGCTCTGGGGGTCCTCAGGAGGCTGGAGAAGGAATCACTGGGATCCTCACCTTCCCCTCAGAAATGGGATTGGGAATGTTCAGTGGCAGTGGGTTCCTGTCAGGTTCGGGAAGTGGCTCCGGTGTCAGTTCTGAGGAGAGCGGCTCTTCGTCTGACAGCTCCAGCGGCTCTGGGGAAAGTGGGGATTTGTCTGGAATGTCGTCCGGCTCCAGCTCTAGTTCCAGTGAGGAGTTTTCCGGATTTCCCTCAGGATTCTTTCCCTCAGGAGGCTCCAGTGGTCATTCGGGAGAGGAGTCGGGAACCGGAGACACTCAGGTCCTGCTGATCGATGGGAAACTGATGGAGGTTTCCACCTCTCACACACACAAAGAGAAGGAGCTGGGTGGAGGGGGCCTGGAATTCAGCGGCTCCGGATCTGGCAGCAGCGGCTCAGGGTTCTTCCCGGATGTGACCTTCTTGGGGTCAGGGTTTACCGACCTCACAGGGTTAGCCTCAGGGGAACAGGAGGCCTCGGGGACTCTCCACTACGGCTCCGGAAGTGGTGATATCAGCGGTTCGGCCTCGGGCAGCAGTGGCTCAGGGTTCTTCCCGGGTGTGACCTTCTTGGGGTTAGGTTTTTCCGACCTCACAGGGTTAGCCTCAGGGGAACAGGAGGCCTCGGGGACTCTCCACTACGGCTCCGGAAGTGGTGATATCAGCGGTTCGGCCTCGGGCAGCAGTGGCTCAGGGTTCTTCCCGGGTGTGACCTTCTTGGGGTCAGGTTTTTCCGACCTCACGGGGTCAGCCTCAGGGGAACAGGAGGCCTCGGGGACTCTCCACTACGGCTCCGGAGCGGGAAGAGGTGGATACACATCAGGGTTCGGAACGTCGGGCTTCCCATCCGGAGACATGTCTGGAATCTTCAGATCCTCCACCAGCGATGAGGAGGACAGCGCTGTCACCTTCCTGACTAATGACTTCATGACAGAGGTTTCCAAGGCGACCACGGTTTCCATGGAGCTGCTGGGGGCTGGGCCAGTGCAGTTCAGTGGGCAGGGAAGCGGGTCCCACACAGGGAGTGGTGCTGACCACCCAACCCAGGCCAGCGGTGTCTCATCTGGGGCACACTCTGGAGATCTGCTCCCTGTGGTGCTGTCCTCTCCGCCCAGCAATAGGGAGCTTATGGAGGGCACAAAGGGGCCAGAGGAGGCCATGGCTGGCGGGGCTGAGCTGGGGGAGACCACCAGTGAGTTTTACGTGACCTTTGCCCCCAACCTTGCTCCCGCCGGATTGGCTGCCCCAGCCATCTCCCTGCAGACCCCTGCCGTCATGGAGGAGCCATCCTCAGAGGAGGGTGGGTCAGCACACTTTCAGTCGACTCCATGTTCATTGCTATGGACAGTTAAAAGAACGTTTGTTTGGCTGTTACGCTGTAGAGCCAACAGACTTATTTAAATGATGTAAAGTGGCATGGTGTTTTTATTGAACGGGCCAATCAGAAATGTCACCCTATTCACTAAATAGGGAGTATGGTGCCATTTTGGTACTAAGGTACACACTGTATTGTATTCATCCTAATTGTATTCATGCTTAGGTATCCCTAACCCATGTGACCCTAACCCGTGTGGTGCTGGGTCATGCTCAGTGGAGGATGGTGTTGGGCTGTGCCAGTGTCCGCCCGGGAAAGTGGGAGAAGGGTGCCAGTATGGTGAGTCCTGATGCAGGGGTATCATTATCTCTCATTATCTCTCATAAGATTCCTTCGTTCCTAGCAAGGTCTTCGTTCCTAACTCTCTGCACATCTCTCTTTCTGATCCATTCTGACGTCCTCAAAAGTGTTGTAAATGTTTTACTGGAAAGTAACACACCTTAGTAAAGAAAGTTTCTAACGATGCTTTTCTCATCTCTCTACTGTATGCCTGGACATCGGTCGCTCTGTCATGATTAGGGTTGCGAAATTCAGGGAATGGTTTTTCTGAAATCCTGTTTGGAGGTTTCCCAGAATCAGAAGGGTATAAGCAGGAAATCCGGAATCCTCCGACCAGGATTTCTGGGAAACCAGGGAATTTATTGAAAGTTCCTGGAATTTTGCAATCCTCTGTCCCGATGCTACTATTTGATACTGTACATATTAAGACATTTAGCAATATTCTGTAGGCTGTATTTTTGATATTTTTATATGTGATTCACTAACACTAACAATGCATTTTGTTCCCACTTTTTCCTGTCTTGATGTACTGTATGCTTTGTGTTGTAGTGTGATGTTTTGTCCTGTTTTGCCTGAACCTGGTTTTGGGTCTCTCATTCGTGTTTGTCAGACAGTCGCGGGGTCTTTGGCGTGTATGTGTGTATCGTGTCCTTGCCTCGATGTCTCAGGATCTCTCCACCATACTCCTTTATCATGAGTCACTCCATCCTGTGTTGTTTTTGTTCTGCTGTTGCCTAGGCTACAGTAAGCTTACCCAACTGGCAAAACTGGTTGGACGTCATTATGATGCCATTTCAGACAGATTTGCCTGCTGGTTCTATTCTCTTTCCTACTGCATGCCTGCTAACCCCTGGTACACCTACCAACATCCTGGTGCATACTGGGTACATGCTGTGTACATACCTGGAACTTCTGCCTATATGAATCTGAACACAAGACTTCCCAAAGAATTAGAATGACTCTCATCTAGTCATTCTATTTCTATGGGTATGCCACCCAACAAGTAGCTGATCCAGACTTAAAGTTACTTCAGATCTCAATACATGTATATGATAAAGTATCTGTCTTCTAAACTGTATGAATCAGAAGTTCAAAATTTATGAAAAAAGTAGTAAAATGTTGTGGTCTGAAGAAAGGTTAACATGACAGGAGTGAACATCATTGAGATGATAATTCATCTTCCTTTCAATGATGACCTGACAGTAAGGCTGGAGTCTGAATCACCATGTTGCAGCATCTCAGAGTGTTCCGATTCTATGACTTCCAAGATGTTGTTTCCCAGCTCCCCCCCTGCCAAGGCAACTACCCCTTCACCCTCTGAGGCACCAGTCTCACCTCGCCCCCCCCCCCCTTTTTTGCAGAGGTTGATGTGTGCCATTCCAACCCTTGTGCCAATGGAGCCACCTGTGTGGAAAATGCAGACTCTTACAAATGCTTATGCCTGCCCAGCTACGGAGGGGACCTCTGCGAGATTGGTACGAGGTCGGCTTCAGCTAATGTTTACTAACAAACAACAACCTCTCAAAAACAACAGGAGTCATAAGGATGCAAAGGAAACTGTTATCGCTGGCAGCTTGCATCATAGCAGGGCTGCGTTCAGGAGGACAAATGGCCGAAAACGTTTTTAAATGGAAACCCCAATTAGGGTTATCATCGGCCAAGTTTGGGTATACTTCCTCTATTTCAAAAACGTTTTCTCCTGTTTTGTGCATGCTGAACGTGACCAGGTGTGGCAGTGAATTCTTCTGTCCGCCCCAGAATAAGTTGATTGTAGGCACAGATCTAGGATCAGCGTTCCTTTTGCCAAATCCTTACCATTAGGGGTAAAAACGCTAAACTAACATTAGATCCTTGTGAGCAAAACATTTTAGCGGCCCCCCTCTTGACAGAGGAGATCAAAAAAATTTCCTGCAATTCTACACATTTTGCTATGGGGTGTATAGAAAATGTTGTAGTTTTAAAGCAAGTTTGCTGAAATTCTGCGCCTTTTGCCATGGGGCGGAGCAGTTTCACAGCAACTTTCCTGCAATTGTACACATTTTGCCATAGGGTAGAGAGAGAATTTTTAATATGATATTTCAGTGAGAGTAACAAAAATCAACTAACAAAATCAATGGGGGAGCCTCGGTCTGTAATTCAACTATGATTACTACATGGGTTAATTGAGTTATGTGAATGACATAACTAGAGAAACTGTTGATGCACATGTAGAAATTGACCTTTATTTTTTATTTTACCCCTTTTTTTCTCCCCAATTTCGTGGTATCCAATTGGTAGTAGTTACAGTCTTGTCTCATCGCTGCAACTCCGGTACGGACTCGGGAGAGGTGAAGGTCGAGAGCCATGTGTCCTCCGAAACGCAACCCAACCAAGCCGCACTGCTTCTTGACACAATGCACATCCAAACCGGAAGCCAGCCGCACCAATGTGTCGGAGGAAACACCATACTCCTGGCGACCTGGTCAGGGTGCACTGCGCCCGGCCCGCCACAGGAGTCACTAGTGCGCGATTAGACAAGGATATCCCTGCCGGCCAAACCCTCCCTAACCCGGATGACGCTGGGTCAAATGTGCAAAGCCCCATGGGCCTCCCGGTCGCGACAGAGCCTGGGGTCGAACCCAGAATCTCTGGTGGCACAGCTGCCTTAGACCACTGCGCCACTCGGGAAGTGCATCTTGTGTATTCTAAGTGTCAACAGTAAGTTAAGACCCTGACTGATCCACGGGTCTAAAGGGGTATAGAGGCATCCGTAGTCTAGGGGCAATGTCATCATACTGCTTCCTGTCCTTTACTCAGGACTGTGCTTATATCTGGTGGGTGGATTTTCTCAGCCAGGTCTACACACAAAACAAGAGGTTCTGTATAATGCCAAATAAGGGTTCTTTGGCTTGTAACCACAGTGGATCCCTTTTTGGTGCTATATATAACCTTTTTTTGAAGGTTCTATAAAGAACCATGCTCATAAGGTTCTAAATGGAACCTTTATGGTGCTATAAAAAACATTTCCCAAGGTTCTATGAAGGAACTATATAGCACCAATAAAGGGTTCCGCTATGGTTAAAAGCCTTTTTGGGGCCACATAGAACCCCATTTTTATGGTTCTTTATAGGACCTTGATGGAGAATAGTTCTATAAAGAACCTTTGTTAGTGTAGAAACCTACATGTTGTTTTATTATATTGTTGGAATTCCTTCTGCGTTATTATTGTTTTAGCTGACACGTTGAGTTATGTGTGCCAGCTCTGGGAGTCACTAAGGAGAGAATTGACAACCACTGATTTAGTAAGTAGGCAAATGTTCTCAACTGACATGAGGTCATACATGAGTCTTTTACAAGACACTGTCACTGGCCACAGTCATATTTAACATGTAACAGCATAACACCACAGATCAGATCAACTGGAATGACACTCACTCACGGTTGTACAGAAAGCTATGCGCAAGCCACGCCCCAAAATATTCTAATGAATACATTTTAATTATCACAAAACTGCAAAGGACCATTGAAGGCCTCAAATGGTTCTTTGAGTCATTATGGTTCCACATAGAACCATCACCCTTCCCAAAGAACCCTTGAGGAACCTTATTTTCTTAGTGTGTAGTTCTGTTGCTGCTCCTAGCAAGCAGGTGTACGGAAGTAGCTGAAGTAGCCATTTTGTGAAATTGTTTAGTCATGTAGGTGTGGTGAAGGAATGAATGAAACCTTGAACGTTACAGTGAAGGGAAAAAAGGTATTAACCATGTTCTGTAAACAAGTATACAGAGTAAATTTCCCTACAGCAACTCTCATTAACTGTTGAGAGATACTCACTACAGAAACTCTCATTAACTGTTGAGAGATACTACAGAAACTCTCATTAACTGTTGAGAGATACTACAGAAACTCTCATTAACTGTTGAGAGATACTCACTACAGAAACTCTCATTAACTGTTGAGAGATACTACAGAAACTCTCATTAACTGTTGAGAGATACTCATTACAGAAACTCTCATTAACTGTTGAGAGAAACTCACTACAGAAACTCTCATTAACTGTTGAGAGATACTCACTACAGAAACTCTCATTAACTGTTGAGAGATACTACAGAAACTCTCATTAACTGTTGAGAGATACTCACTACAGAAACTCTCATTAACTGTTGAGAGATACTACAGAAACTCTCTTTAACTGTTGAGAGATACTCACTACAGAAATTCTCATTAACTGTTGAGAGATACTACAGAAACTCTAATTAACTGTTGAGAGATACTACAGAAACTCTCATTAACTGTTGAGAGATACTCACTACAGAAACTCTCATTAACTGTTGAGAGATACTACAGAAACTCTCATTAACTGTTGAGAGATACTCATTACAGAAACTCTCATTAACTGTTGAGAGAAACTCACTACAGAAACTCTCATTAACTGTTGAGAGATACTCACTACCGAAACTCTCATTAATTGTTGAGAGATACTCACTACAGAAACTCTCATTAACTGTTGAGAGATACTACAGAAACTCTCATTAACTGTTGAGAGATACTCACTACAGAAACTCTCATTAACTGTTGAGAGATACTACAGAAACTCTCTTTAACTGTTGAGACATACTCACTACAGAAATTCTCATTAACTGTTGAGAGATACTACAGAAACTCTCATTAACTGTTGAGAGATACTACAGAAACTCTCATTAACTGTTGAGAGATACTCATTACAGAAACTCTCATTAACTGTTGAGAGATACTACAGAAACTCTCATTAACTGTTGAGAGATACTCACTACAGAAACTCTCATTAACTGTTGAGAGATACTCACTACAGAAACTCTCATTAACTGTTGAGAGATACTCACTTCAGAAACTCTCATTACCTGTTGAGAGAAACTTACTACAGAAACTCTCATTAACTGTTGAGAGATACTACAGAAACTCTCATTAACTGTTGAGAGATACTCACTACAGAAACTCTCATTAACTGTTGAGAGATACTCACTACAGAAACTCTCATTACCTGTTGAGAGATACTACAGAAACTCTCATTAACTGTTGAGAGATACTACAGAAACTCTCAGTAACTGTTGAGAGATACTCACTACAGAAACTCTCATTAACTGTTGAGAGATACTCACTACAGAAACTCTCATTAACTGTTGAGAGATACTCACTACAGAAACTCTCATTAACTGTTGAGAGATACTACAGAAACTCTCATTAACTGTTGAGAGATACTCACTACAGAAACTCTCATTAACTGTTGAGAGATACTCACTACAGAAACTCTCATTAACTGTTGAGAGATACTACAGAAACTCTCATTAACTGTTGAGAGATACTCATTACAGAAACTCTCATTAACTGTTGAGAGATACTCACTACCGAAACTCTCATTAATTGTTGAGAGATACTCACTACAGAAACTCTCATTAACTGTTGAGAGATACTACAGAAACTCTCATTAACTGTTGAGAGATACTCACTACAGAAACTCTCATTAACTGTTGAGAGATACTACAGAAACTCTCTTTAACTGTTGAGAGATACTCACTACAGAAATTCTCATTAACTGTTGAGAGATACTACAGAAACTCTAATTAACTGTTGAGAGATACTACAGAAACTCTCATTAACTGTTGAGAGATACTCACTACAGAAACTCTCATTAACTGTTGAGAGATACTACAGAAACTCTCATTAACTGTTGAGAGATACTCATTACAGAAACTCTCATTAACTGTTGAGAGAAACTCACTACAGAAACTCTCATTAACTGTTGAGAGATACTCACTACCGAAACTCTCATTAATTGTTGAGAGATACTCACTACAGAAACTCTCATTAACTGTTGAGAGATACTACAGAAACTCTCATTAACTGTTGAGAGATACTCACTACAGAAACTCTCATTAACTGTTGAGAGATACTCACTACAGAAACTCTCATTAACTGTTGAGAGATACTCACTACAGAAACTCTCATTAACTGTTGAGAGATACTCACTACAGAAACTCTCATTAACTGTTGAGAGATACTACAGAAACTCTCATTAACTGTTGAGAGAAACTCACTACAGAAACTCTCATTAACTGTTGAGAGAAACTCACTACAGAAACTCTCATTAACTGTTGAGAGATACTACAGAAACTCTCATTAACTGTTGAGAGATACTCACTACAGAAACTCTCATTAACTGTTGAGAGAAACTCACTACAGAAACTCTCATTAACTGTTGAGAGATACTCATTACAGAAACTCTCATTAACTGTTGAGAGATACTCACTACAGAAACTCTCATTAACTGTTGAGAGATACTCACTACAGAAACTCTCATTAACTGTTGAGATATACTACAGAAACTCTCATTAACTGTTGAGAGATACTCACTACAGAAACTCTCATTAACTGTTGAGAGATACTCACTACAGAAACTCTCATTAACTGTTGAGATATACTACAGAAACTCTCATTAACTGTTGAGAGATACTCACTACAGAAACTCTTATTAACTGTTGAGAGATACTCACTACAGAAACTCTCATTAACTGTTGAGAGATACTCACTACAGAAACTCTCATTAACTGTTGAGAGATACTACAGAAACTCTCATTAACTGTTGAGAGATACTACAGAAACTCTAACTGTTGAGAGATACTCACTACAGAAACTCTCATTAACTGTGGGAGATACTACAGAAACTCTCATTAACTGTTGAGAGATACTCACTACAGAAACTCTCATTAACTGTTGAGAGATACTACAGAAACTCTCATTAACTGTTGAGAGATACTCATTACAGAAACTCTCATTAACTGTTGAGAGAAACTCACTACAGAAACTCTCATTAACTGTTGAGAGATACTCACTACCGAAACTCTCATTAATTGTTGAGAGATACTCACTACAGAAACTCTCATTAACTGTTGAGAGATACTACAGAAACTCTCATTAACTGTTGAGAGATACTCACTACAGAAACTCTCATTAACTGTTGAGAGATACTACAGAAACTCTCTTTAACTGTTGAGACATACTCACTACAGAAATTCTCATTAACTGTTGAGAGATACTACAGAAACTCTCATTAACTGTTGAGAGATACTACAGAAACTCTCATTAACTGTTGAGAGATACTCATTACAGAAACTCTCATTAACTGTTGAGAGATACTACAGAAACTCTCATTAACTGTTGAGAGATACTCACTACAGAAACTCTCATTAACTGTTGAGAGATACTCACTACAGAAACTCTCATTAACTGTTGAGAGATACTCACTACAGAAACTCTCATTACCTGTTGAGAGATACTACAGAAACTCTCATTAACTGTTGAGAGATACTACAGAAACTCTCATTAACTGTTGAGAGATACTCACTACAGAAACTCTCATTAACTGTTGAGAGATACTCACTACAGAAACTCTCATTAACTGTTGAGAGATACTCACTACAGAAACTCTCATTAACTGTTGAGAGATACTACAGAAACTCTCATTAACTGTTGAGAGATACTCACTACAGAAACTCTCATTAACTGTTGAGAGATACTCACTACAGAAACTCTCATTAACTGTTCAGAGAAACTCACTACAGAAACTCTCATTAACTGTTGAGAGATACTACAGAAACTCTCATTAACTGTTGAGAGATACTACAGAAACTCTTATTAACTGTTGAGAGAAACTCACTACAGAAACTCTCATTAACTGTTGAGAGATACTCACTACAGAAACTCTCATTAACTGTTCAGAGAAACTCACTACAGAAACTCTCATTAACTGTTGAGAGATACTACAGAAACTCTCATTAACTGTTGAGAGATACTCACTACAGAAACTCTCATTAACTGTTGAGAGATACTACAGAAACTCTCATTAACTGTTGAGAGATACTACAGAAACTCTCATTAACTGTTGAGAGGTACTCACTACAGAAACTCTCATTAACTGTTGAGAGATACTACAGAAACTCTCATTAACTGTTCAGAGAAACTCACTACAGAAACTCTCATTAACTGTTGAGAGGTACTCACTACAGAAACTTTCATTAACTGTTCAGAGAAACTCACTACAGAAACTCTCATTAACTGTTGAGAGATACTCACTACAGAAACTCTCATTAACTGTTGAGAGATACTCACTACAGAAACTCTCATTAACTGTTGAGAGATACTCACTACAGAAACTCTCATTACCTGTTGAGAGATACTACAGAAACTCTCATTAACTGTTGAGAGATACTACAGAAACTCTCATTAACTGTTGAGAGATACTACAGAAACTCTCATTAACTGTTGAGAGATACTACAGAAACTCTCATTAACTGTTGAGAGATACTCACTAGGCTGACTATTTAAATGATTTGTTGTATATTTAAAGTATCACAACCAATTATTATTTAGTTAAAGAACCCAAGAGACCCTGTGTGCTAATTTTCCAGGTGTTTTTTGTTTGTGCTTTAGTTTTTAAAACACAAATGCATTATAGAAAGAACCATTTTCTGCATTAACAACTGTACACTTTTGGCTTTTTTTGCAGAACAACAACACGTTGGCTAAAGCAGAATGTTTTGGTCACCAAACCCTGTAGTTGAGGGTTAAATGGATGCTTGATGGATGTTTCACCCATTCCAAAAAATGTCATACACCTCAAAGTGGCCCAAAGTAAATGTGTGTTGCCAGTGTTCTCAAGCAATGAATCAAGTTGATAGTTAATAGGTCCTGGAAAATGCAGTATTTTCACCAATGTGCAGTAATATTTATCACACCATAGGTTGGACTGAAAGAAATCAATGATTATAATTGGACTAATAATGGAGCATAGACAAATGGCAGCAGTTCTAGAACAAACACAGCCTCCATAAAACCTCTATGGTGCCATATGTGGTGTTGATCAGTATTCCCTCTTATCTAATGTAAATGTATTTGAGTGTCTGTAATAAACCCGGGCTTCTCCGGGGTGTGGTAGCCTCTGTCTCATTATCGCCCGCTGCTGTTGACGACACAGATGAGCAGGATTGTGAGGAGGAGTGGACTAAGTTCCAGGGCAACTGTTACCTGCACTTCCCCGAGAGAGAGACCTGGCTGGACGCCGAGCAGCGCTGCCGAGACCTCAGCGCTCACCTGGTCAGCATCATCACCCCAGAGGAACAGCACTTTGTCAACTGTGAGTAAAAGGCCTGTGTGTGTGTGTGTGTGTGTGTGTGTGTGTGTGTGTGTGTGTGTGTGTGTGCGTGCGTGCGTGCGTGCGTGCGTGCGTGCGTGCGTGTGTGTGAGAGAGAGAATATCCCTTCACTCTTTCCCCCCCTCCAGCCAACAGCCAGGACTACCAGTGGATTGGGCTCAATGACAAGACAGTGGAGAATGACTTCCGCTGGATAGACGGCTCACCACTGGTGAGTCAGGCAGACAGACACAGTACAGAGAAAGTGGGTTAGCTCAGAATATAGTCCCCACTCAGAGTGCTCTCCCCCAGTGGTTCCCAACATTTCCTTTCCCGGGACCACCAGATCACCTACTGTAGCCTACCGCATTCATACACTGTTCATACTGTACCTGTACATTAATACACTGTTCATACTGTACCTGTACATTAATACACTGTTCATACTGTACCTGTACATTAATACACTGTTCATACTGTACCTGTACATTAATACACTGTTCATACTGTAGCCTACCGCATTCATACACTGTTCATACTGTACCTGTACATTCATACACTGTTCATACTGTAGCTTACCACATTCATACACTGTTCATACTGTACCTGTACATTAATACACTGTTCATACTGTACCTGTACATTAATACACTGTTCATACTGTACCTGTACATTAATACACTGTTCATACTGTAGCCTACCGCATTCATACACTGTTCATACTGTACCTGTACATTCATACACTGTTCATACTGTAGCTTACCACATTCATACACTGTTCATACTGTACCTGTACATTAATACACTGTTCATACTGTACCTGTACATTAATACACTGTTCATACTGTAGCCTACCGCATTCATACACTGTTCATACTGTACCTGTACATTAATACACTGTTCATACTGTACCTGAATATTCATACACTGTTCATACTGTACCTGTAGATTCATACACTGTTCATACTGTACGTGTAGATTCTGATCTGCATGCTATAGCCTTCTTACTTACTCTCCTGATTTCTGGGTTTTCTACATTGAAAACAAGAAACCAACAGAAACATAAGTGGTCTTTGTAACTTCCTACCAATGTTGCTCTCCTCACCCCTCAGCAATTTGAGAACTGGCGGCCGAACCAGCCGGATAACTACTTTAACTCTGGAGAAGACTGTGTGGTGATGATCTGGCACGAGAACGGCCAATGGAACGACGTTCCCTGCAACTACCACCTGCCCTTCACCTGCAAGACTGGCCCAGGTACATATGGGTCAGGGGTCAGGGTTCAAGAATTGTGTTCTAGAGTCTGGATGGGCACTGGTAATTGTTTTCTTAAAAACTCATTTTACTGTACCTTCACCATCATTGTGTGTGTTTATCTTATACCTGTGTTGGTGTTACAACTCATTCATGTTTTATAAACTCATTAGGCAGGTACCCTTCAAAATAAATTGCTACCAGTAAATATCATCAGTTGTAATTTGTTGATTGATTGATTGATTTGTTGATTGACTGATTTACTGATCATTGTTCCCCAGTCTACTGTGGCGCACCGCCAAAGGTGGAGAATGCCAAGATGTTTGGCAGCAGGCGGGAGCAGTATACTGTTGGGTCCATCATCCGCTACCAGTGTAACCCAGGCCTCCTACAGCGCCACCTGCCTGTGGTGCGCTGCATGGCAGACGGACAGTGGGAGAAGCCACAGGTGGAATGCATGGGCGGTGAGTAGTGCACGCTCTTTTGCTCTTTCAACACTCTATAAACATACCTGTAGGTTAGTCCCACATTGACACACTTCCAATTCTCGTTAAGAACTCTGCTATTGAAATGATCGTTAGAAAGGTGGAAATCGAGGTTCCTTGTAGGTTGACGAAAATGTCACTGTATTTTTCAGTGAAGCTTTGCATTATTGTAATTTTGTCTGATGCTATGAAATTACTTTGGAATCTTTGAAGGTAATGTTTGTTTCTCTTGCCAACAGCAGTGCCCTCCCCCAGTAACAGAATACAGCGCCGATCGATCAGAAGCCGAGGAGAAGCAACCAGCAGCAAACGTCACTAAGCAGGGAAGATTAAGGGAGATCTCTTGAAGATAATTATTTTATAAGAACATTTACAGAACACAGAAGGCATTTTCTAACTTACTAAAGAGATTTGAATGTTTGAAGTACCCACCTTGTACATAAGACCAAATCAACTTCGAGCAGTAACATTGTCTTTTCAGTTTGTCACTCTCTGACTATTTTTAAAAAGTTTAAATTAAGCCATTATGTAATTGTATGTTTTTGTCATTCTTGTCCCAGAATAATGACATGTTTTCATTATATATAAGAGTTGTTTATTGTTTGGAGTTTTATTGTTATTATTAATATTAATATAATTTTTTGTTTTGGTGGATTGGGATGCTGTCGATAAGGTGTGAGTTGTTGCTAAAATACTTTGTCCATGTCGCCAACTAGACTGGATTATAGAGACACGGTGTAGGGTGAAGTTTCTGCTAGACACTGATCTTGGGTCAGTTTTGCTTTTCCTCCACTAATGGTTAAGATTAGGGTTGGTGGAGGGGAAGCTGATCCTAACTCTGTACCTAGGGGAAACTTCACCCCGGAGCATGTACTCATAGACGGTGCATCAATCAGACTCTCTAGTCTGTTCTAGATCTTTGCCAAACCAGACAGTGTGTGTTAGACTGTACCACCCAGAGGTAAACACCCAATCTGGACCAGCCGGTATTTAGTGGGGGTTTGGCACGTTGCTATGAGCCAAGCAGAGGCTTGGTGAAATTCACCCATGAGGAGATACTAGACAATCAGAAGTATGTGTGTATTCTGGAGGTGCCTACGTAATATACACTCACCATGGGAGATGGATATAGGTCTAATAATCCATGAAGGACTGTGAATTTGATAGAAAAAGTATATTGAGTTACTTTGTGCGCTGTTAGCCTAGCGCTGTTAGCCTAGCAATGTCCGGTTGTAGCAATGATGAGCAAGATGAAGTAAAGTGGATGAGATCTTGTGCATGTATCCACCAAACAAGCATTTATGAGTCACCAAATTGTCACCTATCTTGAAAATTGTAGATGCTAAAGGGGAAAACAATATCTATATTTGTCAGATGTCTTCATACATCAAAAGTGGTGTTGTATCAAACCGAGAAATCTTTTACGCTTCAATTGCAAATATCAACACTTTTGAGGAATAAAAATGTCTGACGAGTTTTGATTTTGGGGTGAACGATCGCTTTCACCTTTTACTGCAGTGGGCTAAATCAGGGTCACATAAATCTACTTTAAAACAAAAGTATACACCTCACACACATGGTTATGGGATAAAGAAAGAAGACACCCGTACCATGTCAGATATACAGTTGAAATGTATTAAATGTTGAGTTTGCATCCCAATATTACACTTTATTTACATTACAGACGACTGAAATATAACAAAACCGTTTGACATAGAAAAAACAGATTTGTTCAAAATAATGCTTATTAATTATGAAAAATATGAATAACATTCCAGCCATGAGGCCACTAGGTCATTTGACTGCAGGAAAGGGCTACGGGAGGGGATACTAAGGGAGATATTATTTATTTAATCTCTAAGTCATAAAGAGAAAGCTAGTGAAGCCGACGCAGCAGGCTACTGTGTTCGTCTGTATTTCAAACCTACACCAGTTGTTTAGAGCAGAAGGGAGACAGAGTGCCTGATGTGAATAATACACAGCAATGCTAGAATCTCTGCCTGCCACACTGGAGAGGCAACATCATGCAATCTACTGAGGCTGTCCTAAAATAAGAGAGAGAGGACTCAACTTCTCTCTCAGGTTCAGTAGTGACACGGTAGAATAAAAAAACAACAGGGTCGGGGTCAATTCCATTTCAATTTCAGTCAGTTAATTCATTGAATTCATTGAAATTCACTGTATTTATTTCCTGAGGGGATTGGAATTGAATCGGAATCGAACCCTTGGTTTGTCAACAATGTTCTTGGCCTAAGCAGGACCAAACGGATGAATGTCATTGGTCGGTTTGACACTTTCGTTGTCTCACACAAGGCTGTGCAGTGCATAGCAACTCCATGGGACCAGTTTTAACAACTGCAGTAGCTTTCAGATCAAATGTTTCTCTTCATTGTCTGTTTTGTTTCACAAAAAAACCTCAGCGGACACATTTATTTAAACTCCAGATCCATCGCCATTTTAATCTCTTGTAGTCCTTCAGTTTTGTATTGTATGCATAACCTGCTGTTATATCTGATGAAGATATAGATGCTTCATTCATTGTTTATGTTTACAGGAGGCTGTGCCTCCTCCTTCAACACACCGTCATATGTCTTGCTGGCCAAAAGCTTCACCTGCAATCATAAACCATATACCAATCAAAGAGATGACTGAGAGGTTCCACAAAGAACAGGCTTAAAGAAATTATCTACCTGGAACTTCTGATGACAGAAGAGTGTAATTTAAAGTTACACACACCATTGCTTTTTACTGTACCCCTACAGGGCTGAAAGTATTAAGAGCTTTTAGAAGATAATAACACAATGCCAGGTCTAGTGTATAAAATCAAATTAACTGAAATGCCTCCTGTCATTGCTGAGGGATGATTGTCTCCAAAGCAGCTGAAGCAACTTGACAAAGGGGTGAAGAGCAGTGTTTAGCAACCTTTTACTACCAGTGTTTAGCAACCTTTTACTACCAGTGTTTAGCAACCTTTTACTACCAGTGTTTAGCAACCTTTTACTACCAGTGTTTAGCAACCTTTTACTACCAGTGTTTAGCAACCTTTTACTACCAGTGTTTAGCAACCTTTTACTACCAGTGTTTAGCAACCTTTTACTACCAGTGTTTAGCAACCTTTTACTACCAGTGTTTAGCAACCTTTTACTACCAGTGTTTAGCAACCTTTTACTACCAGTGTTTAGCAACCTTTTACTACCAGTGATTGGCAAACTACGACACCCTTGACAACTAACTTCCTGAGGGACCTGTCAGCAACGTCCCAGGGAAAGGTGCCGGTCCACGGACCAGAGGTTGAGAAACACTGGTGTAGAGCACTCCTGCAACTCCCCCGACCCTGCCATCTGTTTAGGGTTGTGTACTGTAGGCACAACACAGGAGCAAAATGTTCTGAAACGGAGCACGGGATCAGTTACCTGAACACTTCTGTTTTCTTCTGTTTCCCACTAGGCACTAACTGGTTGAATCAACGTTGTTTCCATGTCATTTTAACAGCAAAGATCTATGTGATGACATTGAATCAACGTGGAAAACTGATTGGATTTGCAAAAAGTGATCAACGTAAAGGATTTCGGGTATAATTGTCTTTTTTCACCTAACTTTTATCCTAAATCCAATGAGATGGTTAGCATGTTTGTTGATTTTACTTTGAGTTCACGTTAGTTGACAGTCAAAACTAGATGTTGAACTGACGTCTGTGTCCAGTGGGTTGTGTGAGAGCAACTGACCCTGTGCATGAACAGGCCCAATAAACCACACACTGAGAACATCATGAGTAGCAAGAGGTGTAGAGGCTCTAGTCTTATGGAGCTCTCCAGAATGTACCCAAATGTGCCTGAAATCAACTGTTTGTCTTCCAATGTCTGTATTCAACATTTGCTCCAAAACATATCATCAGATGCCAAATAAAGATAATTTACTTGTTACTTTCTCTTGATTTCATTCACTTTCTGTGTGCGGAGCATGTTCAGCAGTGAAAAATTCATGTTCAAATGGATAGTTTATTTGCATGGTCTTTTAGGTCAGTGTTTAACAGGATTGACACACAACAAAGATCAATCACACCCCTCTAATTCTGGGAGGGTCTCCCAAACATTCTAGGTAGAGGCAACAAAAGCCTTCTTTCACCTCCCGTCAGTCTCAGTCGACTCACTGTTTCTGAGGCAGCTGGTTCAGTATAAACAGGATATGACTTAGAGTCATGAGAAATAATCAAATTATGGTACATTTCTATTTGCCAACAGAGTGGGTTGCCGTCAGTTTAGCCCTGTGAGTGTGACTGAATAGAGGCCTGTTTGTGGTCCCCTCTCTGCCTTGCCTACTCCCTCCTTCCCTCCTTCCCTCCCTCCCTCCCTCCCCCAGACTGACTGTCTCTCTGTCTGGCCACACCGGTTCACCTCCCTGGCCCAGAACTCCTGGCTGTGTGCTCTTTCTCTCTCCCATTTCTCTCTCTTTCTGTTTGTCTCTCTCACTCTCTCACCAATCACTCACAGTCACTCTGTCTTCCACACCTTCTCTCCCATACTCTCTCTCCAACACACTCTCTCTCTTCCCTTCCTCTCTATCACTATCTGACAATCTCTCTCTTGCCTGTTGCACCCTCTGTTGGTTGTTCCATGAAGCTGATCGGTTGGAAATATTGAGATAGAAACAGAGCCCATTATTGAAAGCATAGGCAACGCCAATGAAGGCTATTCCAAATAAAATACATTTTATTTGTCACATGCGCCGAATACAACAGGTAGACCTTACAGTGAAATGCTTACTTACAAGCCCTTAACCACAATGCAGTTTTCAGAAAATACCTAAAAAAAGACAAGAATAATAAATAATTAAAGAGCAGCAGTAAATAACAATAGCGGGGCTATATACAGGGGTTACCGGTACAGAATCAATGGGTCAATGTGTGGGGGCACAGGTGTCAAAGTAATTGAGCTAATTATGTACATGCAGGTAGGGTTTTAAAGTGGCTATGCATAGATAATAACAGAGAGTAGCAGCAGCATGGGGGGGGGGCAATGCAAATAGTCATGGGTAGCCATTTGATTAGCTGTTCAGGAGTCTTTTGGCTTGGGGGTAGAAGGTGTTTAGAAGCCTCTTGGACCTAGACTTGGCGCTCCGGTACCGCTTGCCGTGTGGTAGTGTAACAGTGTAGGTTCCGTCCCTCTCTTCGCCCCAACCCGGGCTCGAACCAGGGACCCTTGCACACATCAACAACTGACACCTCACGAAGCATCGTTACCCATCGCGCCACAAAAGCCACGGCCCTTGCAACGCAAGGGGAAACCCTACTTCAAGTCTCAGAGCGAGTGACGTCACTGATTGAAATGCTATTAGCGCGCACCACCGCTAACTAACTAGCCATTTCACATCGGTTACACTCACCCCCCCTTTGACCTCCTCCTTTTCCGCAGCAACCAATGATCCGGGTCACGGCACCAATGTAACAGTGTAGGTTCCGTCCCTCTCTTCGCCCCAACCCGGGCTCGAACCAGGGAACCTTGCACACATCAACAACTGACACCCCACGAAGCATCGTTACCCATCGCGCCACAAAAGCCGCGGCCCTTGCAACGCAAGGGGAAACCCTACTTCAAGTCTCAGAGCGAGTGACGTCACTGATTGAAATGCTATTAGCGCGCACCACCGCTAACTAACTAGCCATTTCACATCGGTTACAGTAGCAGAGAGAAAAGTCTATGACTAGGGTGGCTGGAGTCTTTGACAATTTTATGGGTGTGTTCTTGGGCACAGGGACTATGGTGGTCTGCTTGAAACATGTTGGTATTACAGAATCAGACAGGGAGAGGTTGAAAATGTTAGTGAAGATACCTGCCAGTTGGTCAGCACGTGTTCGGAGTACACGTGCTGGTAATCCGTCTGGCCCAGCGGCCTTGTGGATGTTTACCTGTTTAAAGGTCTTACCCACATTGGCTGTGGAGAGCGTGATCGCACAGTCGTCCGGAACAGCTGATGCTCTCATGCATGTTTCAGTGTTGCTTGCCTCGAAGCGAGCATAGAAGTTTTTTAGCTCGTCTGGTGAGCTTGTGTCACTGGGCAGCTCTCGGCTGTGCTTCCCTTTGTAGCCTGTAATAGTTTGCAAGCCCTGCCACATCCGACGAGTGTCGGAGCTGGTGTAGTACGATTCGATCTTAGTCCTGTATTGATGCTTTGCCTGTTTGATGGTTAGTCGGAGGGCATAGGGGGATTTTTTATAAGCTTCCGGGTTAGAGTCCCGCTCCTTGAAAGCGGAAGCTCTACCCTTTAGATCAGTGCGAATGTTGCCTGTAATCCATGGCTTCTGGTTGGGGTATGTACAGTACATACAGTCACTGTGGGGACGACGTCCTCGATGCACTTATTGATAAAGCCAGTGACTGATGTGGTGTACTCCTCAATGCCGTCGGAAGAATCCCGGAACATGTTCCAGTCTGTGATAGCAAAACAGTCCTGTAGTTTAGCATCTGCTTCATCTGACCACTTTTTTATAGACCGAGTCACTGGTGCTTCCTGCTTTAATTTTTGCTTGTAAGCAGGAGGATTAGAGTTATCCTATGGAGGACAAGGGAGAGCTTTGTACGCGTCTCTGTGTGTGGAGTAAAGGTGGTCTGGAATTCTTTTCCCACTGGATGCACATTTAACATGCTGATAAATATTAGGTAAAACTGATTTAAGTTTCCCTGCATTCAAGTCCCCGGGCCACTAGGAGCACTGCCTCTGGGTGAGTGTTTTCCTGTTTGCTTATGGCGGAATACAACTCATTGAGTCCGGTTTTAGGGCCAGCCTCGGTCTGTGATGGTATGTAGACAGCTACAAAAAAAATACAGATGAAAACTCTCTAGGTAGATAGTGTGGTCGACAGCTTATCATGAGATACTCTACCTCAGGCGAGTAAAACCTTGAGACTTCCTTAGATATCGTGCATCAGCTATTGTTTACAAATATGCATAGGCCCCCACCCCGTGTCTTACCAGAGGCTGCTGTTCTGTCCTGCCTATAGAGTGTATAACCCGCCAGCTGTATGTTCTTAATATCATCGACGACTCGGTGAAACATAAGATATTACAGTGTTTAATGTCCCGTTGGTAGGATATATGTGCTTTCAGTTCGTCCCATTTATTTTCCAGCGATTGAACGTTAGCTAGCAGAATGGAAGGCAAGGGCAAATTAGCCACTCGTCACCTGATCCTCACAAGGCCTCCTGATGTCTTTCCACGAAACCTACGTTTCCTTTTCCAGCGAATCACGGGGATCTGGGCCTGGTCTGGTGTCTGTAGTATATCCCTCGCGTCCGACTCATTGAAGAAGAACTCCTCGTCCAATTTGAGGTGAGTAATCCCAGTGCTCATGTCCAGAAGCTCTTTTTGGTCATAAGAGATGGTAGCAGCATTATTATGACCAAAACAAGTTACAAACAACGCAAAAAAACAAACAAAATAGCATGGTTGGTTAAGAGCCAATAAGACGGCAGCCCTCCCCGGCGCCAGAGAAAATACTTCCATTTTAAAGTATTTCTTCTACTTTATTCTATGAGTTTATTGGTGGTTTCATCAATAAATTGAAAACGTGCATACCATCAGCTACTGTGTTGGAGTGTGTGAACAGGCATAAAGCCAAGGTTGGTCATTTACTTCCATCTGCAGTGCTGGAATGTTTGCTCAGGGCTATAATTCATTGTCTTTTTCTTCCTGCGTACCTAAATGGAATTATGTGATCCCTCATTAACCCTTGGGAAGTCCCATGCAGTTTACTTCTATAAAATAGTGAAAACCTTATAGGGGCAATCTGCAGTTTGAACAATAACAAAGCGTTTACCCCACCACTGATTTAGTATACAGCTGAGAGATAGAGCTGGAGAAATGTAACCACTCGCAAACTCATGGACAGAGCTAAGGATTACAAAGACTGACCATCCATTATATCAAAACAATAGTTTTAACTATGTTTTGAGGCTGCAAAGCGTTTGTTTACATGTACATTGTTTACAAACAATGGAGTAAAACATTTTGGGTTCTGATGGGGTGCGACAGTTAAACTAAGCTAATCTACTGTATAAATTATATTTTTCATGAATCAATGGGTAATTATAATTCATTAAAAAGTCTAAAAATGAATGTAGCAACTGCAGATTGCCTCTTTAATCCTTGGTGCTGCCCATGCAAAAACAGGCTTTGCAAAAACTGCCAAGTGTGTCCTCTATCCGTCTAAATGGTTGGAAAACAAGGCAGGGATATAAAGAAATACGTTGTTTCTAGTCGTTTTCTATACTACAATATTAGACATTGTTTCCCAAACACGGATGTTACTCGTCTTTTCTGTCTTCTGCTTTGCATATTGTGTGTGAAGGATTACATTTTTGGATTGAATTGAATGGTTTTAAAAACACAAACAAAAGCCTCTTAAGGTACACTATTTATTTAACAAAAATATCAGCTGAGATCAGCTCCTATGTCATACAGGAAAATGTTTACAAAGAGAGAACAGTAAATGTATACAATACATGAAGTTTAACTAACAATACGCATAATATTACAGTTGAAGCTGAGGTCCGGGTTTAACTACAGGTTCATTCACACATAGTGAGGGATCACATTATAGGCAACAGCAAGATTTAGGTGGGTCCATAATGTACTAAAGTTGTTGACCATTATTGGTCCAAAATGTAAGAATAGTATTCATACATTATATTACAATATAACACTGTGACACATCTATCAACAGTCATAGATATGCATACTGTAAAGATCTGGCTCATGACAGAAGAACTGTGTAGATGTTTTAATACTAACTAGTGTACTTCAATGATAATCTGAGGACAACCACTGGAAATTAGCTCAGGTATGATGGTGCATTGCATCTGACTGTTCATTCAATCTCTAGATTATATCTGTCCCTATCAAATACAGAAATCTCAAGTCCTTGAACGGTGGACTATGACAAATGTTCCTGATCTCATTGACCACAGGCTAGATGCAGTGAGTGTTTGATCCTGTGTGAGAAATGCATGTTCACCATGGTGCTGCTAACCTGCTGGTGTAAATAACAAGGGAGGCTGCTCACAAGGAGGACCATAGTAAACATGTACAGCCACTAAGTACAGACAGATAATTCTCCCAGTTGTTTTAGCAGGCCCCAGCTACATTAGAAATCCTCACACAATGCTACAACTTCACACCATAACACAACCTTCACACCCCAATATAGTAAGTCTAGAATTTCTATTCATGAGATACACCTATTCACTTGTGGATTGTGATCTGTTACCATACTAGAAGAGATGTGAGATATGTACATTTATCACGTCTATGAGATTTACTGCATACCTGCACTGTAGCAGTACACCCCATGCTTCTGGTATGGAGGGGGGAACCCAAAGCTGCGCACCCCTGGTTCCAGGGGGCCACAGTTGCGGCTGGGGTTGGTGACGGGGTAGCGCAGGCTCCCGTCGGCGAGCCATCCGGCATCACAGCGGTTCAGGCCCATAAACCTCCAGGCGACGTAGAGCTGGCCCACCTTGGCTATCTGGGCTCCGTTGCTGAAGCACGCCTGCTGGGCCTCAGTGAGGTTGAGCTTCTGGGGGTGCTGGAGGTAGTAGACCTTACCTGGAGAAGAGAAAGGGAAACTGTGTTGTCTACCCATCCAAATCCAAGCTTAGCATATCAAAGAGTTACACTCTTTGAAAAAAGGTTATCTAGAACCTAAAAATTGTTCTTTGGCTGTCCCCATAGGAGAACCCTTTGAAAAACCCTTTTGGGATCAATGTAGAACCCTTACCACAGAGGATTCTACATGAAACCCAAAAGGGTTCTACCTGGAAACAAAAATGGTTCTACCTGGAACCTAAAAGGGTTCTCCTATTGGGACAGCCAAAGAACCCTTTTGGAACCTTTTTTTCCTAAGAGTGTACACACATCCAGTTACAGTGTTGATCTTTCTCTATGGGATGTACAGAAGTAAAAAAATCTCTCACCTCGGAGGGGGGAGGAGGAGCAAAAGACGTCATAGCGGTGGAGGTGGCGGTGGCGACTACCGTAACTCCTAACCCCGGGGGCGAGGCCGAGTCCCCCACAGGGCCTTCGGGGCTTGGTGATGGGGTACTGCACTGTCCCGTCAGCCAGCCAGCCTGCGTTGCACCAGTTCAGACCCTCCTTCCAGGCCTGGAACAGCTGCTCGAAGGTGGCCAGAGTGGAGTCCTGCTCCTGGCAGACTTGCTGAGCATCATGGTAGGTCAGGTTGTAACGGCCGTGAGGAGGCTGGTAGGGAAACACCACAACTAGAGGGGAGCAAGAGATATGTAATCACTGTAATGTAATTCGATTTTTCAGCCAAACAACAACCCTGCCACTGGAATTGCAATAACGCTGAGGGATAGGACTGGAGCAATGTAACCACAGGTGCAAAGGCAGACAGTCCATGAGATCTAAATGATAGTTTTAACCATGTTTTGAAGCGATACATTGTTTGTTTACAAAGACAATGTGTTACAAACCTTATATTTCCTTAACTAACTTTAAACATCAGCTATCTGAACAGCTAACAGATCGCTGCAGCTGTACACAGCCCATCTGTAAATAGCCCACCCAATCTACCTACCTCATCCCCATATTGTTTTTATTTACTTTTCTGCTCTTGTGCACACCAGTATTTCTACTTGCACATCACCATCTGCTCATCTATCACTCCAGTGTTCATTTGCTAAATTGTAATTACTTCGCTACTATGGACTATTTATTGCCTTACCTCCTCATGTCATTTGCACACACTGTATATAGACTTTCTTTTTTTCTATTGTGTTATTGACTGTACGCTTGTTTATTCCATGTGTAACTCTGTGTTGTTGTTTGTGTCACACTGCTTTGCTTTATCTTGGCCAGGTCGCAGTTGTAAATGAGAACTTGTTCTCAACTAGCTTACCTGGTTAAATAAATAAATAAAATAATGTATTAAAGTTGTTAATAGCAGTGTAATCATGCATTAAAGTTGTTAATAGCAGTGTAATCATGTATTAAAGTTGTTAATAGCAGTGTAATCATGTATTAAAGTTGTTAATAGCAGTGTAATCATGTATTAAAGTTGTTAATAGCAGTGTAATCATGTATTAAAGTTGTTAATAGCAGTGTTGCAATGCTTGAACAGATGGATGCTGAGGTAGAGCAGGACACAAGGTGTTAGACCAGGATTCAATCCCATCCTGGGTTATAGGCATAGGCATTGCACTTTTTAAAGGCAATTTACGATTGAGCCAACATTTACAGTGTTTATCATGAATGGGATCTTCGCAAACGCGGGAACATTGCCTTTAAAAGCCTCAATAACTATAACCCGCAAATGCATTGGATCCCGACCTTAACGTTTTTCTGAACATGTTAAAAACTTCATGGCAAAACATGCTAATTATAATCTGGTGATGTGCTCATTGACGTAAATGAAACATTGCCAAAACTCACAAAGAACTGGACACTTTCACGTTAGAACATTAAAACATAACATTCCACAAAGGTTTCAGACATAGGAATTGTTAGCTGGGTTGTGTGTGAGTCAGAGGAGGCGGATGGGAGGAGCTATAGGAGGATGGGCTCATTGCAATTGGCTGAATGGAATAAATGGAACTGTATCAAACACATCAAACATATGGAAACGACGTTTGACTCTGTTCCATTCATTCCATTACAGTCATTACAATGAGCCCGTCCTCCTATAGCTCCTCCCACCAGCTTCCTCTGGTGTAAGTGTAACGGAGATAAGATCGTGCTGTTAGCTTGATGATAAGATCGTGCTGTTAGCTCGGAGATAAGATCGTGCTGTTAGCTCGGTGATAAGATCGTGCTGTTAGCTCGGAGATAAGATTGTGCTGTTAGCTCGGAGATAAGATCGTGCTGTTAGCTCGGAGATAAGATCGTGCTGTTAGCTCGGAGATAAGATCGTGCTGTTAGCTCGGAGATAAGATCGTGCTGTTAGCTCGGAGATAAGATCGTGCTGTTAGCTCGGAGATAAGATCGTGCTGTTAGCTCAGAGATAAGATCGTGTTGTTAGCTCGGAGATAAGATCGTGCTGTTAGCTCGGAGATAAGATCGTGCTGTTAGCTCGGAGATAAGATCGTGCTGTTAGCTCGGAGATAAGATCGTGCTGTCAGCTCGGTGATAAGATCGTGCTGTTAGCTCGGAGATAAGATCGTGCTGTTAGCTCGGAGATAAGATCGTGCTGTTAGCTCGGAGATAAGATCGTGCTGTTAGCTCGGAGATAAGATCGTGCTGTTAGCTCGGAGATAAGATCGTGCTGTTAGCTCGGAGATAAGATTGTGCTGTTAGCTCGGAGATAAGATCGTGCTGTTAGCTCGGAGATAAGATCATGCTGTTAGCTCGGAGATAAGATCGTGCTGTTAGCTCACTCCGCAGCTTGAAATGTTGCCAATAGTGCCATTGAATTGGATCTTTTTTTTTGTGGCGCAACTGGTTAGTACGTTGTCAAGCAGGGTGGTCACCTGTGTTGGTGAGGCAGAGGGCGCAAGATCAAGTACTGGTAAGTATGTTGTGAGCGAGGAAGCAACACTGCTAAGCCTGGTACATGTGCATGGATTTAATGTTTGAATTGAACTGAACGTTATAAAAACACAAACAAACCAAGTATGCCTCCAAAGTACGAAAAATCATTAACACATGAATTGAAATGTTGACTATTTATTTTACAAAAATAAGTTAGTATACGTGTCCATCATCATCTAAAACCATGTTAAAACCCACCACCTACATAATCAAACCAACCAACCAAGTGAGGTACAGGTCATACAGTATAAAAGATAAGTACTGGTTTTTGAGATAAACATAATAACAGCTTATAAATCATCACAGAACTGGTTATTCTTGATAATTAATTAATTTCTTATTAATTCTGAGTTCAGCTCCTATGTCACACACAAATATGTTTACAAAGAGAGTACAGCAGATAAATACAATACATGAAGTATAAATAAAAATATGCATAATATTGCAATTAAAGCTGAGGTCAGAGTTTAAATACAGATTCATTCATACTTAGTGATGGATCACATTATAGCCTACAGCAAGATTTAGGTGTGTCCAGAATGATTGGTAAAACATATTAATATTATAATATTATTATTATTAAGTATAATATTCATACGTGACATTAGAGGATCAGTCATAGATTAATTAAAGAACACTTCACAGTTTAACCTCATATTTGTTACATCCAGCACCATACCAGTGTCTGCATATGTGAAATTGTTTTGTAGTCAACAAGGGGTGCACTCGTAAATTCACTCTGGAGTGCTAGAGAGCGCTCAGAGTGTGCTCTGGGCGTTCGTAAATTCAGAGAGTTGTCAGATTGTCCATTCGTAAATTCAGAGTGTTTCGCTCTCGGAGCATTCAGAGCGAACACTGGATGCTCTGGCCGAGGAGTAGGGTTGTTCTGAGCGTTCTGGCCTCACAACAGCAGTCAAGCACCCAAGCTAACTGGGTAAAGTTAGCTAGCTTGCTAGCTACTTCCAGACATAAATGAGAGAACACTTCCCTCTGACCATGTTATCCAGAGTGTTGGTGACTGTAACTGTGCTGCTGGCAACAATTTAATTATGCTTTATTGCCGACGTTTACTGACACCGGCCAAAATCAACAGGTGTTGAGAGTTCACAAATTCATCAGTTATTCTGCGCTCTGGCACACTCAGACGAGAGTGCTCTGAAATCGGAGTTGATAGCCAGAGGGAATTTACGAATGCACCCAAGGTAGAAGAAAAGTTTCTGAGAAAATTACGCCCCGTGATGTCACCGGGAGCCATTTTCAAATTAAAACAAGGATTTTTGAAGACTGGAAAGTCATTGTATGAAAGTCTTTGTTTTTATTTGAAAATTACAGACAACATCACTGGGAGTAATTTGGTTACAACCCTTTCTTCCATCTTTTTGACTACAAAACATTGAAACGCTCCATTTCCATATGTAGACTGGTATTGTCCTAGATATAATGAATATGAGGTAAAACTTCTATCCCAATCCAGGGAGAAGTCATTGAACAAAATGTTCCTTTTGTTACAGTGAGTGGCTAACCCTGTGTGGAACATGCATGTTGTTCACCATGGTGCTAACCTGCTTGTCTAAATCACAAGGGAGGCTGACAGACTAGCGAGGACTATAACCCTGAAACACAACCACCAGGCCATCATATCCCAGTATTATTATTTTTTGACAAGCCTTCACCACAATAGAGGCCCTCACACACCATAATTTTACATCATAACACAGCCCTCTCACCATAGCATCTTGAATTTCTATGCATGTCAACATTCATTCATATGGATGGACAGGTCCCCCCTTCCACACGGAACCCCACCAACCCACAGACGGAAACGCACGAGGTGGCTAAAAACAGACCTCCCTCCCATCTTCCACCAGCTTGCTACCTATGGCCCGGCTAGCTGTCTGAATCTCACTGGACCCTCTGATCACTCGGCTATGCATGCCTCTCCTTAATGTCAATATGCCTTGTCCATTGCTGTTCTGGTTAGTGTTTATTGGCTTATTTCACTGTAGAGCCTCTAGCCCTGCTCATTATACCTTATCCAACCTCTCAGTTCCTCCACCCACACATGCTATGACATCTTCTGGTTTCAATGATGTTTCTAGAGACAATATCTCTCTCATAATCACTAAATGCCTAGGTTTACCTCCTCTGTACTCACATCCCACCATACCTTTGTCTGTACATTATACCTTGAAGCTATTTTATCGCCCCCAGAAACCTGCTCCTTTTTCTCTCTATTCTGGACGTCACAGACGACCAATTCTTATAGCTTTTAGCCGTACCCTCATACTCATTCTTCTCTGCTCCTCTGGGGATGTAGAGGTGAATCCAGGCCCTGCAGTGCCTGGCTCCACTCCTACTCCCCAGGCGCTCTCTTTTGATGACTTCTGTAAGCGTAATAGCCTTGGTTTCATGCATGTTAACATTAGAAGCCTCCTCCCTAAGTTTGTTTTATTCACTGCTTTAGCACACTCTGCCAACCCGGATGTCCTAGCTGTGTCTGAATCTTGGCTTAGGAAGTCCACCAAAAACTGTGAAATCTTCATCCCTAACTACAACGTTTTCAGACAAGATAGAACGACCAAAGGGGGCGGTGTTGCAATCTACTGCAGAGATAGCCTGCAGAGTTCTGTCCTGCTATCCAGGTCTGTACCCAAACAATTTGAACTTCTACTTTTAAAAATCCACCTCTCCAAAAACAAGTCTCTCACCGTTGCCGCCTGCTATAGACCCCCCTCGGCCCCTAGCTGTGCTCTGGACACCATATGTGAACTGATTGCCCCCCATCTATCTTCAGAGCTCGTGCTACTAGGCGACCTAAACTGGGACATGCTTAACACCCCAGCCATTCTACAATACAAGCTTGATGCCCTCAATCTCACACAAATTATTAATGAACCCACCAGGTACAACCCCAAAGCCGCAAACACTGGCACCCTCATAGATATCATCCTAACCAATGTGCCCTCTAATTACACCTCTGCTGTTTTCAACCAAGATCTCAGCGATCACTGCCTCATTGCCTGCACCCGTAATGGGTCAGCGGTCAAACGACCTCCACTCATCACTGTCAAACGCTCCCTGAAAGATTTCAACGAGCAAGCCTTTCTAATCGACCTGGCCCTGGTATCCTGGAAGGATATTGACCTCATCCCGTCAGTAGAGGATGCCTGGTTATTTTTTAAAAAGGCCTTCCTCTCCATCTTAAATAAGCATGCCCCTTTCAAGAAATTTAGAACCAGGAACAGATATAGCCCTTGGTTCTCCCCAGACCTGACTGCCCTTAACCAACACAAAAATATCCTGTGGCGTTCTGCATTAGCATCGAACTGCCCCCGCGATATGCAACTTTTTAGGGAAGTTAGAAACCAATACACACAGGCAGTTAGAAACGCCAAGGCTAGCTTTTTCAAACAGAAATTTGCTTTGTGCAACTCCAACTCTAAAAAGTTCTGGGACATTGTAAAGTCCATGGAGAATAAGAACACCTCCTCCCAACTGCCCACTGCACTGAGGATAGGAAACTCTGTCACCACCGATAAGCCCACTATAATTGAGAATTTCAATAAGCATTTTTCTACGGCTGGCCATGCTTTCCACCTAACTACCCCTACTGAATTCAACAGCACTGCACCCCCCACAGCTACTCGCCCAAGCCTCCCCCATTTCTCCTTCTCCCAAATCCATTCAGCTGATGTTCTGAAAGAGCTGCAAAATCTGGACCCCTACAAATCAGCTGGGCTTGACAATCTGGACCCTTTCTTTCTAAAATTATCTGCTGAAATTATTGCAACCCCTATTACTAGCCTGTTCAACCTCTCTTTCGTGTCGTCTGAGATTCCCATAGATTGGAAAGCAGCTGCTGTCATCCCCCTCTTCAAAGGAGGTGACACTCTTGACCCAAATTGCTACAGACCTATATCCATCCTACCCTGCCTTTCTAAGGTCTTCGAAAGCCAAGTCAACAAACAGATTACCGACTATTTTGAATCGCACCGCACCCTCTCCGCTATGCAATCTGGTTTCAGAGCTGGTCATGGGTGCACCTCAGCCACGCTCAAGGTCCTAAACGACATCGTAACCGCCATCGATAAGAAACAATACTGTGCTGCCGTATTCATTGACCTGGCCAAAGCTTTTGACTCTGTTAATCACCACATCCTCATCGGTAGACTTAGTAGCCTTGGTTTCTCAAACGATTGCGTCGCCTGGTTCACCAACTACTTCTCTGACAGAGTTCAGTGTGTCAAATCGGAGGGCCTACTGTCTGGACCTCTGGCAGTCTCTATGGGGGTACCACAGGGTTCAATTCTTGGGCCAACTCTTTTCTCTGTATACATAAATGATGTCGCTCTTGCTGCTGGTGAATCTCTGATCCACCTCTACGCAGACGACACCATTCTGTATACTTCTGGCCCTTCTTTGGACACTGTGTTAACAACCCTCCAGATGAGCTTCAATGCCATTCAACTCTCCTTCCGTGGTCTCCAACTGCTCCTAAACACAAGTAAAACTAAATGCATGCTCTTCAACCGATCGCTGCCTGCACCTGCCCGCCCATCCAGCATAACTTCTCTGGACGGTTCTAACTTAGAATTTGTGGACAACTACAAATACCTAGGTGTCTGGCTAGACTGTAAACTCTCCTTCCAGACTCACATCAATCATCTCCAATCCAAAGTGAAATCTAGAATTGGCTTCCTATTTCGCAACAAAGCATCCTTCACTCATGCTGCCAAACATACCCTCGTAAAACTGACCATCCTACCAATCCTCGACTTCGGCGATGTCATTTACAAAATAGCCTCCAATACCCTACTCAACAAGCTGGATGCAGTCTATCACAGTGCCATCCGTTTTGTCACCAAAGCCCCATATACAACCCACCACTGCGACCTGTATGCTCTCGTTGGCTGGCCTTCACTTCATAATCGTCGCCAAACACATTGGCTCCAGGTCATCTACAAGACCCTGCTAGGTAAAGTCCCCCCTTATCTCCGCTCACTGGTCACCATAGCAGCACCCACCTGTAGCACGCGCTCCAGCAGGTATATCTCTCTGGTCACCCCTAAAGCCAACTCCTCCTTTGGTCGTCTCTCCTTCCAGTTCTCTGCTGCCAATGACTGGAACGAACTACAAAAATCTCTGAAACTGGAAACACTTATCTCCCTCACTAGCTTTAAGCACCAGCTGTCAGAGCAGCTCACAGATCACTGCACCTGTACATAGCCCATCTATAATTTAGCCCAAACTACTACCTCTTCCCCTACTGTATTTATTTATTTTATTTATTTTGCTCCTTTGCACCATATTATTTATATTTGAACTTTGAACTTTCTTCAAACTACAAATCTACCATTCCAGTGTTTTTCTTGCTATACTTTATTTACTTTGCCACCATGGCATTTTTTTGCCTTTACCTCCCTTATCTCACATCATTTGCTCACATTGTATATAGTCTTATTTTTTTCTACTGTATTATTGACTGTATGTTGTTTACTCCATGTGTAACTCTGTGTTGTTGTATGTTGTCGAACTGCTTTGCTTTATCTTGGCCAGGTCGCAATTGTAAATGAGAACTTGTTCTCAACTTGCCTACCTGGTTAAATAAAGGTGAAATAAATAAATAAAATATGGATTTCGTTTTGTTCCCCTACCTACTACGAGATGTAAATGGTATGACCTAAGGGTGGTATGTACTTTTATCACGAATATCAGATTTACCGCGTACCTGCACTGTAGCAGTACACTCCGTGCTTGTGGTGCGGTGGGGCAAACCCAAAGCTGCGCACCCCTGGTTCCATGGGGCCACAGTTGCGGCGGGGGTTGGTGATGGGGTAGCGCAGGCTCCCGTCAGCAAGCCATCCGGCATCACAGCGGTCCAGGCCCATGAACTTCCAGGCGGCGTAGAGCTGGCCCACCTTGGCTATCTGGGCCCCGTCGTTGAGGCACGCCTGCTGGGCCTCAGTGAGGTTGAGCTTCTGGGGGTGCTGGAGGTAGTAGACCTTACCTGGAGAAGAGGACATGGCAGAGACCGGAGGTGTATAAAGGTGATCAATTCAAAGTTATGCATCTAAAGGAGCTCACTGAAAGTTCACCACAAAATGAAAGTTACAGTAAGAGTCAATTGCAGATTTCTTCAAATGCATATAACATAATGTTACACAATAGATGGACTGTGCTTGACTCTAGTTGTAGGGTGAATTATCTCTATATCTGCACCTGTATAGTGTATGTACCTGTATAGTGTGTGTACCTGTATGGTGTGTACCTGTATGGTGTGTGTACCTGTATAGTGTTTGTACCTGTATAGTGTGTACCTGTATAGTGTTTGTACCTGTATAGTGTGTACCTGTATGGTGTAGAGGTCAACTGATTATTATTTTTCAACGCCGATACCGATACCGATTATTGGAGGACCAAAAAAGCCGCTACCGATTAATCGGCCGTTTTTAAAAATGTATTTGTAATAAAGACAATTACAACAATACTGAATGAACACTTATTTTAACTTAATAAAATACATCAATAAAATCAATTTAGCCTCAAATAAATAATGAAACATGTTTAATTTGGTTTAAATAATGCAAAAACAAAGTGTTGGAGAAGAAAGTAAAAGTGCAATATGTGCCATGTAAGAAAGCTAACGTTTAAGTTCCTTGCTCAGAACATGAGAACATATGAAAGCTGGTGGTTCCTATTAACATGAGTCTTCAATATTCCCAGGTAAGAAGTTTTAGGTTGTAGTTATTATAGGAATTATAGGACTATTTCTCTCTATACGATTTGTATTTCATATACCTTTGACTATTGGATGTTCTTATAGGCACTTTAGTACTGCCAGTGTAACAGTATAGCTTCCGTCCCTCTCCTCGCTCCTACCTGGGCTCGAACCAGGAACACATCGACAACAGCCACCCTCGAAGCAGCGTTACCCATGCAAAGCAAGGGGAACAACTACTCCAAGTCTCTGAGCGAGTGACGTTTGAAACGCTATTAGCGCGCACCCGCTAACTAGCTAGTCATTTCACATCGGTTACACCAGCCTAATCTTGGGAGTTGATAGGCTTGAAGTCATAAACAGCACAATGCTTGAAGCACAGCGAAGAGCTGCTGGCAAAACACACGAAGGTGCTGTTTGAATGAATGCTTACGAGTCTGCTGCTGCCTACCACTGCTCAGTCAGACTGCTCCATCAAATAATAGACTTAATTATAATATAATAAACACACAGAAATATGAGCCATAGGTCATTAATATGGTCGAATCCGGAAACTATCATCTCGAAAACAAAACGTTTTTCCTTTCAGTGAAATACAGAACCGTTCCGTATTTTATCTAACGGGTGGTATCCCTAAGTCTAAATATTCCTGTTACATTGAACAACCTTCAATGTTATGTCATAATTACGTAAAATTCTGGCAAATTAGTTCGCAACGAGCCAGGCGTCCCAAACTGTTGCATATACCCTGACTCTGCGTGCAATGAACGCAAGAGAAATGACACAATTTCACCTGGTTAATATTGCCTGCTAACCTGGATTTCTTTTAGCTAAATATGCTGGTTTAAAAATATATACTTCTGTGTATTGATTTTAAGAAAGGCATTGATGTTTATGGTTAGGTACAGTCGTGCAACGATTGTGCTTTTTTTCGCAAATGCGCTTTTGTTAAATCATCCCCCGTTTGGTGAAGTCGGCTGTCTTTGTTAGGAAGAAATAGTCTTCACAGTTCGCAACGAGCCAGGCGGCCCAAACTGCTGCATATACCCTGACTCTGTTGCAAGAGAAGTGACACATTTTCCCTAGTTTAAAGAAATTCATGTTAGCAGGCAATATTAACTAAATATGCAGGTTTAAAAATATATACTTGTGTATTGATTTTAAGAAAGGAATTGATGTTTATGGTTAGGTACACGTTGGAGCAACGTGTACCTAAGCGATTATATGCAACGCAGGACAGGCTAGATAAACTAGTAATATCATCAACCATGTGTAGTTAACTAGTGATTATGATTGATTGATTGTTTTTTATAAGATAGGTTTAATGCTAGCTAGCAACTTACCTTGGCTTCTTACTGCATTCGCGTAACAGGCAGGCTCCTCGTGGAGTGCAATGTAAAGCAGGTGGTTTGCGCGTTGGACTAGTTAACCGTAAGGTTGCAAGATTGAATCCCCGAGCTGACAAGGTAAAAATCTGTCGTTCTGCCCCTGAACAAGGCAGTTAACCCACCGTTCCTAGGCCGTCATTGAAAATAAGAATGTGTTCTTAACTGACTTGCCTAGTTAAATAAAGGTGTAAAAATTATATATATTTTTTAAATAACGGCCAAATTGACGTCCCAAAAATACCGATTTCCGATTGTTATGAAAACTTGAAATCGGCCCAAATTAATCGGCCATTCCGATTAATCGGTCGACCTCTAGTATGGTGTGTACCTGTATAGTGTGTACCTGTATAGTGTGTGTACCTGTATAGTGTGTGTACCTGTATAGTGTGCGTACCTGTATAGTGTGCGTACCTGTATAGTGTATGTACCTGTATGGTGTGTACCTGTATAGTGTGTGTGTGTGTGTGTGTGTGTGTGTGTGTGTGTGTGTCTCACCTCGGAGGGAGGAGGAGAAACAGAAGACGTCGTATCGGTGGAGGTGGCGGTGGCGTCTACCGTAACTCCTAACCCCAGGGGCGAGGCCGAGTCCCCCACAGGGGCTCCGGGGCTTGGTGATTGGGTACTGCACTGTCCCGTCAGCCAGCCAGCCTGCGTTGCACCAGTCCAGCCCATCCTCCCAGGCCTGGAACAACTGCTCGAAGGTGGCCAGAGTGGAGTCCTGCTCCTGGCAGACTTGCTGAGCATCATGGTAGGTCAGGTTGTAACGGCCGTGAGGAGGCTGGTAGGGAAATACCACACCTGGAGGGGAGCAAGAGATATGTAATGACTTTAAAGGCATAATCCTTCATTAGTTTCTCAGCCAAACAGCAGCCTTACTTGGTTAGCCTAACTTAGTTGAAGCTGAGAGATGGGGCTGGACCAATGTAACACTTCCACCCATAGAGGGAACTGTAGATGTAGTGCATGACAGTACATGACATCAATAAGATGGGGTAAGGCAGATGAACAGTACTAAGCACGTACATTATATTTTTCAAGAATCAATGGATAGGCTATATAATATTTAATTATTTTAAATGACCACATAATAGCTGTAAATATTGCAGATTGCACCTTTAATGTGTGTGAGTACAGTAGTGATGGGAGGGGCTGGATGGCACTCACAAATGAGGTTGTTATACGGCACTATAATATAGTCTACCTCGTAGCTCGAGGTCGACAGTGGCGCTCTTGTCCTCCAGCCCGTCGATGACCTCACAGCGGTAACGACCCGTGTCATTGAGCTGGAGTTCAGTCATGACCAGCGAAGCATCTCCTGGTGAGTCCTGTCTGAGATACACCCGGTCCCTGAGAGATAAATAGAGGACTTTGTTATCATCAATGTGTTCAACAGGTGTATAAACATTTTTGTGCAGGCAAACTCAAAATTATCCATTGTATCACAACAGTTGTGTGAAATGCATTTTTCCTCATATATACAGCCCAGAGTGTCAGTGGTGTAAAGTAACAAAATAAAAATACTTTGAAGTACTACCTACGTAGTTTTTGGGGTATCTGCACTTTAGTTGAATATTCATATGTTTGTCAACTTTAACTTCACTTAATTCCTAAAGAAAATACACTTTTTATTCCCATACATTTTTCCTGACAACCCAAAGTGCTTGTTACATTGAAACGCTCAGGCAGGACAGCAAAAAGTGTCCAATTCACACACTTATCAATATAACACACAATCACCCCCATGTCTGCTCATGTTGCGTTGGCCAATTGTGTCTGAGTTTTGGAGTGTGCCCCTGGCTGTCTTTAAATCTTTAAATCAAGAATCTGACAGTCAGGTTTGCTTAATATAAGGAATTGAATTTAAAGCATTCACATTGACTTTTGATACTTATGTATATTTAAGACCAGATACTTTTGGACTTTTACTGGGTGGCTTACATTTTTTACTTGAGTCATTTACAACCTCATGCTAATCACATTAACCTACGTTAGCTCAAACGTCCTGCAGGGGACCCACCAATCCTGAAAAAGTTTTAAGATAGCTTTACTTTTACTCAAGTATGACAATTGGGTACTTTTTTCACCTCTGCCGAGTGTGAATTAAGCCTTTTTTTATTTAACCTTTATTTATACAGTGAAGTCCCATTTCGACAGATGTCTCTTTGCGAGGAAGCCCTGAATTCACAAAAATGCAGGAAAAGAAATGCAAGGTACATAATAAGGAATTTGTGACACAATTATAACAATGAAAGAATGATAGTATAGAAATTAAAGGAATACAACATTTTAAAAAATGAACTATAAAAATCAAAGGTGGGAGCATAAGAACTACAGTATAGAAATAAAAACACTCACTATACACAAATGATCTTAATGGTTTTAGAATGAACGGGACTGCATCAAGAATAGAGTACCTGAAATCCCCAAAGCTGTGAATGCGGGGCCCGATGGCCACTAGAACGTCTGTCTCATGGCCCCCCATGACGGGCAGCCAGGACCACTTCACCCGCACCCTCCTGGGGGAGCTCAACTCTGGCTCGTACCAGTATCGGCAGGATAGGGTTGCGTTACTCCCCCGCAAAGCGAACATAGAGGGCTGGGAGGAGTCCACATGGAGCTTTACACCGTTAAAGTGGACTAGAAAGGAAAATACACCCAAAACAGCAGTTAGTCAGACTTCATTTGGGTCTGTGCAAACTCCTCAGAGAGTTTGAATTGATAAGCCATTTATGGGTCGTGTTCATTAGGCACCAAAGGCCTGAAAGAGGAAGGAACTACCTGGACTTGTTCAATAAGACAGGCTCACTATCGTTTTCAATTGCAAAACATTTATGTGTATGTTACATGGAAGGTGGATGCATTGCCCCTACCTAAGGCATGTACTCATGTTCAACTCTTCATTCATAAAACATAAGTGTATGCTCCTACTCTCTCCATTGCCGTTTCCGTTGAGAATGTCTTGGTAGAAGAATCTGTTGGAGTATCCGAGGGCGGGCAAGCAGGAGAGGAGCAGCTGCAGCAATATCGCCAGCAGTGGGAGAGGGTGAGCCACCATCATCCTTGTCACTGAAGCACAGAGGATACAAGCAAATATAAGGCTCTGGGGTACAAGTATAGTGTCTTTAGCCTAATTCTAATACTCTCCCTTCTCCCCGAAGTGTGCACTTGTTCACCCCTCATGGATATAAAAGGACTGGACTGATATCTGTCCAGCCAATTCAACCACCATTTCAATTATTTTAAATCCTTGAGTGGGAACAAACCAGTGCACAATGCAGGGAGAAGGTGCACAATGCAGGGAGAAGGTGCACAATGCAGGGAGAAGGTGCACAATGCAGGGAGAAGGTGCACAATGCAGGGAGAAGGTGCTCATTGCAGGGAGAAGGTGCACAAATAGAGTTGGGATGGTGTCTTGACTGGACCCCCTTCCCAGTGGTTCCCATATGGTGAGACGGGACCCAGAGGAGGGTCACAGATAATTCCCTCTGGGTCGCGGCTAAAGACTGGGGCCTGTTCACACATATTGATTTAGATTATGTGGTGGGTCTAAGAAAAAAAATGTTAAGAGCTGTAAAGGGTGTGGGAACCACTGACTTTGACTGACCCCAATCTCAGCCCCCTGACCTTTCTCCACAGCTAGTGCTATCTGGGATCCTTGGGATCTCCCTACCCTAAACCCTAACCCTAAACGTAGCCCTTACCCTAACCATAAACATAAACCTTACCTAAAGATAACCCTAACCTTATCTTAACCATTTAACATTTAAACGTCAAGGATCCCAGTTAGCACTAGCCTCTCTCTCCCCTGCTGTTGGCCTATCTCCCTAGCCCTAATACTGTTACGTTCCACTTGCATATTAACAGTAGTCGTATCTATAAACTGCCAATAGGTGGCAGTATCATATGTTTTGTATGGCAAATCTGCAACTCACAAAAGATTTAAGAAAAAATTAGAAGTTTATGTCACTGTTTGAGCATTGCAATGGTTGTAGATTAACATTTTTGTTTTGTTTTATTTACTAAGTAGTAAACTTTGGCTCCTAGTGAAAAGCTGATGTGAAAACAACATCTTAATTTAGCAATAATTTGTCTGTGCTCTTGCTCCAGATGTCTGTGCTTCTGACAGTCTAGTTAATGAGGGTGAATACGGGAACTAAATGCATAATACAATTAAATCCATCTAAAACATTTGACTGCAGTTCTTTTCCCTGAATACTAGATCTGAAAGGCAATTCAATTTCATGTCTATAGTCTTTTTTCCTGTTCATTTCTCAGAGGTTTGCCATGGGGTGGAGGGTAGGGGTTGTTGTGTTTGGAGGTTATTACATTTCAATGTGTTATGTGTTTTACAGATTATTTAAAAAACAAAAACATTTGGTTACAAAAAAAACAGTACTCAAAATATTCAATAGGCAACAATAAATGTGTTTTGATTCAACATCTCAATTAGACTTCTTGATCTTAATAGTCTTTGATTATAACATAGAAACCTATAGAGGCTATATGCACCGTAATAGTCAATTTCCCAGGAAGTCGGTAAGGAATATGATACTGTCTCCTGTTCTGCACACCTGCCATTACTTACACATAGCGACGATTCCAGTAAAACAACTTATCAAACTACGTAGCGACGATACGAGTAATACAATTTATCAACCTGAATAAGAATAATCTTTTTCAACCTGACACCGTTAATTTGTCATCTGTTTTATGATATTCTTCATGTGGTGATTATTATTTACTTACAGTTTTACAACTAGCTGGTACAATGCCGCGTGACTTTTCTTCTTCGAGTTTTATTAAACCCAAAAATATTATATAAAAGAAAAGGGAGAGATGCAGCTTCTTATGGATGTTCAGCAGAAAAAAATGGTAAGTATGCGTAGTTCTTGGACCGTCCTCAAAAAAGGTACCCGCTGTGGTTATAGTGGCACTATGGATTCTGACCGCAATGATGACACAAAAACCATACCCAAGTACTTGGCTTCAAAAGAATATATGAAAATAATCTACAAGTTTTCCCAAAAACCTTAAGTAATTTACGGTTGTGTGAATTTATTAGAAACAAAGCAAAGCCGATCCATCTGACCATTTGCTTTCATTATAAACGGATCCAATGCATAATTGCCAGGTCAGCAGAAATAATGACTGACATGCTCTAATACACTGCATGAATTGAGTCACTTTCCCCAGAGTCTCTAAAACTTTAAAGGGGCAATCTGCGATTGCTACATACATTTGTTGACTTTTAAATAATGATATATAGAGTGAGCTCCAAAAGTATTAGGACAGTGACACCTTTTTGTTGTTTTGGCTATGTACTGCAGAACTTTGGATTTTCGATGATACAATGACTATGAGGTTAAAGTGCAGACTGTCAGCTTTAACTTGAGGGTATTTCCATCCATATCGGGTGAACCGTTTATAAATAACAGCACGTTTTCGACATAGTCCCCCATTTTAGGGGATCAAAAGCATTTTGACAAATTAATTTACAGTATATGTGGATTACATTTCTCAAAAGTGTAGTATTTGGTCCCATATTCCTAGCACGTAATGACTACATCAAGCTTGTGACTTTAGAAATTTGTTGGATGCATTTGCTGTTTGTTTTGGTTGTGTTTACGATTATTTTATATAGAAAGTAATGGTAAATAACATATTGCATCATTTTGGAGTCACTTTCATTGTAAACAAGAATAGAATATGTTTCTAAACACTTCTACATTCATGTGGATGCTACAATGATTACAGATAATCATGAATGAATCGTGAATAAATATTAGTGCATGCACAAATATCACCCCCCTACCTCCTACCCCCAAATGCTAACCTCCCCTGTTATTGTAATGATGAGAGGTTAGCAAGTCTTGGGGATATCATATTTGTGCATCTGTAACTTTCTCACTCATCATTATTCACCATTCAGGATTATCCGTAATCATGGTAACATCCATATTAATGTAGAAGTGTTTAGAAACATATTCTATTCTTATTTACAATACAAGTGACTACAAAATGACACAATACATTATTTACCATTCATTTCTATTAGGCACAAAATAATCGTAAACACAAGCAAAATAAACAGCAAATGCATCCAACTAATTTGTGAAGTCACAATCTTAATGTAGTCATTGTGTGCTATGAATATGAGACCAAATACTTAACTTTTTACTACTTTAGCACACATAAGTGAATTTTGGTCTCCTAAAATGTGGGGACTATGTACAAAAAGTGCTGTAATTTTTTTTATGGTTCACCTGATAGGGATGAAAATACCCTTAAAGTTGACAGTCTGCATTTTAACCTCATAGTCCAGAGCCAAAACAACAAAAAATGTGTCACAGTCCCAACACTGTACCTATTGACTACTGAAGAATATAACTTAGAAATGCCTCCTGAGTTTAGTTCAACTATTGCACCCCCATCAGAACCCAAAATGAAAATGTAAGCTTGTTTTACTTACTCACTTTCTGTTGACTTCTGCCTGCTGTGTAGTTATGGGGCCCCTCTCATTACAGAATCCCTATCTTCTATCACAACCCCAACCATAACAAATGAGCTCATCAGATGCATGGAGCACTCAGCAGATGTTATTCATCCCAGATGCATGGAGCACTCCAGCTGGCAACTGTTGTTTCTATGTGCAACCTTTGCTTTTACGGTGCACTTGCACTGTGTCCACATACACGTGTTCGTGCACATACACAGACATGGGCACACATACACACGCAGGCACACACACACTCTCTGTCTCTCCTCTTGCCAAACACACTCACACACACACACTTGTTTTAAAATCCTTGTGTGGACCAAACAGTTGATTCCCATTCGAAATATGTGTGTGTGTGCATCCGCTTGCTCCCCATCTGAAACAGTTGGAAACTCTTTGTGCATACATTGCCTTCAGAAAGTATTCATGACTTATTCCACATTTTGTTGTGTTACAGCCTGAATTTTTATCACCCATCTACAAACAATACCCCATTATGACAGTGAAAACATGTTTATAGAAATGTTAGCAAATTTATTGAAAATTAAATACAGAAATATCTAATTTACATTAGTATTCACACCCCTATGACACTCCAAATTGAGCTCAGGTGCATCCAATTTCCTTTGATTATCCTTGAGACATCACTACAACTTGATTGGAGTCCACCTGTGGCCAATTCAGTTGTTTGGTCATGATTAAATAAGGTCCCACAGTTGACAGTCAGAGCAGAAATTATACCATGAAGTCCAAGGAACTGTCCGTAGATCTGCGAGATATAATTGGGGAAGGGTATAAAACAATTTCTAGAATGTTGAAAGTTTACAAGAGCACAGTGGTCTCTATCATGGGGAAATTGAAAGTATGGAACTACCCAGACTCTGCCTAGAGCTGGGCGTCCAACCAAACTGAGCAACCGGGCAAGAAGGACCTTGGTCAGTGAGGTGATCAAGAACCAAATGACCACTCTGACAGAACTACAGAGTTCCTTGGCTGAGATGGGAGAACCTGCCAGAAGGACAACAGTCTCTACAGCCCTTCTCCAATCTGGGCTTTATGGGAGAGTGGCCAGACAGAAGCCACTCCTGAGAAAAATGCACATGACAGCACACCTGGAGTTTGCAAAAAGGCACCTGTAAGACAGAGCATAAGCAAAAGATTCTGTGGTCTGATGAGACAAAATGTAACCTTTTGCCCTGAATGGAAAGTGTTATGTCTGGAGAAAACCAGGCACAGCTCATCACCCGTCTAACATCATCCCTACCATGAAGCATGGTGGTGGAAGCGTTTCAGCGGCAGGGACTGGGAGACTGGTAAGGATAAAGGGAACAATGAATGGAGCAAAATTCAGGCAAATCCTTGATGAGAACCTGCTTTAGAGTGCAAAAGACCTTAGACCAGGGGTGAAGATTTACATTCCAATAGGAAAATGACCCCAAGCATACAGCCAAAGCAATGCTGGAATTTCTTCTTCAGAAGAATGTGAAAGTCCTTGAGTGGCCCAGCCAAAGCCCAGACTTGAGTCACATTGAAAATCTGTGGAAAGACTTGAAGATTGCTGTTCATAGCCACTCCACATCTAATTTAACAGAGCTTGAGAAAATCTGCAAGGAGGAATGGGAAAAAATCCCCAAATCCAGATGTGCAAAGCTGATACTGACATACCCAAGATGACTCAAAGCCGTAATCGGACCAAAGGTGCTTCTACAAAATATTGACTCAGGGTTGTGAATACTTATGTAATTAGATATTTCTGTATTGATTAATACTTTGAGGGCACTGTATATTATTACATTTTGTGATGTTTTTGTTCGTTTTGTTCTTCGGCAAGGGTTTTTAGTGCCGTTCGTGCACATAGAGCTTTTTTTCAAGGAAAGACGATGTTCGGAGCCTACGGCCCTTCGTCGGTCATTGGTCAACAGTAGGGATTCTTCAATTAAGTGTTTGTCATTCAATTATAGATGACTCGTTTTCATGCACATTTTTACAATTGAGAAATACTGCACCAAACATCTTATTTATATGTAACATTTTGTGACTAAGATTTTGTGACAAGGATAGTAAAACCACACACACACACAGTGCTAACATATAGTCAGAGTGTAGTTGAAAGCCTTGGCCAGGGGCTAGACATACCAGCCTGTGTTAATATCACGGAGATGAGGAGCTAAGAGGGTCTGATTACTACTATAAACACCAGTCTATTGCCCAGCCAGGAGAGTCCTGTATTGGGTCATAGAGAGCCCTATGTGCCCTGGTCAAAGGTACCATATTTAGATGGGTGCCATTTGGGACACAGCCAGGGAATGTTTGGATGGGAGAGACACAGACAGGACTATGGTCTGACCGGTCTGACCCACAATGGAAATCCCTCAGTGGTCGGACAGTGTTACAACAGAGCGGTAGAGTGGTCATCAATGGCTTGTATCCCAAAAAGCACCTTATTCCCTATTTAGTGCACTACTTTTGACCAGGGACCCATAGGGCTCTGGTCAAAAGGTATTAGGGTGCCATTTAGGACAAACCCATGGATTGTCTTCTGTGGTTCACACTGGACTGGCCAGACTACTTCCTAGTCCCAACATGTATGGGACACCAAAATGGACATCGCATTTTCATTCAAAAAGGTTGAGATGATTTAGTCTAGCCTTAATGACAGTGTTTTATGAATTATTCTGCTATTGTACAGTCGGGAAGTCGGGAACAGAACATTATTTCTGGACAGTCATCACGCCCAAAGAGTCAACTAAATTACTGTAGTTTATACTGACGTTGGCTGTAAACACGTTTATTGCAACTATGAAGTTTAAGAGTGTCTGTTTATTTTATAAAAGCAATTCAGATTGTATGCACGAACACACACAGCCCCATAAACAAGCCCCCATGATGTCACTTAATATTCAGGTCCCACAACTTTTTTCTGTTCTGCTATCCACGACACGCCCGTCCTGACAGTATGATCAGACAGGTCAGGCAGGAGAATGGGGCTCCACTGCAGAACTAGGGGGAACACAAAGTTCTGCTCTGTAACGTCCTGGCAGCGGCATGGACACAAATTGAAGAGGAAGAAACAGTGGGAGGGAGAGAAAATGAGAAGGGGGGAAGTAGTAGAGGGACAAAGAGAAATGAGAGAGAGAGAGAAAGAAAGAGAGAGAATCTGCCTGTCACTGAGAGTTAGGCAGAAGGGTGAAATTACAAAGGGACACTTCTTTGTATACTTCTAAGTTGACTGACATCAATGTCTACCCGTGCAATGTCTTATGTAATGAACATTCTTTTCAATCAAAATGTTTAACACAATGTTTTTCAACTTTTTTTAATTAATGATGCCTGTTGAAGACCAACATAATTGATTTCTTTAAAAAATAATTAAAAACCACAACATATTGTCTAATAATTTCTACTCACTCAATAATTTCTATTTGTCTCTTGTCTGTATGATTTCATGGCTGCTAATAAATTATGGGGAAAAAACTGTTTTAGGCCTACTTGGAATGCAAGATTATTATTAGAACATAAACAAATCTGCTAAATTGGAAAAAAAACTTAAGTCATGGATCAAGTGTGAAAGGTACACCGTCATACTGAACAATCCATTGCAGCTTTTAGTTTCACTTTAAAAAGCAATGTCCTTCCTTCAATTAATATACAGTGTAGGTAAAATACAGTACAATAATTCCATTGTCATTTAACAAATTCGTTAATTTATTATGTCCAGCTATTTCCCAAAAAGTATATTGCACACAGGCCCTGCTTCAATATACTACTAAGTGCTCATATCGACCAGCTGATGTGTCTACTCTCCCTTCGATACACTCCCATCTGTATTATGGTAGACCAGGGGTCTTTAACTCCAGGTCTGGGGGCCACATCAGGACTGCAAGCTGCTTTTTTGTGGTCCTCGACAGAGCCTTTTGTTTACTGTAAATCACAGTGGAGGCTGCTGAGGGGAAGACGGCTCATAATAATGGCTGGAATGAAGCGAATGGAATCAAACACATAGAAACCATGTGTTTGATACCATTCCATTAATTCTGCGACAGCCATTACTACGAGCCCGTCCTCCCCAATTAAGGTGCCACCGACCTCCTGTGTTAAATCAGTGGTATTCAAACTTTTTCAGCAGGGACCCCATTTTTTCGGCAGAATTTCTGGTGACCCCAACCCAAATCTAAAAACACAACCTTCAAATCTCTAAGTTTAGATTTTTACATCAACAAATAACCTTCAATTCATTGTCTTTTCATCTCTCTTATAAAAATTAAGAGAACCAATCTTTCGCAAAAACGTATATTGTCCCATACAATAATCTGTTGGCTACTCTTCCTTTTTTAGGTTGCCACCAACTAGGATAAGTCCACGCCGACTGGGATAGGATGTTATTTTTATTTGGCGACCCTGACTCTGAATACCACTGCTGTAAATAGAAGGCTTTCACCCTGGATACATAATGTCAGAGAGCACGGCGGGACAAGCAGCTGCTAGGTCGGCTGGCAAAGTGACATCACACAGAACTGGGAGTGTTTGGAACGTGTTGGAACTGGCAGCGCTGGGGGAAGGGCTTGTCCAACATGTTCCCTATACTGTGCTACTTTTGACCACAGCACATGTACTGCCAATAGGTCAACAATTGTGCACTACATAGGGAATAGGCTGTCATTTCAGACATACCCTAATTCTACAAAGAGAATGTGAGAGCCCATATATTTAGAATTAACACTGTGCCACAGTCACTGTGGAAAGGATCGAAAACCAATTGGAATTGATCAGTTTTAGCTGGAGAATAAAAAATAAAAAAAATAAGAAAAATATTTGTAGAAATACAAGCTGTAGAGCAGACTTAATCTGGAGCATATTCTATTGATGCAAAATCCTGGAACGTTAGAACCTGACACATTTTCCCAATGTACATTCTAAACATTAGATTTCTATGTCCTGGTGCAGAGGAAGGTGTGACTGATTCCAGTGTGGGTCAAGTGTGGACAGGTACGGTATGGAGACTGGGTGGAGGGCTGAATGGAGCACTGGTGGATTATGGGTAATGTAGTTCTAGAAGTCACAGCCCAGCAGCTCCATGCGCAGGGTGATGCGCTCGTGCCACTCCCAGGGCACAACGCGCAGGTAGCGGGCGTAGAACGGAGGCTCAAACAGGTTCTTCTTATGCATGTTGTTGTCAATGTTGCCTTGGAAAATCTGTCAGGGAACACACACATCAATGGTCAATGGTTAACTACCAAATCTGTCAGGGAACACACACACACACACACACACACACACACACACACCAATGGTCAATGGTTAACTACCATATCTGTCAGGGAACACACACACATCAATGGTTAAATACCAAATCTGTCAGGGAACACACACACACACACACATCAATGGTCAATTGTTTAACTACCAAATCTGTCAGGGAACACACACACACACATCAATGGTCAATTGTTTAACTACCAAATCTGTCAGGGAACACACACACACACACACACACACACACACACACACAAATGGTCAACTACCATATCTGTCAGGGAACACACACACATCAATGGTTAAATACCAAATCTGTCAGGGAACACACACACACACACACACACACACACACACACACACACACACACACACACACACACACACACACACACACACACACACACATCAATGGTTAACTACCATATCTGTCAGGGAACACACACATCAATGGTCAACGGTTAACTACCAAATCTGTTGTATGGTGTGAATAATTCTACATCTGAACAAATATGTCTATATTTAAATATATGTATTTTTTGCATTATACACAGTGTGCAGGAGTCCTTCTCAAGGTTCACTTCAGTTTTTCAATCTCCTACCCAACTGTGTTAAGACATTACTTCATGTGTGTAACAGTTATTGTTCAGATAAACTTCAATATTCACCATATTCATTGAAACAGTCATTTTTAATGGACTACTGAATGGGAGGACAGATCTAATATGAACCAATATGTAAAGGTCAAAGGTTAATGTCTGAGCCCTCCCATCAAGGGTTGTAAATTGGTCTGAACTATGACCTCATTCATGACAGCATTACGACCCAAACACAACTTCCCTCCCAGTCTCTCTGAGGAAGCCCCTGGCTACGTCATATAATGTCAAGGGTCTACACTAAATGAAAAGATTGGTTGTTTATACGTCACTGAAGGTCATTGAATTATTCAGCATAGGCCCCCAATGCAAATGTAAACAGCCCCTTGCTAGCAGCCCTCCCATGGGGGTGAAGATTGGCCTCTCCTATTCCACTATCCCACACAGAGAGGGGGGCTACAGGGCTGAGCGTCACTAGCATTGATCCAGCCAGGGACAAAACAGGAAGTAAAGAGATCATTCACACAGAGGACCAGGGGATACACTCCACACACAGGGTGGGGGTCTGGAGAGGGAGGTCCGTAAATTGGCACGGAAAACACAGTCAGGTCCCAACTCATGTCAACAAACTGTGCAGAGGTTTGCAAAACCCCTTATCCCTACTGTCGAAATCAAATAGTCAGGGTAAAAAAGATTCTAGTATGTCTGTGTCCCTTTGCTTTTAAATGGCTTCCTCTCCTTTATGAACATTGAAATGGCTGGGTAGACATATATCATCTAACAGATAGATCAGTGGCGATGAAGGAGAGGAGACAAGGAAAGGAAGCTAGTTAAGCGTATCATACAAAATACTTATTTTGTTGGGGAGCCCCAATATATGAGACTGTCATAATGAGAATAAGTTGTGAGCAATGGTTCACAGACCTTCTCTGTGTTGGTGTTCTCATCCTTCACCAGGTTCCAGGTCTGTCCGTCGTCGCTGTAGGCCACTTTGAAGGCGGACACAAACTGCACCACCCCAAAGTCCTTTGCCCCCTGGGTGATGATGCCTGTCAGATGCTTGGTCTTCTCCAGGTCCACCTGGGACAGGATCATGGAGGACAAGACAGTAGCATATAGACCAGATTAATGATGAGATAATACCTTCAATTCAATGAACCCTGTATTTTGGTATTTACGAAGTAGCTCCTTTCCCAAGGTCAAATAAAATCACAAAACGTGTCTTGTCTACTGTAGAAAAACCATCGTAGAAAAGAGAAGGATAGTTCACACACATTGATTTCAGGTGAAAAAAGGAAAAGGTTTATTCCATTTCAAACGTTTCGTCCATCTGACCTTCATCAGTGTCATAAAAAGCTACAACTACTAAAAGGTAGACTCCCCTCACAGGAATGTCTTCACTTTTCAGAATAAGAAGCGGGGTGAAGTTTATAAACAAAGATACTACGTCAACATATGTCAGACTCCTGTCCCTGATGTCTGTTTTCCCACACTATTTCTGCCCAATATTGAATAGTGGTTTCATCATATAAAATAGTATGAAGCAAGAACAGATGTCAGAATCCCTCAAGGATGATAAAAATGATCCATTACTTTTTGTGTTACAAATCATATTAGGAAGAGAAAGTGACCCTTCCTCTAAGCACTGTTTCCATTGATATTTAGATGGTATTTACTAAGAAATGATGTGGTAACAATCTGTACACTCTGCCACGTACTACAACTAATTCAACACAACTGGGAACTACCTGGTAACTAAAAGTTCCCATCCTAAAGACACAAACAAGTAACTCATAGGTTATTACTGTATGAATACCATTTTACCAAGTTACTTCCAAGTCATTACCATGTCATTTCTAAAGCGTAAAATAAAGTGCTTCCTGTAATCCTTTGTTAAAGAAGACAGTTTAAATGGTCATGTAGGATTGGTACATACATGTATTTTACATACACTACTGTTCAAAGGTTTAGGGTCACTTAGAAATGTCCTTGTTTTCCATGAAAACATACATGAAATGAGTTGCAAAATGAATAGAAAATATAGTCAAGATGTTGACAAGGTTATAAATAATGATTTTTCATTGAAACAATAATTGTGTCCTTCAAACTTTGCTTTTGTCAAAGAATCCTCCATTTGCAGCAATTACAGCCTTGCAGACCTTTGGCATTGTAGTTGTCAATTTGTTGAGGTAATCTGAAGAGATTGCGGGTAGTATTTAATGAAGCTGCCAGTTGAGGATTTGTGAGGCGTCTGTTTCTCAAAATAGACACTCTAATGTACTTGTGCTCTTGCTCAGTTGTGGGCCTCCCACTCCTCTTTCTATTCTGGTTAGAGCCAGTCTGCGCTGTTCTGTGAAAGGAGTAGTAAGTACACAGCGTTGTACCAGATCTTCAGTTTCTTGGTGATTTCTCGCATGGAGTAGCCTTCAAAAACAAGGCCATTTCTAAGTGACCCCAGACTTTTGAATGGTAGTGTATATAGCTAGCTATTGGTTCTTAAAGAATAGACGTTTAGCTGCTTTACTCCATCAGAACCAAAAATACTGTTTTACTCCATTGTTTGTAAACAATGTAATTTTAAACAAACACTAACTTCAAAACATGGTTAAAACTATGCTTTTGAGCTCATGGATGTTCAGTCCTTGCATCCATAGCTCTGTCTATGATTTGAGTGTGGTTAAATTTCTCCAGGCCCCATCCCTCAGCTGTTTACCAAAACAAGAGGTTTGTTCCAGATTGCCCCTTTAAAAGAGGAGATCTCATCCTTATATTAGGGCTGGTGGAGTCAGTCTCACCTGTAGCCACTCTGAGCGGTTGTTTGTGGCGGGGGACCAGGCGTTGGTCTTGCCCTGTTTGTCTAGCCGGGCGAACTGTGGGTGCCATGTGAAGGCATCAATGCCCCAGGTGCTGAAGGCACTGGACGCCGAGAGCTGTCCATCAGAGACAAGGCGGGACTTCATGCCCATTGGCTCAGAGCAACCTGTCGTGTTGGAATATACTGTAAACGAAACAGCAGAGAGACAATGATGGACAGGAAAGGAGCGGAGGTGAAAGACAGAAAACCAATAGAGAGAAACCAATGATCACACCCAATTGAAGACCCACCCACTCAGTGGAGTACATTACAAGGAGCCCATCCTCCTAATTTCTCCCTCCACCATCCACCACTGCAGCTCAAGGCATGCAGATTAGCCACTTACTGATTGATCGATTGATTTGACAACATGACATAAACAGTGAAGGACAGATAGCATGACATAAACAGCGAAGGACAGATGAAAGCAGGGAATGAAAAGAACCAGACAGATATTGACAATAAACAAAAAACATTTGTTTAAAGGAGGCATTGAAATGAATAGGAAAGGCGAGGCAGGGAATAGGAAAAGTGAGGGAATCCCAATAGCCTTACTAGCAGCAAGTCAATTTGAACTGTAGCTCTATACACACTGAGTAATAGGGTGGGGCTGGAAACACATATGGACATGGTGTGTGAGTGTATGGGTGGTGCTTTTGTCAGGAATTCCATCTCCATTGTTGCACGGCATGGGTCTCCCTCTGAATGCCGTCCAAACCATTCCCTACAGTATGTGGTCTAACCATAACTAAATCTAGACTAGTGTTAGGCCATCTAAACAAACCCTCTTACTGTCAGCAAGCTGGACAGAAGAGCCACAGTGTCAACACAAGGAGACCGCATGTACCCAACTTAATGCCTTTTACTTGGTGGGCTTGTAAGTTTACTCAAGGTCTATTTGTGGTTCAGGCAGAGAACTCTGAATGTCCCTGGGGTTTTGAATGGGGTTTTGAATGGGGGTTTGAATGGGGGTTTATTTACAGCTGCATCTCAACATTCTGGAGTGGCTTCCTCTCTTTATCTCCTTATTCTCATCTGATGTAAAAAACAAGACAGCAAATAGCCGGACCATATTTCTATCACCTGTCCTGAGTTTCCAGATCGATGCAGACGAGGAGGAAAGGAAGCCAATTAAAACTATTGAGATGCAGTCTAGTCGTCTTTCCTCTCTATTTTCCCGTGTAGAGGTGTCTGTTTACCATTGAGCTCACAGCCCACCAGCTCCATACGCAGGGTGCAGGCCTTGCGACACACCACAGGAATGACGCGGATGAACTGGGCCACGATGGGAGGGTCAAACAGGTTGGTCTTGGTGCTGTCATTATCAATGTTACCCACAAACACCTGTGGCACAGGGCACAGAAGTGAGGTCACCAAGTTGTTACAGGCATTCATGTGGGAGCAACTGTACAGCTCCAAGTAAAACACGCCAGTCGGAACAGATCTAGGAACAGCTTAAACCTCCCACAATTCTGACCTTAACCATTAAGAGGATGAAACGTATCTGACCCTTTATAAGTTATTGTAGACTGTAGGAAATGGGACAACTGTTTAAATGAACTTACACTGGGCCACTAACTATAAATTAATATTACTATGGTAAACTCATATTGTAAAGTCACCTTGTCCTTCCTCTGTCCCGCTGGTCTGTAGGGGGTGTAGGTCTTACCGTCAAAGCTGGAAGACACTTTAAAGACCTTAATGTACTCAGCTATGCCCATTCGACTGGCACCCTGGGTGATGATGCCAGTTAGGCGCATCTTCTTTTGCATGTTGATCTAGAGTCAGAAGTCAGAGAGAGGTCAGACAGGGGTCAAACCACTAATCATCCTCCCCACTGGGATTTAGATGATACACTCTTAGAAAAAATGGTTCCAAAAGGGTTCTACAGTTGTCCCCATTGGAACAACTTTTTTGTTCCAGCTAGAAAGGATTCTACATAGAACCCAAAAGGGTTATTCCTGGAACCAAAAAGGGTTCTTCAAAGGGTTCTCCTATGGGGACAACCAAATAACCCTTTTATGTTGTAGATGGCACCTTTTTTGCTGAGAGTGTACAGTGTATGGCTGTTTATATGTGTACTGCATGCTTAGACTTTACTAGAGCTGTGTGGCATCGTTCAGACAAATCGAAAAAGTGTTTCATTTCTTATCCATGACAATGTCCATAGAGAGGCCAGATTGAGTGACTTCATCAAGTAGAAAAGCATGTTTCAAGCCAAAGTTTAGTGTGGACCCATGAGGAGCTGGCCGCGGTCCACCAGTGGGTTATGACCCACCATTTGAGAACACGATTACCACAACAACTGATTATTTACTAAACTGACTTGGTTCTCTAACCTCCATCCAAGGGTTCTTGTCATGGTTGGCTGCGGTCCAGGCGTTGACCATGCCCTGGTTGTTGAGCCGGGCCAGTTCTGGACCCCAGCGCTGAAGACCCATAATGCCATAGTGTACAGAGGAGGCCGAGATCTGAGACTCTACGATTTCTCCTCCCTCCATCCCCATCAGAGAGATACAACCTGGAACAAACACATACATACATACATACATACATACATACATACATACATACATACATACATACATACATACACACATACATACACATGTTATAACATCTTATATAGAGACATAAACAGGTTATAATCTCTAATATGGACATACTGGTTGTGACAAAGTACAAAGAGAGACAGTTCATAACGTGTAATACACGGAGTTATAGACATGTTTCAGTCTCTACTTCGCAGTGATTCCCCTGTCCTATACTTACGGAGCTGGCATTGCTTTCCAACGTAGGGTGAAGGGCACAGGCAGGTGTAGTCACCATCCAGATCTCGACACATCCCACCGTTCTTACATGGCTGCTTCTCACAGTCATTCACATCTAGACAGGACAAGCACAAGAGAAAGACACAGTTATATAGAAGTTGGGTATGTCATTATAATAAACCTTGTCCTAACATAGGAATCTGACATGGGACTTCATTATGTCACATAATAAACCTTGTCCTAACATAGGAATCTGACATGGGACTTCATAATGTCACATAATAAACCTTGTCCTAACATAGGAATCTGACAAGGGACTTCATTATGTCACATAATAAACCTTGTCCTAACATAGGAATCTGACAACGGACTTCATTATGTCACATAATAAACCTTGTCCTAACATAGGAATCTGACAACGGACTTCATTATGTCACATAATAAACCTTGTCCTAACATAGGAATCTGACAAGGGACTTCATTATGTCACATAATAAACCTTGTCCTAACATAGGAATCTGACAAGGGACTTCATTATGTCACATAATAAACCTTGTCCTAACATAGGAATCTGACATGGGACTTCATTATGTCACATAATAAACCTTGTCCTAACATAGGAATCTGACAAGGGACTTCATTATGTCACATAATAAACCTTGTCCTAACATAGGATTTTGACAAGGGACTTCATTATGTCACATAATAAACCTTGTCCTAACATAGGAATCTGACATGGGACTTCATTATGTCACATAATGCTTTTCTGGATGGATTTTTTTCAGGAAGACATCAAGAAAGACTAAACATTGTTGTCCTTATCTGGTGATATAACTAGAGTTGCTCTATACAACCGGACCATAACGATTGAAAATACATCAGAATGAACCAGTTGTGCCCACTGGGTCTGACATCTAAAACCCTCCCTGGACCTGAGCAGGAGAGAACACAGTCCCTGATGGCTAAATGCAGTACACTTGTACCCCAACGGTAGGTCAGATATAGCCCAGTAGTACGACTACCTGGCATGCAGGCTAATCAGCCAGGTGGGTGAACCTTGAAGCACCACGATACCAGCGTGCCTCCATAATGCCTCTCTGCAGGTGTGTTCTCTAAGACACAGGGGTGATGACAGGGGCACAGCTGGGGGCAATGTTGGGGCCAGGCTTGATTAATTACCACAGGTGAAGGGCAGGGTTGTGGTTTTGGGTGTGTTCTATGTTGTGCCTGCAGGGTGAGGTGATCTGGGAGTAGTCTATGGTAGTCTGTCCACTGCTGCAGCTCTTTCTAGTCCCCACCAGGGGGCTCAGTTGTATTATAAATAGCATGGACTTATAACTGGCCTGTATTCATTAGTCCACACCATAGCAAACCATAGCAAAATGTTTTGCAACAGAAAACATTGGTAGGTCCCTCTGTTTGCTTCTGTTTGGTTCTTAGTGAACAACAACAAAAATGATTCAACAAAGTAATTGACGTCAGGGGAATTGTATAAGTGATTATTTTTGTCTGATAAAACCGTATGTCTCAAACGGTGGGTCGGTACCCGTTAGTGAGTCATTACTGATTCGTTCTAGGGTGTGGACCTTCAAAAAATCTGCTTTGTTCGTTCATTCAGTGCCCGTGGGTCACAGGAAAATTCCAAAATGGTTTGGTGGGTCATCGGACAGAAACATTAGGTAACCCATAGAGATAGAACATGTTGATATTGTAATTACTCATCCCGGGAATTTAAAAATAGGCCATAAACAGTAAACACAGTGGTTGAAAACTGTGTTTATAGCAGTCTAAGTGTCCCTGGGAGCCACTTCCAGGTAATCTAGGGGGCAGACAGCACTTTACCACTACATCTTCTGTTTAGCTGCTGTTCCCGTTAACTCTAAGAGGATTGGTCCCAACTCTAAAACCCATTCCGCTCAACGGCGTGACAACACACACACCCACACTGAGAAATACAAGCACACACACCCACGTGCATCCACATACTGTCACGGCTGTTAGAAGGAGCGGACCAAGATGCAGCGTTTTCGTAGTTCCACATATTTATTAAAAGTGAAACTGAATGCAATATACTGAAATACTTGAAAATACAAAAACAACAAACCGTGACGCAAAGAGGACAACACACTACTCAAAATAACCCACAAACAATAATGAGAAAAACCCCTACTTAAATATGATCTCTAATCAGAGGCAATGAGGATCAGCTGCCTCCAATTAGAGATCAACCCCAAACAATCCCAACATATAAATAGACAATATAGAACTTAAACATAGAAATAGAAAACATAGAACAACCCAAAAACACTCCCTGTCACGCCCTGCCCTACTCTACTATAGAAAATGACATCTTACTAGGGTCAGGAGGTGACACATACACAGAAAACACACACACCCTCCAGTCATTCTGAGAATCTATTCAGTAAATAACATCTCTGACCTTGATTAGGTAGATTAAATGCCGTAGGTGTGTCTTTAGACTGTGTGTGTGTGCGTGCGCCTGCATGTGTGTGTGTCTACGTCTGTGTCAACGACAGACAGGGACACTGACAGAAGGTCAAGAGTGGTTTGATCCATTCTTAGAAGGAAGGGCAGAAGATTCTAGAATAATGGGTTCCATAACAAACAGCAATATATCCAACCACTACCCAAGCAGGAGAATTCCAGCCATGTTGATGTCAAACGATGGACTAACAAGACAGTACTGGGATCCACCCTACCTACAGGCCTATAAAATCTATGACGTCTGGTAGAACAAGAACAAATGTGGGTGGTGACAACCAGACAGCAATAACACTGCAATAGGTGGTCAGACTAGCAGTTAGAGGTTATAAATATGCTATGAATCATCTACAGTTTTGTAGCCGCATCAGCGCGCCTGGTTTTTCAATCAGATTCTGGACTTTCAATGGAAAACTTGGACAAACCAAGGAAATGAATGGAAAGGACAAGGTTTATAGTGGCATTAGCCTCCTAGATCCTAATCTGGAATGTGAAAAGTCTTGTACCAGTCCATGCATGAATATCAGTTTGTTTTAATGAGATGGCAACTACTGACCCAACTAGCACTGAGGCTCTCAATAGCTAGGCCTACTGTGTAGAGAGCAGGACTGGCAGCGCTCTCCTTGCTCTGCTAAAGCCTTCTGAGATTAGAGTGGACCATGGCTAATTGCTGTAAAGGTGCCTCAGAGGGAGAGTTCCTGGCTGGCTAGGGGGGTATTACAGAAAACCCGGTAGAAGCCTGTACACACAAAACATGCAACTTAGAAAAAGTCAATTCCACAGCGATACACCATCCCATCTGGTTTTCGCTTAGTGGGACTTTAATTTGTTTTTCAACAGGATAATGACCCAAAACACACCTCCAGGCTGTGAATGGCTATTTGACCAAGAAGGAGAGTGATGGAGTGCTGCATCAGTTGACCTGTTCTCCACAATCCCCCGACCTCAACCCAATTGAGATGGTTTGGGATTAGTTGGACTGCAGAGTGAAGGAAAAGCAGCCAACATGTGCTCAGCGTACTGTATATGGGTACTCCTTCAAGACTGTTGAAAAAGCATTCCAGGTGAAGCTGGTTGAGAGAATACCAAGAGTGTGCAAAGCTGTCATCAAGGCAAAGGGTGACTACTCAAAGAACCTAAAATATAAAATATATATATAATGTGTTATTTCATATTTATGCTGTCTTCACTATTATTTTACAACGTAGACAATAGTAAAAGTCAAGTGAACATAAATATCCAAGATGGCTTAAAATTGGGAAATTGTTGAGCTGACATGGTATACCCCATTAACCCAATGATTTATGCTCAACGTGAGTCCATTTTTTTGCCTTTGCAAGTTCCATTTGACTTTATTAAATTTTTTTGTCAGGGACTAGTTTATCATTATTACATACAGTACCAGTCAAAAGTTTGGACACACCTACTCATTCAAGGGTTTTTCTTTATTTTTACTATTTTCTACGTTATAGAATAATAGTGAAGACATCAAAACTATGAAATAACACATATGGAATCATGTCGTAAACAAAAAAGTAGAGGCTGAAATATGACGCATTACTACTCAAATATGAAAGTTTTCCTTCGTAACACAAATAGGTAAGTTGTTTTTCAAATTCAACTCACACTGAGCAGAAATTATTAGGTTAGTAGAGTATTCCATGTCAGCTCAACAATTTCCACATTTCAAGTCCAGCCAATTTGGATATTTAAGCTACAGTGGGGGGAAAAAGTATTTAATCCCCTGCTGATTTTGTACGTTTGCCCACTGATAAAGAAAGGATCAGTCTATAATTTTAATGGCAGGTTTATTTGAACAGTGAGAGACAGAATAACAACAAAAATATCCAGAAAAACACATGTCAAAAATGTTATAAATTGATTTGCATTTTAATGAGGGAAATAAGTATTTGACCCCCTCTCAATCAGAAAGATTTCTGGCTCCCAGGTGTCTTTTATACAGGTAACGAGCTGAGATTAGGAGCACACTCTTAAAGGGAGTGCTCCTAATCTCAGCTTGTTACCTGTAAAAAAGACACCTGTCCACAGAAGCAATCAATCAGATTCCAAACTCTCCACCATGGCCAAGACCAAAGAGCTCTCCAAGGATGTCAGGGACAAGATTGTAGACCTACACAAGGCTGGAATGGGCTACAAGACCATCGCCAAGCAGCTTGGTGAGAAGGTGACAACAGTTGGTGCGATTATTCGCAAATGGAAGAAACACAAAAGAACTGTCAATATCCCTCGGCCTGGGGCTCCATGCAAGATCTCACCTCGTGGGGTTGCAATGATCATGAGAACGGTGAGGAATCAGCCCAGAACTACACGGGAGGATCTTGTCAATGATCTCAAGGCAGCTGGGACCATAGTCACCAAGAAAACAATTGGTAACACACTACGCCGTGAAGGACTGAAATCCTGCAGCGCCCGCAAGATCCCCCTGCTCAAGAATACATATACATGCCCGTCTGAAGTTTGCCAATGAACATCTGAATGATTCAGAGGACAACTGGTGAAAGTGTTGTGGTCAGATGAGACCAAAATGGAGCTCTTTGGCATCAACTCAACTCGCCGTGTTTGGAGGAGGAGGAATGCTGCCTATGACCCCAAGAACACCATCCCCACCGTCAAACATGGAGGTGGAAACATTATGCTTTGGGGGTGTTTTTCTGCAAAGGGGACAGGACAACTTCACCGCATCAAAGGGACGATGGACGGGCCCATGAACCATCAAATCTTGGGTGAGAACATCCTTCCCTCAGCCAGGGCATTGAAAATGGGTCGTGGATGGGTATTCCAGCATGACAATGACCCAAAACACATGGCCAAGGCAACAAAGGAGTGGCTCAAGAAGAAGCACATTAAGGTCCTGGAGTGGCCTAGCCAGGCTCCAGACCTTAATCCCATAGAAAATCTGTGGAGGGAGCTGAAGGTTCAAGTTGCCAAACGTCAACCTTGAAACCTTCATGACTTGGAGAAGATCTGCAAAGAGGAGTGGGACAAAATCCCTCCTGAGATGTGTGCAAACCTGGTGGCCAACTACAAGAAACGTCTGACCTCTGTGATTGCCAACAAGGGTTTTGCCACCAAGTACTAAGTCATGTTTTGCAGAGGGGTCAAATACTTATTTCCCTCATTAAAATGTAAATCATTTGATAACATTTTTGACATGCGTTTTTCTGGATTCTTTTGTTGTTATTCTGTCTCTCACTGTTCAAATAAACCTACCATTAAAATTATAGACTGATCATTTCTTTGTAACTGGGCAAACGTACAAAATCAGCAGGGGATCAAATACTTTTTCCCCCCACTGTACATGGATTTCTTGAATGTTTTTACAGTGTCGATAGGTGAAAGGTATGTGGTGGAACCTATGCTGTTGCCTGTTACTTATCCAATTTGGTTGGATCAGTGATTCCTCTGAGGAAGGATGGAAACTATTCAAACAGGATCCAATACTTTCAGAATGCATTGTTCTGGCCAGTCTCTCTGTCTGTCTGTCTCTCTGTGTGTGTATTTAAAGCCCTTCCATCAGCAGCCCACGCTTCACCACATCCTGGGTGTGTCCCTGGGATGCACTGCAGGCAGTTACCTCTCCTCACCATAGAAGGGTTTAGAACACTCATTCTTAGGTTTTTGTTATCCAAATAAATGTTGTAAATGTCATCATAACGACGTCACTGTTTTTAAAGGGGCAATCTGCAGTTTCAATACAATAAAGCCACCCAGCTGCTGTTTTGGTTAACAGCGGACGGAAGGGGTTGGAGAAATCAACATATTTCTCATTCATGGACAGAGCTATGGATACAAGGACTGTACATACATGATCTCAAAATGATAGTTTTAACCATGTTTTTAGGCTATCCAGTTTTCGACTGCAATTACATTGTTTACAAACAAAGGAGTAAAACAAGTTTATATTTGGGGTTCTAATAGGGTACGACAGTTGATCTAAACTCATGAGCAATGGGCATGTATAATTCATTTTAAAAGTCTAAAGATGGACATATTTAACACAGATTGCCCCTTTAATGTTACGTCATAGTGTGAAGCCAAAGGGACATTTCCATATCATGTGGATAATACAGTTGTTTTAATCCATTCTGCTCCATGTAAGCACTTACAAAAAGCCCCTTTGGATATGAGTGTCTGCTAATGACTGAAAGGTAATGTCTTTTCTGTACTACTCACATATTTTACATGTATTTTTTAAAGTAAGGACCGGATTGGACCCCCAGTGAAGGTTAAAGAGCTAAATCACAACTTCTTCAAAAGCTGAGATCACACTGAACATCTTATGCCTTCCAAGCAGGAGATTGAAAGGAGATTCATATCCACGATTCACCCAGTCATGCTGCATTTAGTCAAAATGGCTGAAAAGCACTTTTTCACTCTAAGAGGCTTAGGTGGGTTGCCATTTCCTCATTAGCTAACAGCTCTCCAATGAGCTGAATGAAAGTCTTTCATGAATCATGAGCTCACCACAATGCTTTCTTACACTCATTCACAGAGTGGAAAATGTCTCAGGCGTTTCCAACTTTTACACCCATTAATGTTAATAATACCTCAACACGACCTGCCATGACACACCATTCAGTCTGTCAGTTTGTTGTTTTGACCAGAATGGTGGAAGTTAGGATTGGGGTAGTGGACCCTACCCAAGCCAAGCTCTGGTTCTCCTCACCTAAAACAATTTGGCATTAATTGTTTTCGATTTAAAAATGTATCTTAAGACAACAATCTAGGGGAAACGCTGAGTAGCACAGACATGTTGGCCATGTTCGACTACTTCCCTATTACTTTCACCAATCCAACCAACCAATTCAGATCTGGGATTACTTGAAGGAAGGAAAGCCCGGGTCGGCAGGGCGAATTAGGACAGGACAGGTACAGTCACAACTAAGGAACTTACTGATCTGGCAGTGCACGCCCTCGAAGCCAGGCTGGCATTTACACACGTACTCGCTGAACACGTCTCCTCGTCTGGTCGGAGTGATGACCTCACACGACCCATCATTCCTGCAGGGGTTGGGAATGCAGGGACCTAAGGTAGGATTGACCAATTATAAAGACGGGACACACTCAAGGAAAAAAAAAAAAAAAATCAAGAATATGCTTTCATTTAATGAAAAACAGTCAGGTTTAACGAACAGAAATGGAAGCTAGCGCCTGGGTGCCAGTCCAAGAAATTAGCTTTGCTTCTAAAAATGAAGTGACAAGACCAAAATGTCAGTATACTGAGTATATTGAATTGTCCCATTTGAAACTCAAAGCTTTGTAAATACGTCCGCCTGCCTTGACCATATTTGGCTAGCTCTACTCCTCCTTACCAGTCTCATTGACCTGCCTTGACCATATTTGGCTAGCTCTACTCCTCCTTACCAGTCTCATTGACCTGCCTTGACCATATTTGGCTAGCTCTACTCCTCCTTACCAGTCTCATTGACCTGCCTTGACCATATTTGGCTAGCTCTACTCCTCCTTACCAGTCTCATTGACCTGCCTTGACCATATTTGGCTAGCTCTACTCCTCCTTACCAGTCTCATTGACCTGCCTTGACCATATTTGGCTAGCTCTACTCCTCCTTACCAGTCTCATTGACCTGCCTTGACCATATTGGCTAGCTCTACTCCTCCTTACCAGTCTCATTGACCTGCCTTGACCATATTTGGCTAGCTCTACTCCTCCTTACCAGTCTCATTGACCTGCCTTGACCATATTTGGCTAGCTCTACTCCTCCTTACCAGTCTCATTGACCTGCCTTGACCATATTTGGCTAGCTCTACTCCTCCTTACCAGTCTCATTGACCTGCCTTGACCATATTTGGCTAGCTCTACTCCTCCTTACCAGTCTCATTGACCTGCCTTGACCATATTTGGCTAGCTCTACTCCTCCTTACCAGTCTCATTGACCTGCCTTGACCATATTTGGCTAGCTCTACTCCTCCTTACCAGTCTCATCGACCTGCCTTGACCATATTTGGCTAGCTCTACTCCTCCTTACCAGTCTCATCGACCTGCCTTGACCATATTTGGCTAGCTCTACTCCTCCTTACCAGTCTCATCGACATGTCTTGACCACATTTGGCTAGCTCTACTCCTCCTTACCAGTCTCATCGACCTGCCTTGAGCACATTTGGCTAGCTCTACTCCTCCTTACCAGTCTCATCGACCTGCCTTGAGCATATTTGGCTAGCTCTACTCCTCCTTACCAGTCTCATCGACCTGTCTTGAGCATATTTGGCTAGCTCTACTCCTCCTTACCAGTCTCATCGACCTGTCTTGACCATATTTGGCTAGCTCTACTCCTCCTTACCAGTCTCATCGACCTGTCTTGACCATATTTGGCTAGCTCTACTCCTCCTTACCAGTCTCATCGACCTGTCTTGACCATATTTGGCTAGCTCTACTCCTCCTTACCAGTCTCATCGACCTGTCTTGACCATATTTGGCTAGCTCTACTCCTCCTTACCAGTCTCATTGAGGTGGCAGGTGTCTCCAGTAAAAGCATCAGCACAGATACAGATGAATGGGTCCTCCCCCACCCCGGTCACACACGTCCCTCCGTTATGGCAGAGATTCACTTCACAGTAGTCTCCTGGAAGAGGGGGAGCGAGCGAGAGAGAGGGAAACGGGGGAGAGGGGGAAGAGACAGTGGTAAAGAGGGAGGGGGGAGGAAATAAAATGAGGTGAGAGAGGAGTGTCACAGGGTGGCTCCATAAAGGCACGATATGGAGCCTCCATGCACCTGCCATGTTTTAAACAGTTTGACAATCTGTGTCAAAAGGCAGTCACACCTCACCCCAATGGCCTCTCCATTACATGAGATCAAACATATCTTACATCACAGCATGAAGAGTTGGAGGCTTGATAAGGGACGTCCCTGGACTCCTGGCCCTGTATTCACAAAGCGTCTCACAGTAGGAGTGCTGCTCTAGGGTCAGTATATTCTTTCAGATCATAATGAATAAGATGACACGGGCAGGGAGGACCTGATACGAGGTCAGCACTCCTACTTTGAGACACTTTGTGAATACAGGCACTGGCACTCTAACGAGTGTCGTTTCCCTCCATGAACACAAAGGAGATGTGGTGACGTTGAGGGCCCATGTTAGCTGGGAGGTCATAGAGGGCCTAAGTCCTGACTCACAGAGCACAGGAAGGAGAGGACAGAAACATCAAGAGGGAGACAGGTGGTTTTATGGTTCCACTAAGCCAAAAGTGACCTTACAGTCCTCCATGACATGACATACCAGCATACTAAAACAGAATCATAGTTGCTTTACAATGGATAGGTTCAATGACATACAGGAGTTTGAAGAGGTGAGCTGAGAATGGTCATTAGAGTTGACAATCATGAACAAGCTCCCTGCCTGAGAAAAATAGTTCTCCCTGTCAAGTATTGCTAAGTAGCTTATTATAGAGTTACAGGAATACTTGATGTAGTTACCCTCTTGGTACAATGTAATTACTAAGTGTTTTAGATACCCAGGTCTATGTAATATAGAGGGCTGCATGGTGGGGACCTCACTCCTCTCACCATTCACCTGGGCTGTTCTATTCATCAGTGGGTTTTACAGCCTCGGTCAACCTTTTGTAGTGAGCATACTGGCTTTATACCAACCAACAACAGACACGTTACAGCTTGAACACCAGCGTTTAAACACCTCCTTTGAGGAGCTGACAAAGGGGTGAGAGAAAGTGTTGTGTTGAAAGTGTACGAGGCATTTCAAGTTAAAGGCATTTCATGATTTTGTGGAGATTCCTATACTCTTAGAAAAAAAGGTGCTATCTAGAACCTTATAGGGTTCTTTGACTGACCCCATAGGAGAACCATTTTTAGTTCCAGGTAGAACCCATTTGGTTCCAGGTCGAAACCTTTTGGGTTCCATGTAGAACCCATTTGGATCCAGGTAGAAACATTTTGGGTTCAATGTAGAACCCTTTCCACAGAGGGTTCTACATGGAACCCAAAAGGGTTCTACCTGGAACCCAAAAAGGGTTCTACCTGGAACCCAAAAATTCCTCTGCTGATTACACTCAGGAAAGGGAGGGGATGGAAAGGGGAACAGAAGTGACACCTGTCTTTGAGTTTATGGTTCATGACAATAAATCATCAATGGTATCAACCTGTTTCAGCTTCTTTCACCAATTTCAGCTATTCAAGTGGAACATGACCCTCGTGTTGTGTACAAGCATTTCGCTACACCTGCAATAACAATGAAGGGCGTGGGTGCAAAATAACTTATGTTCTGCTTTTTCTGCTGCTTGGATACTAAGAAATACATTTAAACACAGCGAAAGATTAATCTCGGAACCCAGAACCTAAACTTGCGCGCAGGCTGGTCAGCTACAGTATGTTAACAGTCTGTCATGAGAACTAGCCAAAGATTATTGCTCTGGGTCCAGACAGACACACTGACATGTTAAATGGACTGTGCATTTCATTCTCACCTCCCCCTGTGCTTTACTTCACTAATAGAATGTGTTTGTCTGCCAGACTAAAAGAATACAGGATTCCCAACATTATAAACAGACCAGGGATATACTGTACCTCGAAGTGGATTCCATTTTCCTCATTTCAGGAATGACCAACACTTACAAATCACATCAAATCAAATTTTATTGGTCACATACACATATTTAGCAGATGTTATTGCGGATGTAGCGAAATGCTTGTACACAACACCACGGTCGCGTTCCACTGCTCAGACGTTGCATGCATCAACCAATGGTTGCTGCGTGCCAGCCACTTCATTGACTGTGTCATCGACTGACAGATTGATGTGGTTATCTGATAGGTAACATACCTATACAGGCGTTGTAAGATCGGACAACGTCTAAGCAGTGGAATGAGACCTAGGTGTGTCGAGGGTCAGGGGGCTTGAGCCAGGTATACCACCTGAACCGATCAACACACAACATTGACAGGTGGTTGAGGTAAACATTCCTAGCACACAAATAAGAGTGACTATACAGAGCTCATTCTATCACCAGAGAGAAACTGATTCTCTAAATTCTCTAAAGATAATCTGAAAATCTCTGCATTACAAGTATTCCAAGAGATGTTGCAAAGAAACATATGTTTTGTTGTATAGTGATGCGGATATAATTGAGCACATTGTTGCCTAAGCTTACAGGTAGACCTTTCATTACAGTAGCCATACACCTGTACACTCTTAGAAAAAAGGGTTATTCATCTGTCCCCATAAGAGAACCCTTTTTGGTTCCAGGTAGAACTCTTTTAAGTTCCATGTAGAATCCTTTGTGTAAAGTGTTATACATGGAACTCAAATGGGTTCACCTGGAACCAAATGGGTTCTACCTGGAACCAAAAAGGGTTCTTTAAACAGTTCTATGGGGACCCTTTTAGGTTGTAGATAGCAGCTTTGTAGGCAGATAATGCTGCTTTAGTGGGAACAGGATACGGATGATTCCTATTCCATCGGTACAGCTTCTTATACACTTTCTGTGGCACACTTTCTGTGAAGCATATCTTATGGAAATACAGTATACTGTGTGTACATTAGGACTAGTAGAGAACAGATCCTGTTTGGGGGTGGCAGGTAGCCTAAAGAGTTAGAGAAACAGGCCAGCAAGTGGAGGGTTGCCGGGTAGAATCACAGGCCAGACAGTAAAACTCTGGTGAGAATTGAATATCCTAGCTGCCATCTGCTCCAGGGGTGCTGCGCAGTGGCTGACCCTGTGCTTCCAACCCTTCTGTGTGCATTGGGGCGGGTTGAGTAACACAAATACATTTCTGCTCTCCAAAAAGAAAATGGACATTAAGTGTTGTTCCTCTTCTTCCTTTTCAACCTACAATGATTTAGAGTAAACAACATGCCTCTTACAAGAATCACTAGTTGTGATTGTAGTCAATACAAAAAGACTGTGCTGCTAACCATATCTTTACATTTAAGTACAGGCTTGACAGTCTATCATCAAAAATCACATGGCAACAATATGTCTGAGTCAGGCATTCAATTACATACATTGACTGTAAAAGTAGCAGACAGGACTGAAATAATACCCTTCACACTTCTGAAGCGCCAACTTTGATGATCTTTAAGGTTTATGGGGGTTGTCATCACTAGAACCATGGTCTGAACAACTCCACTCACCTAGACCATTTGAGAGAGGTACAGCCCTCTGGATTGGATCGAGGAATTGTCTGAGGCAAAGAGCAGCAATCTTCACTATCTAAGCTCTAGTGATTTTTTTAGCTAAGATTAGACAGACAAAATATTTTCAGTGGTGATATGTGATAAATGTTTAAAATATGATTTACACAATTAAATGAAAGCAGAGCTTGAAAAGTGTGTTTGAGTAGGTGAGAAAGAAAATCACTTGACTGAAAGCACACTTCAAATGTAATTCTTAGCTAAGCAATGCAGGGACATTTTATTAACGATGAGAGTTAAATGATAAACTAATCATGGATCATAGAAACTGACATCCCTTCATTTTACAGACCTGACTACACAAAAAAAGTAATGACAAGAAAATGACTGTTTCCTGATTAAAAAGAGTGTGCCAATAACTTTCTTCCTCCCATTATGTTTATCCCTTGCTGTCTCTGCCTGGCCGGTTCCCCTCTCTCCACTGGGATTCTCTGCCTCTAAGACCTATTACAGGGGCTGAGTCACTGGCTTACTGGTGCTCTTCCATGTCGCCCCTAGGAGGGGTGCGTCACTTGAGTGGGTTGAGTCACTGACGTGGTGTTCCTGTTTGGGTTGGCGCCCCCCTTGGTTTGTGCCGTGGTGGAGATCTTTGTGGGCTATACTCGGCCTTGTCTCAGGATGGTAAGTTGGTGGCTGAAGATATCCCTCTAGTGGTGTGGGGGCTGTGCTTTGGCAAAGTGGGTGGGGTTATGTCCTGCCTGTTTGCCCTGTCCAGGGGTATCATCGGATGGGGCTACAGTGTCTCCTGACCCCACCTGTCTCAGCCTCCAGTATTTATGCTGCAGTAGTTTATGTGTCGGGGGCTAGGGTCAGTTTGTTATATCTGGAGTATTTCTCCTGTCTTATCCGGTGTCCTGTGTGAATTTAAGTATGTTCTCTCTAATTCTCTCTTTCTCTCGGAGGACCTGAGCCCTAGGACCATGCCTCAGGACTACCTGGCGTGATGACTCCTTGCTGTCCCCAGTCCACCTGGCCGTGCTGCTGCTCCAGTTTCAACTGTTCTGCCTGCGGCTATGGAACCCTGATCTGTTCACCGGACGTGCTACCTGTCCCAGACCTGCTGTTTTCAACTCTCTAGAGATAGCAGGAGCAGTAGAGATACTCTCAATGATCGGCTATGAAAAGCCAACTGACATTTACTCCTGAGGTGCTGACCTGTTGCACCCTCAACAACTACTGTGATTATTATTATTTGACCGTGCTGGTCATTTATGAACATTTGAACATCTTGGCCATGTTCTGTTATAATCTCCACCCGGCACAGCCAGAAGAGGACTGGCCACCCCTCATAGCCTGGTTCCTCTCTAGGTTTCTTCCTAGGTTTTGGCCTTTCTAGGGAGTTTTTCCTAGCCACCGTGCATCTACACTTGCATTGCTTGCTGTTTGGGGTTTTAGGCTGGGTTTCTGTACAGCTGATGTAAGACGGGCTATATAAATACATTTGATTTGGATTTGATCATCCAGCCCACATTTGGATGTCCATCTCCTGTGACATTTAACCTTTTCACTGAAACCTACAGGTGAAAAGTTGGGACATTGCATTGTAAGTGTCTGATGCAAGAGGTATGGGCCAGAGCAGTAAATACAAGAGTTGGACATGAGAGTGACAGGCAAAATCAGCAGTTATATCTGGCATTAATGATGTGTTGGCCTACAGACAGATACTTTGCTTTGTTCTTTTACAGTGAAAAATAGTCATCTGAATAAAATCAATACAGGTAAATGATACAAATATGAACACCTGTGAGTAACCAGTATGTGTGTGACGGAAGAAGGATGCCAGAAACTTGTTGTAACGCAAAAATATTGTTGGTTGAAACGGTGTACTGTACAGTAAGTGTATATTTTATATTTGTGAAATAATTTGTATCTGATATAAATGTAGAGGGCTTTATGTTTCTAGAACTTTAGATGGAGTCTTTGGCTGTTTTGTCTGTCAGAGCCAGTCTACCTCTGAATGTAACACATAAGGTCCTTGCACGTTAAAGGGACAATCTGGAGTTGCCACATCCATTTTTGGACTGTTAAATTAATGACATATAGCCATTGATTATTAAAGAATAGCATTTAGAAATGCTTCATGAACGTCATCAGAACCCAAAATATAAGCTTGTTTTACTCCAATGTTTGTAAACAAAGTCAATGTAAATATACACGGTAGATCTATAGCGTCAAAACATGGTTACAACTATCATTTTGATCTCATGGATGGTCAGTCCTCATGGATGGTTAGTCTATCTGTGAATTTGAGAGTGGTTATATTTCTCAAACTACATCTTTCAGCTGTGTACCAAAACAAGTAGCGGGTCAGCCGCTTTGTTATTGTTTGAACTCCGGATTGTCCCTTTGAAGGATTAGGCTTTAACAGTAGATTCTTGCGATAGGGTTGGATGAGTTAACCAACTAAATAAACGGGACTCACCTTTCACTGAGCAGACGGCAGCGATAAGGACACAAGCGCAAATAAATGTCAAAGGGCACAAAAACCCATGACGTTTCATGTTGATTTCTCGACAATTCCCCACTCTTTCCGAGAGTAGACCAGATGGATAACCTGGTACAGCGATACCGCTAGTTTCCCGGCTGAGATTGACAAGGAAAGTAGGCGGGTTCTAAATGAGCTGATTCCATGGATTAATGCGCGGGTGGGCGCATGTGTGGCTGGAATAGATCCCTAAACCTTGTACTGTAAAATTAGTGTTAACATTTGTGTTTCACTTTATATATTTTTTTATAAACACTTTGGAATAGATATATGTACTCAGAGAACTTACTATGTTGGTGAAGTCTGGTTATAGTATAAGAACAATGGTAGGCTAACATTTTTCGCTATAAGTAACTAATTTACCCTTTATAGTATACCTTTACCCTTCCCTCTGCAGATCTGAACCTGGTGGGTTTGATGTCCACATTTGGAGTTTTATCGCTTCCTAGTGGACGTTTTTCCCAATGAAATATAACAACTTGTGGCTATGGTCAAACCATAGAGATAGATAGAGGACTCTATAGTGCCCAAAAGCACATTTTAGCATGGGCAGTGCCATTGAGAACTTTCGCAATTTTGAAGTAGTCTACTGGGTAGGGACTTCCTATGGGTTAAGTGTAACAGTTGTTAAAGTGCTATGTGAATTTCACCAGGTTCATATATTAATATGTCATGTTGATTTGTTATTATGCATGCCTGCATCCTGGGAGTAGGGGAGTGTGTACTTACGTTTTGCCCTGCGTGCTCGTGCTCAAATCATTTTGATGCACTATGAGAGGTAGGCACGCTTTTTCTGTCGTGTTCAGAAAAGTTAGATTATTTTAAGTACAAAGTCATACACACAGTGTTTTGTTCATGAATAATGTTGTATATTTAGAGGTTAATCATAAGTGGGTGGTATTGTTAAGATGTAATTGTACTTTTTAGGATGATGTCAACATTCAGAATTCAACATGTGGTTAATAGCTAGCTAAGGTATTAGCAGGCTATTGTATGTGTGAACGATGGCTAGCTCCTAGAATGATCCCAGTCCCTTGTATTGTGCATCTGTTGTAGAAAGAGGCGACGATTCACAGAACATATGTGCTCTACAAATGTTTTATTTTCTTTTGGATGCAGATGCAGGATACAGAAAGCGAATTCTGCTTGATTAAAACTACCTGATCTCCAAAGTCCACGTCTATAGTCTCAATCAACCACACACAACGCAGAGTTACAGCTGTGCTGTTACATAAGGAAGGATCACATAATTCCATCCAGGTCATCACAATTTATTACACTTGTGAGCAAACATTCCATAACTACAGGTGGCAGTAAAACGCCAACCTTGGCTTTTATACAGGTGGCAGTATGCCCCCTTTCAGTTTGTTTGCCAACTCAGAAGTAGTAGAAGAAGGAAATTGACTACTTCAAAATGTGTCCTCTAACTCAGGGGTTTCCAAACTTTTTCACTCAGGACCCTCTTCCAGAATTGGAGAACACCCGCCCACCCCCCGTGTGTATGCGCCACGCCTATTTATATGAGAACAAGCCCTGTTCATGAGACAAATTGCTCACACCCTCTTGTTGGCGTTGAGGAACATGTGCAGGTTTAAATATTATTTCCTGCAATTACACACATTTTGTCACGGGGTGCATAGTTTTTTTCAGTTTTAAAGCTAATTTCCTTGCAATTCTGTAGATTTTGCCATGTCTAGTGTGTATTTATGTGATATTTGAGTGACTTGAACATTACAACAAAAGCTGAAAAACATTAGCTGACATGGGCTAGTTGATCTGGACATTTCTGGCAGTTATAAATAGCTCTCTAAGGTATGTAATGATTGACATGACAAGAGAAAAACTGATGATGCACTACACAATTTCAAAATTTGACTTCCGGGGGGCGCGCCCCACAGTTTGGGAACCCCTACTGTAACTATCTCTATGGGTCAAACTTACATAAAGTAATTACAGTAATTACAGATCAAAAGCCTACAAGTACATTTGATTATTTGAAAATGATTTTGTTATAGTGTTGTGAATGTGTGTGATACAATAGGAAAGTTGTGTGTTTGCATAAAAGTTATTGCTTGAAGGAATAAGATAGCCTACACATTACAGCTGAATATGTAAATCCTATCTGAACAAAGCACTCAGATTTATTTCTAAAAGGGAATGTATTGATGTTACATAACTGTTGTTTGGAGGCATCCTCATGCTTCTTGCACATTCCAAGAAGGACTATATGCTATTGATCATTTTGATCAATGAAAATGTATTAAATGAGACACAATTATATTGGCTTATACATTGACGCACGACTCTCCACACGTTTCAGCAATAGGTTGTGATCATTGAGATAGATATTTATTCAATTAACGGATGAATATGTAAGCATGTTATTTTCCTGAATATTTTTTGGGGGATAGATTGTATTCATTTTCTTTAGCCAATCGCTGTAAAGAAACTGGAGCCGCGCGGTGTAAGAGATGGAAAATACGTCTTTAGAAATTACGTATCTGCGTTTGTAACCCAATAGAATAAGGGGAATCATATGCAAATGAGATAGGAATAGGAAGTGAATTCCGAGATGTCAGTCTAGCGGTAGCTACATGTCAATGCATGTCCATCGACAGACAGGGAAATAATAGAAAAGACGGACCGTAAATTATTTCGAGATAAATATAGAAACATCCCTATGGAAAGACACGGATTTAGACACAAAGGAGAAAAGGAAAAGACTGAACACGGTGTAGGAGAGGACGGTAACGAGGTTAGTTTGCCAGCTATCTCTGTCTGTTACGATTAGGGACGGGGCGCAGGAGCTGTGTTGTTTTCGTCGGTTTAGCTAGCTGAACACACCACTATCGAACTAAGCAATGTATGTTAGCTAACTAACAGATTTTCCATTTGAACTAATACCTTGCTTAGTTCGCTAGCTGTATGTTGGTTTGACATATTGAGAGAGAGGTTGTCAACATTAATTCCACAACTAGCTCGTGGGTGCACGAAAAGCAGGGATGGTGAGTTGGGGCCCTTTGCTAAATAGCATCGAGCTAACGTTACAGTACTAGTCCTCTCTTACTTGTTTACTATATTATTACTTATGTCGACAAAACATTTTTATTTTACGAAAGCCGTCTAAAACATTGCTGTGTCCAGCATTACTTGTCGGTGGCAAAGCCATTGCTAGAAAAAGCAACGGGGACTGCGTGGTGCGTACTGTAGCTGGTGGTGGGTTTCCCATGACTAGGCTTGACTTGCTGCGCACCATGATAATCTGCATTTACTGAGATGGCTAACTAAATTAGCTTGCTAGGTAATTGTCTTCTCATACAGTGTGTTCCTATTCCTATATTATCATAATCACACACTTAGGCAAATTATTCCTACACCTGCCTACCAATACACATGTGAAAAAAAGTGGTCCATGTGATGACAACTAAAACAGGAGAGTTAAATTTGGGGTAAACCATCTCTCTGCATTCTCACTCATGCCCAGCTGCAAGTGTTCACTACTGTGACAGACAGATTAAAGAGTAGGGTGATATGGGGCTGAGCCCGTGGTGGTTTCCCTCTCTCTCTCAACTACGCAGCTCTGGAATGCTATTGTATCTCATGATGGCAGGGCAGGCTGTGATTCTTAGCACAGGCTAGCCGTGGCCTATTGAGGCACCTGCTTTCCCCCCCAAATGATTTAAGGCTACATCAGTGATCACACTGGATGACTGACTGGCCTTCCCACATCAGAGGCAATCTGCAGTTTACATGAAACAACAACAAAGCGGCCACCCATCACTTGTTTTGGTAAAAAGCTGAGTGATGGGGTTAGAGAAATGTAAAAACACTCAAATTCATAGACAGAGCTATGGATGCAAGATCTGAGCATCCCCTGGCCTGCTGACCTTAGTGGCCATGGCTAATGTAATTGATTCTTATCAGATAGTGTTCTTTCTGATTGGAGAGGGCAGCAATTCCGTGCTCTACGGGGAATTCCATTTGGAGCAGTGGAGGACAGCGGGGATCGCTGTTAGTAATGGGGCTGTTAGGATTGATCACTTCTCTTGTTAACCAAGGAGACAAATGAACTTTAACACATCAGTCACAAATGACTGGTTTGAGGTCAGTGCTTAATATTGAAGAGGAACTATAGGGATTGTAGAACCATGTTAAAGGAAAGAAGTCTAGTATGGAGATATGAAGAGGCACATTTTCTCTGATTTTGGGTTGTCTTGGCCAGATCACGCAAATTCTTAACACCTGTTTTAAAACATGAAATAAAAGTGTTTGTTTTTCTTCCAGATTTGACCACGTCACTGTGACTCTGTCACCGCACAAATAAAGGCTGTTGGACAGAGTGGATCATCTTTTTATTGAATTGAAACCTAAATTGTAAGTAAATAATTGTTTGATAGAATTGTTCAACTCTTTCCTATCCATGTTCTGAAGTTTGTTTGTTTTATCTAAACTACCTCATTTAATTTTTTTAATTTTTTAAGTAATTTAGCAGACACTCTTATCCAGAGCGACTTACAGTAGTGAATGCATACATTTCATTTCATGCATTTTTTTTTATTTTGTATTTTTTTGTACTGGCCCCCCGTGGGAATCGAACCCACAACCCTGGCATTGCACACACCATGCTGGCGTTGCAAACACCATGCTCTACCAACTGAGCCACAGGGAAGACATCTGACTCTCATACTTACATACCACATGTTCCTCTCTTTGGACTGTAAACCAGCCTACCTCTTTCTCTACCATCTCTTTTTGTTTTTGCCAGTCTGTTTACCATCATTGGCTTTGTTATTTTCCTGCGTCTGTCATTGCTCCTAGCAGGCAGCTGAAACATATTTAGCTGTTGCTAGGCTACATGCCTTGAATTCCTCTTTTTGACAGAGAAATAGCTAGACCACTTTGTGCCCTCTGTTTGTTCCATGGTCCACACTGTTTACTGCCACTGATTAAGTTTTGTGAACAAGACGTAAGTTTAAAGTGACATAAATGTAGTTGTGTTGTCCAGGGTACAGTTAATCAGTGTACTAGTGAGCATGGCTGATGTAGGCTAGTTGATTTAATGTGTTCTGTGTAGCAGGATCATCCGTACTAGCTGTATTTGTTCTAAGTGGATTATTTACAGTCTAACGCTTTGTTTACTTCTCTGTGTTTGTCTCTCTCAGAGGCACCATGGCCACCCAAGACTCGGGCTACTATGACTACACCATCGTCGCCCCGGAGATGCCGGCCATGTTCGACGGCATGAAGCTGGCGGCGGTCGCCACGGTGCTGTACGTCATCGTCCGCTGCCTGAACCTCAAGAGTCCCACCGCCGCTCCTGACATCACCTACCAGGACACGCCCCTCAACCGCTTCCTGCTCAAGTCCTGTCCCATCCTGACCAAAGAGTGAGTGACCTTTCTGCCTGTCGTTCAGTCTTTGGCTGTGTTCTGCGACCATACAGGACACTAGTCTAGCGCTGGTCCTTACCCCCAATATATCTTAATGCTGAGTGCCAAGCAGAGACCCATCAGGTCTCATTTTTCCAGTCTTTGGTATGACTTGACCAGGGGAACCCAACCTTCCAGTCTCAGGGCGGACACTCTAACCACAAGGCCACTGAGTTGGCCATGAGTATTTTATAGCTTATTGGGGTCCTATGATTTGTTCTGGGAGTTTTCAGTAGCCCGTAATTGGAACAGTGCACCCATGATCACCTTGCCGTGACAGCACCAACACTTCTGTTGTCACTCTACACTATAGCCTACATCTAGTCCCACATTCCAAAGAACTCCTGTGTGTTGTGGAAAAAACGATACTCCTGTATGACTAGCGGTTTCTCTGAATGTGTGGCATGGTTCAGAGCCAGTACTCTACTCTACTGGCCTAATAGTCCTGTCTTAAGGGAGTCTGAAGCCCAGTGGGAGACTCTGAAGGCTTCCCTCAGCTGCTGTCTCATTATGTAAGCCTCTGTTACTTAATCTGAAATCTCTGGCCACGAGTGCTCCTCTTAGGGCTCTGGTCAAGACTAGTGCATGTAGGGAATTGGGATGCAGGTACTTTTTATCCAAACAGACTGTAGATGTAGTTTGAGGTTTGTGTGTGTTCATGTGCGCTGTTTGCTTTTGTTTGACAGTCTGTCTGTGTTTTAAGACTGGTGGGATTTTAGCTGTGACTAACGGACCTGGAATGTTCCAGACTTCCTCAGGGAGGAATGCCCAGTTAAATATTTGCTGTTAGTTCATTTGATCTAGTCATAGGCTTAATAAGTATGTGATAAGACAATTTGTTTAGCTCCAACTCTTGCAAATGTTATAATTTATGAGGTTCATTATACTATTCAGTAGGTGAATTGCTTCTTAATTAAATTAATCTTAATTTTGCACTATATTTTTCCACAGGGCTGTACTCAGTCAAAAGCTAGCCAAGACAGAAAGTGTGTAAAAGGATATTGGGCTAGTAGGGCTGTCGTTCATTCATCTATTGCTCCTTGGCACTGTTTATGCTGACTAATGGTCCAAGACGGTTCGTGTAACTCCTAGTGACACCCAGTCGAGTTGCATAACACTGTTTCCAGCACGGTGACCACGGACAGATCAATCATGGAGAAGGAGAGAGGTACACAGTGGAGGAAATACGAGACAGGGGGGCAACGACTCTGTCTTCAAAGCAGTCAATGCATTCCATCTGTCATTGTATTCTAGAAAATAAGGGCGCAGCTGCAACATTTTACTCTAAGTAGTTTGGGAGTTAGCCTCTGAAAGGGCAGATCCTGCACTGGAGTGATGTGCAACAGAGCCATTCTCCTCTGATACTGAGTGAAGCCAGGTTTCCATGATCAGAGGTCTACTTGGCCTTTTATCTCAATCTGTCTCGGATGGCTTTGTGTTCAGGAAACCAGCCCTGTAAAGGGGCAACGTGGGATTGGTACATCCGTTTTTGAATGTTTAAATTAATGATATGTAGCCATTGTTTTTTTGAAGAATATAATTTATGAATGCTTACCCCATGATTTTACCCCCAACAAGTGTTGTGGTTACCCCTTCAGGCAGTAGATCAGAGGACTGTGTATTGCATCATATCAAAAGGCTAGTTATTAAATCAGACCTCCAATAGAACAGACCTGTGACTTTGATCTGTACCTCAGACAACACCCTTAGTTGTCTATCTATCAGCCCACGCTGGCTTCTGTTTCCTTTGCTTTGTTCTGCTGCTGACTGTCAAGGGAGACAGCAGGTTACAGTGCACACACTCATACTCATAGACATGTATGAGGACACACACTTGCACACAGACATGTAGCTACATGCGTGTGGACACACGTTTGCTGGAACGAGATTCAGATTCTCCTCTTTTTTTATGTCTTGACTGGAGCACCCAGACCTACACCACTCTAAAGTGTAGGCAATATGACAGACTGACTTCATTCACACAGTAGATATTCAAAAGTGTAGCTTTCATCAGTCATGTCAGATGTGTAATTGGAACAGTATTCCCCCCCCCCCCTCGCCTGCCTGGACTCCTCCCCTTGTCCTCTTAGCCCTCCTGTGACAACATTACGTCATCCCTGCCAGTCGGGGATTATTCGCAGAGCGAGAATGTTCTGGGGAATCAAACCTGCCCAAGGCTTTAGTGTGTTAGTCTATATCGGGGCTATTTAAATCAGAGCCTGGAGGTCCGGAGTTCTCCTGCTCTTCTGTTCTACTTCATGCTACCTCCCTAACTCTACCTACGTCAGAGTTGATAATGCTGTTTATACACAGGGGTTGGAGGGCTTATCTGTAATATTAGTAATGGTGTGGGGAAGCATCAGCGGGCATTGTGTGTTTTGAGATAGGCGTTATGTAAGGGAAGTAATGTCCAGGTGCTCAGACTGCTCTAATGACAGTGAAGGAAGATGAGATTGAGGGGGTTGTGTAACTGTTGATTTAGCAACAGACTTTGCTCGCTGACGATACTTACTGTACCAGTGTGTACACTTCCCACCCATGTGTGTGGACCGTCAGTCCGTCCTTTGACTGAGAGGGGTTCACCCTGACCTTGGTTCACCCTGACCTTGGTTATCTCTGCGAACAACCTCACAGCTGCCTGGCTGTTCGCTCCAGTCGGGGAGCTGCCTGGCTGTTCGCTCCAGTCGGGGAGCTGCCTGGCTGTTCGCTCCAGTCGGGGAGCTGCCTGGCTGTTCGCTCCAGTCGGGGAGCTGCCTGGCTGTTCGCTCCAGTCGGGGACCTGCCTGGCTGTTCGCTCCAGTCGGGGACCTGCCTGGCTGTTCGCTCCAGTCGGGGACCTGCCTGGCTGTTCGCTCCAGTCGGGGAGCTGCCTGGCTGTTCGCTCCAGTCGGGGAGCTGCCTGGCTGTTCGCTCCAGTCGGGGACCTGCCTGGCTGTTCGCTCCAGTCGGGGACCTGCCTGGCTGTTCGCTCCAGTCGGGGACCTGCCTGGCTGTTCGCTCCAGTCGGGGAGCTGCCTGGCTGTGGGATAGCATAAGGTGTCAGTGTTTTGCATACGTCGCTAAATATTGTTATGACATTATAGTTGTAGTTATCTCAATTTCATCACAGGGACATTAAATCCTAAGGCCATAGTGAGTAGGCCAAAGCTCCATTTGAGAGCATCGGAGGCCAAAGCTCCATTTGAGAGCATCGGAGGCCAAAGCTCCATTTGAGGGCATCGGAGGCCAAAGCTCCATTTGAGCGCATCGGAGGCCAAAGCTCCATTTGAGCGCATCGGAGGCCAAAGCTCCATTTGAGCGCATCGGAGGCCAAAGCTCCTTTTGAGCGCATCGGAGGCCAAAGCTCCTTTTGAGCGCATCGGAGGCCAAAGCTCCTTTTGAGCGCATCGGAGGCCAAAGCTCCTTTTGAGCGCATCGGAGGCCAAAGCTCCATTTGAGCGCATCGGAGGCCAAAGCTCCATTTGAGCGCATCGGAGGCCAAAGCTCCATTTGAGGGCATTGCAATTGTCAACGTCGATCTCCTTCTTTTGTTATCGTGCCCGCTAATCTATAAACAGACCTAAAATGGAAACCACTAGTTGTTTTTGGCCTTTTGCCAAGGGTTTCCTGCTAAATGATCGGTGTACTCCTGTGCTAAACTCAGTGTGCGGATGTGAGATGGTAGATTGTATGACTGTGATATGACTAGCCCAGCTCATGTCTCACTGCAGTGCTAGCAGCAGATAGATCCACTTTGATCTCCTGCAGGGTTGGACCCTTACATACGTCTACTCCCATACAGATACAGTACCAGGGCAGATGCATTATCAGGGATGGTCAGCTTCCTGTGTGTTCTACTTAGGAATGTATATCTTCCCTATCCCCCGCTGTGTGTGAATGTTGTTCCAACCCACTGTGACTGAAAGTCAACACAGCAAATAAACCACCCACCTTTTTGCCCTTGTTGTCTGTGCCTAACAACGTTTGTGCTGTTGTCATGTTGTGCTGCTGCCATGTTGTTGCCACTTTGTTGTTGTCGTGTTGCTACTGAGTTTTTTTCATGTTGTGCTGCTGCCATGTTGTGTTGCTACTGTGTTGTCATGTTGTGTTGCTACTGTGTTATGTTGTGCTGCTACCATGTTGTGCTGCCACTGTGTTGTTGTCGTCTTGTGCTGCTGCCATGTCGTGTTGCTACTGTTGTTGTCATGTTGATGTTGTGTTGCTGCCATGTTGTGTTGTCTTAGGTCTCTCTTTTTTATGTAGTGTTGGTGTCTCTTTTGTCAGTCTGTTTTGTCCTACCTTTTTTAAAATTGTTTTTTATTTATTTATTATCCTAGCCCCCTTCCCCGCAGGAGGCCTTTTGCCTCTTAGTAGGCCGTCATTGTAAATAACAATGAGTTCTTAATGAACTTGCCTAGTTAAAGATTTAATACAAATAAAATAGTATACTACATTAGCTGACTGACTGAAATAACAAAACACAACTGTCAGCAAGAACAAGTCATCAAGTAAAGTGATTTAATTACTTCAAGGGACATCCTAATGCTGTTGTGTGTTTGTTTCTTACAGGAACCTCTTATGGACACTGTTGCACATTCCACACACGGTTCTGTGCTCAGATTTCGAGTTAGCATGGCATTGTTGAGTGTACTATATGTGTGCGATGTAGGCTACTAGCCTATGTGATAGAGCTCCTAGTGCCTATACGAAGAATTACAATGTATTTTATTACCTGCAAATAAACCTTTCATCTCTTGAGTAAAGTTAAGTAAGTAAGCCTTGTCCGAGCCAGAACAGCCCATAGTGAATCTGTGTGTTTGTGTGTTTTGCAGGTACATTCCGCCCCTGCTGTGGGGTAAAAGTGGCCACCTACAGACAGCACTGTATGGCAAGATGGGCCGGGTGAGCTGCCCTCACCCCATAGGCCTCAGGAAGTATTTACCCATGCAGGATGGGGCCACCGCCACCTTTGACCTCTTCGAGCCCATGGGGGACCACCGGACAGGAGGTGGGCTAGTTCAGTCATTTATGGATCTTTTATCAAGAATGGAGAATCTCTATTGGCCTAGGACTCTCTTTTTGCAATATAAACAGTCAACAACAAAAACATCCCCCTCAATTGAGATGTGCTTGCCTTATCTTTTCTATGCCTAGGTTAACTGGTTGAGAATGCATTGTCATTTACAGCAATGACCAAGGAGAGAAGTGCAATGGGAAGGAAAGCTGTTGAATGAGCTCATTGGAAGCATGAGAGAATTCATTATAGCCCAATGTTGTGCTATGGACCTGTCCTATGTACAGTATCGGTCCTGTCTGGGCTCAGTTTGTCAGGGCGGTTTTGACACCTTTTGGTCTATTGACTTGTTTACACTATGGTTCCATTTCCCGTTCTGTAGGTGATTATTATGTCAGTGTTGTTGAGGACACAGATTTACAGACCGTGACTCTAGGTAAACTCTACTACCTCTACTTTCGGCTAAGGTGATGAGATCAGGGTTGTGACCCAAATGGTACCCTATTCCCTATTTAGTACACTACTTTTGACCAGACTATTGGCCATCGTCAAAAGTAGTGTACTGAATAGGGTGCAATTTGGGACGTAGATCATTTGTTTTGACCTCAGATTTGAGACGTAGTAGTTTGTAATTGTCACTAGTTTGCGTTGCCATATGGAAGGAAGCATGTTGCTTTACTTCACACACCACACATGCCTACACACATCCACATCCACTGTTTGTTTCCTGTTCTAGTTGTGCTGTTGCCAGTGGCTTCTGTCTGTGTTGTCCGTTTTGTCTTACATAGTTATTTCAAAAATATATTGGTATCCCTTTTGCCTCTTGTCAGGCCGTCATTGTAAATAACAATTTGTTCTTAATGGACTAGCCTGTTAAATAAAGGTAATAAAGAGCCTCTGGTAACTAGGCTACTTGTTGTTTTATTATTTGAGTGACTGGGACATCTCATCCTATAGAGGTTTTATTGAGGCACCATACTGTCTCTGTTTGCTGCCTGTCATATTTGCGTACCACACCGTGCAATGATCGGCCCATGAGGACGTGTAATCTTGCCTTTACATATTTTCATTTGCAAACGGCTCACTGATCCATCTGTCCGTATGTTTGCTATTCCAACAGATGACGTCACCATGGTGATATGCCCGGGGATCGGTAACCATAGCGAGAAGCACTACATCCGCACCTTTGTGGGTCACTCTCAGAAGGAGGGTTACAGGTGTGCTGTGCTCAATCACCTGGGTGCTCTGCCCAACATCGAGCTCACCTCACCTCGCATGTTCACCTACGGTGAGGACTACACAGACGTGTACAAACACACACATACTCCTAATAAAAAAAACACATGCATGCACGCGTGCGCACACACAAAAGCAACAACAAGAAGTTTTATAGGTGAAGACAGGATAGGTTTTCACCACACCACCCTCATTTCAGATCAGTAGCCATGAGTTAAGCTACCAAGGAAATGAACCAACTCAAAGCCCCAGTATGTAATGTCTTTGCTCTGGTCCTTGCCCGTGTGCTTGTTCTGGTAGGTTGCACGTGGGAGTTTGCGTCCATGGTGGGCTACATCAAGAAGATGTTCCCTCACACCCACCTCATAGTGGTGGGCTTCAGCCTGGGAGGCAACATCGTGTGCAAGTTCCTGGGAGAGAACCGGACCAATCAGGAGAGAGTGCTGTGCTGCGTCAGTGTCTGCCAGGGATACAGCGCACTCAGGTAGGCTACGGTCTTAAGACTTATTTATACCCTGTGCAAGTATGCAAAAGCAACATGTAAGAGCTACTCAAAATGGCTATCCCGTGTACTTCTGTGGAGTTACAAATTGCAGTGCTGCACACGTTTGTGTATTATAATTGCTACTCAAGGACGCCGAACGGCCATTTTGCCTAGCTAATGGTGTTTGTTGCATTACATACTATATCCCCTTTTTACACACAGCTGTATACTTGGTCAGTGAAGGTGTCATAAACATCAAAATATAAACAGTGGAGACACATTGTCTTTTTTAGAGGCAGTGTTATGCTTGTTAGCAATGAGCTGTAATGTAGCTAACTTAATGTAAATAAGTGAATTGTTTTTCCCCAACTTAGTGAAGTTAGCTAGCTAGCGGAAGTTATTTACTGTACAGTTGGTTAGCATCCATTTCTACTCTTTTGCAAGCTATGGTAAAACAGCTGTCAAATGATACTGTTCAGCTGTGTTTTACCAATGGCGAAGGCTTCTAAAGATGAAGGAATTCAGATATGTCTTAGTTTGAGCATGATCCACTGAGTTTGTAAACTACGGCACGCGACATGGTTCAATGTGCCAGTAAATAAGCACAATTAACCTTTTTTTTTCTCCAAATTGCCACTGTCTTGGCGCGAGAATTAGAATCATGTATACTGTGATAATGCCAATAGAATTAATTAGTAACAGAGAGGAATGTACAATATGGCGAACTTAGCAAACGAGGCGTTTTATGGTAAGTACATGGGGGGGCGTCATCTTTTATGCACCTTTATACTTTCCAAGTGTTTTGCTTTGAATGCAAGTGCTCTGTCTCTCCTACTTCTGAGCCTTGGTTCTCTGTAAAAGGAGGTTCACTCAGATGGAATTCACTTTGCCCAGCAGCTTTCTGTCTGACAAGATGGCAACAAGGCTGAGAGTAGCTGGGATCCTGTTTTTTCTCCAGCAAACATTGATCATTTCCTGTAGTTTGACTTTATCTGTGATCTCAGTGGACTAGTGACTAACACAAAAAAGACAGAGGACAGATGCCCCACCTTTTATCCTTGCCTGGGTGCCGGTCTGTCTCCGCTGTAGACAACTGGTTGTTGCCTTGCCAAGTCTTTTGAGGAAGGCAAAGATGTAGGCTAGGCTACAGTAGTTATGTGTTATTGAATACTGAAACAGACTCATACTGTTGGCTGCTCCGTTAACCTGGGTTGTTAGTGTTATTGTTCATGCACCATGCAGTTCTTCCATGGAGGTTGTGTCAGTGTTTTCTGAAAATGCACAACTCTAGTGTTTCTAGGTGTGGTATTGCACAAGCTCTGGGACGGAGAAGATGGAACTCTGTGAAACGTGTGGTGTTTTTGAACCATACCTTTTAGAGTTTGAAAGGTGGCCAACGCCTCTTGGCAGGAACACTGTCTGCTCTGTCCAGAGAGTAAACAGTGTGTTCGTGTGTGTCAGGACCAGGCAGACTGGCCTTTTGTGAAATGGGATTAGTCTTTATACCTCCATTTTATTTTCCATTCCTGTCTATGTCATAGCTAAAGCCATGTCTTTTGTCATTGCCCATGCCATCTGTTGAATGGGATTGATATGCCTGCTGCGTAGTTGTCACTATATATGCTACCTCTGTAGTATTTCTCATCAGGGTTGGGTTGGTAGGTTACTTTCTAAATGTCATTTGTTAGTTACCTGTCAAATTGTAATCAGTAATGTAACTTTTGGATTGTCCAAACTCGGTAATGTAATCTGATTACTTTCAGTTACTTTTCGATTACTTTCCCCTTAAGAGGCATTAGAAGAAGACAAAAAGGATCCATCAAACACATTTGGTGTGCCCTCATAGAGGTCTCTGAACTTGTGGTCAGGCAAAAAAAATCAGATTAAGCCTACATGTAACTGATAACATGTAATCAGTTACTCCTCAACCTTGTTTCACATGTGCACTAGCAGATATGAAGTTGGACTAGCTAGATGGGTACTGCTAGCTTGTTGCTAGCTAGTTATTAGCTTGTTGCTAGCTAGTTATTAGCAAGTTGCTAGTAATGCTAGTTTGTTTATAGCTAGTTGCTAGGTAGTGTTGGTGAGTTCATAGTGCAGTGAGAGATCGTTCTGCGTATTTAACGTGTGGGGCGATGGTTAGCATGTCAGCTTCAAGAGTACAAAGTGATGTTGGCAGCAGTTTTGTTGTTGTCCTGTATTGGCCTACGGTGATGAAACCTGTGTTGCATGCTTTTGCCAACTTTTGAGTATGTTGGTTGTCAGGCCAAACAGATATAACCATGACAACAATATAATTAGTTCTCTCTCTACACACAACTGACTTCCTGGTGTGTGTGCGTGCGTGCGCGTTCGTGCGTGTGTGCGTGTGTGTGTGTGTGTGTGTGTGTGTGTGTGTGTACAGGGCCCAGGAGACGTTCCTACAGTGGGACCAGTGCAGACGCTTCTACAACTTCCTCATGGCCGACAACATGAAGAAGATCATCCTCTCACACAGGTACTCAGCCCTGTTCCAATACTTAGTACATTCACACTGGTAGGCCCAGTCCCAAAGAAACCCCTAGCCCCTACCCTAGGGCCATGACACTTCTCATACATCTGAAATGGCCAAATTACTGTAAAAGCGATATGGTGGAAACTCCATGTGGTGATTGGGAGCGATCATCACCTGATAACACCCATTCAAGCCGTGCTGGGGCCACCCATAGGAAAACAAACTGTCTGCTAAATGGCTTATATTATTTAAGATCTATGACAAATGGCTTGGACTTAACTCATAGTCACAACCCAGCAGATCAGTAAAATTCCCCATGGAGGAGAAACACCAAACCCGTACAGAGCAGCTCCCTGAGGCAAACTATTTAACTAATGAAATGGAGGCAATTAGCGAGGGCACGGAAATTCCTGGTCTAGGTATGGATTTTACTCAGAATAACTAGTGTTGTCACGTTTTTCAACGGCATGTGTCAACATTTTGTGTGTGTGTTTACAGGGGCAGTCTGTTTGGAAGTGCAACGAAGATGGAGGACGCAGACCTGAGCCGACTCTACACGGCCACCTCCCTCATGCAGATCGATGAAACCATCATGAGGTATAGGACATGCTGAAAATAACCTAGACTCACAATCAAATCAGTGTTTCGCTTTCCACCCAATACATTTAGTAAAAGACACTAGATAGAATCTAATAAGGAACACATGCTAAAATGACACACAACACAATTATTCCTGTGAGTAGCCTGTCTCACATTGATCCCCTGTGAAATCAGTCTGAAATGTTTGTGTTGAGTCCTCAACACTACAATATTTAGGACTGATTTCACAGGGGGTCAATGTGACATTTATGGCTGTATGTTTAAAATAGACTGTCAACACTCAACAGCACCTGCTGAAGTTCAAGCCAAACTTTTTGAGTTTTGTCAATACATAGGAACAATATGCTAGGAGCCATTGAGCAGGGCTGGGCGATTATGGCCTGAAACAAATTCTAACTTATGGGAGTTTCTCGATTTAAATCGTGAAATAAGCTTTGTTGCACAATTTAAGGTCAAAACACTACATTTCAAACAGTTTGGAATAATATAATGAATTCTGGCATTGTCAAATTATACCTAAGCCTTTGACCCATTTAATAATAAAATGTATTTTATCAAAATAGATGAACCTGCTTTTTTGCAATAATCACTGATCTGCCTTTCAAATCTCTGAAAATGCCCTTTTTGTTACAAATGTAACCAGAACCAGGCACAATGTACATTCACTAATAATGACTAACTTAAGGTAGCAGGAATTATAGATAAAGAACACAGATCAACCTTCTAGTGGGTAGCCAGCTAATCTTTATAGTTCAAGTTTAGCCAACTTGGGTGTATTTGCTTGCTAACATGGTATAACAGTTGAACTGCTTTGAACACACCCTCCTGTCCATCTCCACCTGTTTGAACAAACTTTTCACTTTGTTTAGATATTGAAATCAAGTGAGAACGAGTTGCCAATTCCTGATATTAATGCATCTTTTTATGCTCATTGCACATTTTTAAAACCTATACTAGACAGCTAGCACATAACAGCATGTGGCTAAAATGCTGCTAGCGGTGGTGTTACTGCAATGCTGCGCACGACAGGAACTTAGCATACGTTTGCCCAAGTCGTTGATACACACGTCTTAGTAAGGTCTGCTCTGTTCTACATGTTGGGAGTCGAGACATGAGAAGAGTATCATTAGAAGGGTTTAGTTTAAATGCAGATAGAGAGTTTAAACTGTCAGCGGAAGAAGTCCTCTTTAGTCTTTGTTGTGGTGAGTGGCAGGAGGAGGGGCTTGGTGTCTGTCAGTGGGAAGGTGCACAGTGAACACAGCCCAGAAGGAGGAGGGGCTTGGTGTCTGTGTCAGTGGGAAGGTGCACAGTGAACACAGCACAGAAGGAGGCGGGCTTGGTGTCTGTCAGTGGGAAGGTGCACAGTGAACACAGCACAGAAGGAGGAGGGGCTTGGTGTCTGTGTCAGTGGGAAGGTGCACAGTGAACACAGCACAGAAGGAGGAGGGCTTGGTGTCTGTGTCAGTGGGAAGGTGCACAGTGAACACAGCACAGAAGGAGGAGGGGCTTGGTGTCTGTGTCAGTGGGAAGGTGCACAGTGAACACAGCACAGAAGGAGGAGGGGCTTGGTGTCTGTCAGTGGGAAGGTGCACAGTGAACACAGCCCAGAAGGAGGAGGGCTTGGTGTCTGTGTCAGTGGGAAGGTGCACAGTGAACACAGCACAGAAGGAGGAGGGCTTGGTGTCTGTGTCAGTGGGAAGGTGCACAGTGAACACAGCACAGAAGGAGGAGGGGCTTGGTGTCTGTCAGTGGGAAGGTGCACAGTGAACACAGCACAGAAGGAGGAGGGCTTGGTGTCTGTGTCAGTGGGAAGGTGCACAGTGAACACAGCCCCGAAGGAGCAAAGGAGATGAGGAAAAAGACAGTTACATTTTATAATTTTTTTTACCTTGATTCTTTCGATTCCAGGCATTTTGAACATTGTGCTAAAACATTAATTTGCTATATCGCCCAGCCCTAAGAAAGGCCTCTGAGTATCTTGCTGTGCATGGTTCATATGGATGTGCTCACCCACGTAGTATGTCACTTAATAATCCCTCTCCAGTTTCCACAGCATGCTGCTTTGTTTTGTGACCTGTCACCCCCCTGTCTCTGCAGGAAGTTCCACGGGCACAACTCCCTCAAAGAATACTACGAGAAGGAGAGCTGTGTGCATTATATTCACAATGTAGGTTGATGCTCTTTATCCCTACTTCTCTCTCTCCTGTGTGAATTAAGAATACTTTTCTAAACGTGTGAATTAAGAATACTTTTCTAAACATGTATGAAATAAGAATACTTTTCTAAACATGTATGAATGTTAAGAAATGTACTAAAGGAAGTGCTTAGAACAGTGTGAGGTTCATGATTTAAGCTTGTCTAAGTGGACTCTTATTGGGCTTGTGTATTGCATAAAGTATATCTAATTATGGTTGTATTTTGTAGGTTGACGTGCCACTTCTGCTGGTCAACTCTGCAGATGATCCTCTGGTGCACGGGTCTCTGCTCACCATCCCTCGCACACTGGCAGGTAACACACACAGAGTTTCTCTACTCAGAGCTCGTCCCTACAGAGACACAGGGCCACTCGGCAGTGCCTGGTCAATCTGTCAGTCAGCCTATTGTCTTCAACCTAAGACATGCTGAGGTGCACATTTAGAGCCAGTACACTGATCTGACTGTTGGTACTGGCTCTACAATCACAGTACAGCTCTGGGCATTTCAAAAGTTGTCAGAGGCTGCGTGACTGGCTCGACCCGCCCTATCCCGTCCCCAGGACACCTTTTCCCCAGAGATAAACATGCGCATGTGTAATTCCCCACTTGATAAAATGACATCTCTACTTGGACTGTCTGTCCTGCTTCTGCTATAATGCAATGTCATTATAGTTAACACAGATACAGAAGTCAGACATGTTGATCATGTCATTATAGTTAACACAGACGGAGGTTTGTACAACATTTTGGTCATGTCATTATAGTTAACACAGACAGAGGTTTGTACAACATGTTGGTCATGTCATTATAGTTAACACACACAGATGTTTGTACAACATGTGGATGGTGTTTATATTTACAACAGATGTTTGTACAACATGTGGATGGTGTTTATATTTACAACAGATGTTTGTACAACATGTGGATGGTGGCATTTCTAGTTACAACAGACGTTGTACAACATGCCTTTATGCAGGGCAGAGGGAGCAGCGGAGCTACATGAAAATAATTGTGGGCTGAAGTTACGTTTGTTTAGCTATTGAGAAGAGGCGTCCAGAGAATCCGATCATGCAGGCGCTCCATAAGAAGTTAGCCAGTACTGTAACACAGTAAGAAAAACACATTGCTGAAATGAACTTGGTGTCAGCAAGCCACTTTGAAAAGTAATGTCCAGAACAGTATGCACATGTTATTTGTGTACTAACACAAGGGAAATCATTAGAAGTCTACTGTATTTTCACCAGTTCAACGCCTGGTACAAAGTTCTCCCTTACGTTGTCTCTGAAACAGCAGAGCTGGAATAGGCAGATGAATCCTTTAAGTCCCACACCCAGGCCAGGGAGGGGGCGGTATGTAGAACTAGGTGTGTTGGGAATGTCTGACTGGTTTACACTGGCTCAGTAACTCCAACACACACACACACACACACACACACACGCGGTAGTGTATCACACAGATGAGAGCCTCTGTCTCCTCGTGTGCTCGTGACTTAGCCTGTAGACACCGCTAACCCTTACCTTTTTAGATATGCAAGCTAAATCTGTCATTTTTTTAACACTAACTGATTCTAATGACTGATATGTTACCATGATGGGTGTTCTATCATATTAAAATAGAACACTGAGAATAGCGGCCAATCAGCTCAATCCTCAAGGGTTTACTGGGTTGATCAAATGGAGCAGTAAAGGAAAGCATGCTATTTATGGAAACAACCACCTCAGCACTACCAACTAGTCACCATTTGTTGGATTATATTAGATCCATGGACTGTACAGTACTCTAGCCAGTTCTCATCTCTCACGGAATTTCTGGAACAGCCCATCCCAAATTGCTCTCTATCCCTCCCCCTTGGCCCGTACCCTTTAATGTAAGCATGTCTGAAGGGTCTGGATAGGTATAAGCTGTGTAGTGGTAGAGCTTCCACCATATTGCTTCCCACCTTACAGATCTGCAAACATTGAAGGAGTAGGTCCAAAGAGAACTTCCCTACTGTTATGATCACGTTTCCTCAAAGTGGTGCACAATGTGTGGTGGTGATGTGATGCCTCCTGTTATTTATAGAGTCCCAGAGCTGGGATGGAGGGTAACACTAGCCCACTGGCTTGTTGTGTCCTGCGCTACACAGAGATGCAGGGTGGAGATATAGGAGATTCTCAGCTGGTGCCCTGCCTAACTCTCTGAAAGGGGAAATCAGCTGGTGCCCTGCCTAACTCTCTGAAAGGGGAAATCAGCTGGTGCCCTGCCTAACTCTCTGAAAGGGGAAATCAGCTGGTGCCCTACCTAACTCTCTGAAAGGGGAAATCAGCTGGTGCCCTGCCTAACTCTCTCAAAGGGGAAATCAGCTGGTGCCCTACCTAACTCTCTGAAAGGGGAAATCAGCTGGTGCCCTACCTAACTCTCTCAAAGGGGAAATCAGCTGGTGCCCTGCCTAACTCTCTCAAAGGGGAAATCAGCTGGTGCCCTGCCTAACTCTCTCAAAGGGGAAATCAGCTGGTGGTTCTGTCCCCTTTGCCCTAGAAGAGTCAGACTGACTCACACTGGGCACAGGAAGCCTGGAAACATGCAAAAGCTGTTGTATAACTAATGTAGTCACCTCACCTGGAATCAGACTTTAAGCCGCATGGTAGTTGGCACATGTCATTAGGACTGTCTGACGGACAAATCCAGCCAACAATCTTTTAGTTGGAAACCTCAGTCAGGAGTCTTGTGCTGCTTAGTGCTTAACCCAGAGTTAAAGTTGATTTCATTTTAGGATTCAAATTGAATGTTATTCAAATGAAGAATATGGCAGTATTATTATGACTTAACAGTGTGTAGTTTAGATTAATTAGGCTTCTGTAGAATTGACCTCAACTTGGGCCACCTCATGATGCTTTGCTCATACTTATGGAAGCTGCATATTAGACATCATTTCTGTTTTAAAGCAAGCTTCAACTTTTCCCTGGTCCTTTTTTAAAATGCTATTAAACAATTGATAGGACACCGCTTCCCAAAAGATGCAGCCAGCCAAACTGAATGGTTTATTATAAATGTGATCCTACATCAAACCCTCTTCAGGGTTCAGCCTAATGGAAAGCTGGGGTGTCCTTTTTTAATTTTTTATAAATATGAGTAATTTCCTAGAATCACCTAGTCTATTATAACCGCTGGTAGATGTTAGCAGATAGTGTATGGTTGGTACAAGCCCTGTGGGATCATGCTCACCAGGCGGACACTGCAGTTTCCCCACTAACCCAGTTAGAGCTGGAGAAATTAGGGCTCCATGTCTGGAGGCCACGCCAGTGTTCTGTTCAGGGTTGGGGTCCATTCAGGAAGTCATTTCAATTGTGAGAAAAAAAACCATCTACTTTTCTGTTTAATTTAGAAGTAATGGAAAATAGGGGCCATTTTTATTATTGAATTGGAATATCAATTTACTTCCTTAATCAGCCCAACCCTGATTCAGTTCTAACTGGTAGGCAGCAGCTGGGGATTACCTGCAATATTGTTGTGACTTGCTACATGCTTAGTCATTTCATAAAAGGTTATGTTGTGATATTTTAATCTGTTATTTACAAGGTTCTAACAATTTATTTCAAGTTAATATATGAACACTAACCTCACTAAATAGGTTATAAATAGGCTGTACTGTACAGCCTATAACCAAAGTGACTTGTCCCATTTTGGTTGACGTGCACCTCCCAGTGGATTGGGTTGAACGATTTGGTGTTTCAACAAAAACCAAAACCGAACGGTATGAAGTAGCAAAGCTAGAGTGTCATGAGTTAATTGTTCTAGTTGGTCGATCCTGATAGATATTACATGTTTATTGCCTGTATCAAGGCGCTATTTATCTTTCATCAGGGTTATTGCGCTACCTGGTGATAGTAATTTGTGTTAATACACTGGACCCTGCTCTCCTTCCTCTCCCTGTCCTCCTAGACACCTGACTCAATATCTCTGTCCCATTACACGGATGACGCCATTTTACGACCCTGCTGTAACATTATGTGCTGTGTTCGTCATTATACAGAATGTATAGCATCATTCCTGACATAACTGTCACTAAACAATGACTCCCATGTGGTTCCGGGGGCTGGTCTGGTGGTAGTGCTGCGACCCGGATCACATGCCCCTGGAGGCAGCGGTTCCATCTCCCGTTCCTCCATCTCCCGTTCCTCCATCTCCCGTTCCTCCATCTCCCGTTCCTCCATCTCCCGTTCCTCCATCTCCCGTTCCTCCATCTCCAGTTCCTCCACTTGCTTTCTGTACTGTATCCATCTTATCTCTCTCCCTCTCATACATTTCTATCCATTTGTCTATCAACTTAAAAATATGTTTTAAAAGATGCTGATATCTTCATATTGTACCCCCTCCCTTTCTGTTCCCTATCCCCCTCCAGAGAAGAAGCAGAATGTCATCTTCGCCCTGACACTGCACGGGGGGCACCTGGGCTTCTTTGAGGGGGCCGTGCTCGTCCCCCAGCCCCTCACCTGGATGGACAAGGTGATCGTGGGTTACGCCAACGCCATGTGCCAATGGGAAAAACAGAAACCGCCATGCCAAAAAAGCGGGAACCTGAATACACCCTGTCCTGAAGAGAAGGCAGCGTAACCTTTAACTTCCTGAACTCCTCTCTCGCTCACCTCTGACCCCCCCCCCCCCACTCACTGAGGAGAAACCTTGAACTACTACTCTCTCTCTCTCCTCACGCCTCTTCTCGGGCTACTGTCTCAACCTTCTCCCTGGTACCCCTGTTCCCTCAGCCTCTACTCCTCCTGCTGCCCCCCTCTAACCAAAACCACCTTACACGTGAAGGAACTAAAACGACTAAATGCCTTTGTGCTTTGTCTCTGAGGGGAACTAGTGGAGTGGAGAGGAACAACTACTTTTGTCCTTACGTATACATTACCAAGAGAGATCTCTGAGATCCAACCATGGAGACTTTGACCAAATACTCACTAAAAAGGGATGAAACAAACTGGCATCCTAGGAGTAGAGAGGGAGAGAGAGTGACATGGTAGATGTGTAGTCGTAGAGAAAAGGAGCACAGAAGAAACCTCCTAGTACTATCTCTGAGGACTAACGAAGCTGCAGTTACTGTACGTTACAGTGCGCTCACTGCTGACGACTGCCAAGGCTTTAGCCTAGTTTGCCGTCTTAAACCAACACCGCCTCTTTATACAATGTATGTTACTCACAAATACTGTATAAAAAGCCAGTTTAGTTTAGCAGGCCGTGTGTGCTGAGAAGGAGAGCTACGGGATAGCTCTGTTAGTATGCAACCTTTTCTATTAGGTTGATCAGATTCTCTGTTCACTCTGTTTTAGTCCAAAATATGTTTTCTTGGTGAATATCAGCCCTTTTTGGAAGGTATACAAATGTGAAATAGTTTATTATTATTATTATTATTATTATAGTCATTTTATTGTACAATTATTTTCAGATCACGAGTCCCCCATAAAATGAGTATCTATTTCGCACTTGATTCCATGTAGAATCAAGGGGTATGTCTCACAATGCACCCTAGTGCCTATGGTGAATTATAGTGGACCTGTTCAAAAGTAGAGCACTACAAAGGGAATAGGGTGCCTTTTGGGATGCATCCAAGATCTCACTCCCCCCTCAGTGATATTAAGCAGTGGAGGTAGGTTTTTGCCTAGCGGACCTGACCTGTGGTCAATCTCAATGAGATCCATGCACATTCCTACTGTCTCGTTGTTCTATCACTTTTATTCAATGCACTTTATACATTGTATGTCACGTTTCTTTCTTCAACCATTTTGTTATTCTTTCTTTTATGGGACTAGCTGAAGACAAACGTTTGCGTAACGTTTCGTTCAGTGACACGAATGAACGAACGGGAGGGAGAGAGGTTGATAACTCTTCAAGTTAGACGGCCCGAATGATCCCCACGTTCACTAAACCCTACAGTCCACCCTCCCAGTAGAGGATTTCTGTAAATAAAAATACACTTTTTCCAATATAGTGCCCTACATGTTAGTACACTATGTAGGGAATAGTGTCATTTGAGATTAGCCCTCAGGGTGAGTCTTCCTTGGCTGTCTGTCCTGTGCAGTCAACCTACTCAGCCTTACTACTAACCCTAACCTACTCAGTCCTATACCCTTGATCAGCTCCAGGTCTTCTAAAGCATGACTGACTATAGACTCATTCCCTTAGACACAGAGAGTAGCCCACTGCCAATACACAGACACTCCGGTGTCAGACACTCGTATAGAAATGGACCTAGGTGTACTTGTTTGGGCTAGCAGCTCAGACTCAATATCACTAAAATACGTTTCCAACCAAAGTCACAACGTACATAACTTGCTGTGATAACTGGTTTATCACATCTGATGTTGAACCCTTCATTGGCGAGGGCACTGTACAGAGATGAACAAAGCAGTCATCTACATGATGGTATTATAGACCATGTGTTCATGGGACCTGAGCTGTGAGGTGTGCTGAGTAGGATGGCCATAATCATTGTGTTTATGACTTCCAACAAGACTCCATTTTGTTGAACCAAAAGTCGTCGCAGAAAAGTTTTTTTTATTTGACCAGTGGTAGAATACTGATAGAATATTGGTGGCAGTGTTGAGGTCTACCAGAGAGGAAGTATATTATACATGGAAATGGCCCAACTTTGTTGCTAGGGAACATTATCTTTCAAAGGGGGAGAGAACTTCTTTCCATTTAGTTTTGTCAGGACCGAAGGTCTTAGCACACATATTTGTGTTTGAAGGAATGCTGGAATGTTAATGCTGCAAGATGCTGAGGTGTATGAGAACGATATGTAGGTGAGAATCTGAGGTTCGCAAAGACTCAACCCCGAAGTCAAGGGGCGAAAAAGATCAAGTTTAGATGTCATAGCTTTCCGTGTTTCCTCTTCTTCTTATATATATAATGGCCATGCATTTTCCCCTTCAAAGCCTGCAGTGGCAGCCATGCTGGTGTTGTCATGACATGTCCAGTCCAGAGGTCCAGCCAAGTGAACTGTAGGGAGGTAAAGCTGGTGATTCACTGTACATTAGGGTTATGTCCCAAATGGCACCATATTCCTTATATTGTGCACTACTTTTAACCTGAGCCCTATGGACCCTGGTCAAAAGTAGTGCACTATATAAGGAGTAGGGTGCCATTTGGGATGCTGTCCAGGCGTATCAGTCCCACCCAACCCATACCTTCTGTGTACCATAATGAGCTCTTTCAACATCACCTCATGCCAGTCATTTGGCTGGCTGAGTTCTTTCAGCCTTGTAAACAGTCACTTGAACTTCACCTCAGTCGACTGGCATCCAAACACAAGGGTGCCATCTGTAGGCTTGGAGAGCAAACTACAACTTCTGTCTTAAATCCAGCCAGTAGGTTACTGTACTGTAGTCCTTTAGACATTACTGATGTTAACTCAGACCAGATTTTAATACAGCTGTTGAACTAACTGATGTTTATTACCAATGTTTGTTACCAATTTTTAAGGACACTTCACAGTTCTAGTTAAAAGTTGATAGAAAATCAGTTAGTCAGTGACTCGTCCAGTCTAACCGATAGTCATGTCGTTCTGAGATATCCCAGCGAGTAAGATCTGAGTCTTGATACACCAGCATAACAAGCCGTCTTCGCTATGACTCCACACCAACAGGGTGTGTTCTGTCTATAGAAATCCACTTATCACCTAACTTTGCACAGAAATGCAGGTTTGGATTGTATCTCTTCAAACTACTTACAGAATTCAACATTTGTTTATTTTTCAGATTTATTTTTTAAATGTTTTTGTATTTTGTATTGTTACGGTGACTTATTATTTTTTTGTATGTGCAGATTTGTCAGTGTGTGAGTGTATATGAATGAATGTAGGTGTGTATGCTGAGTCCTAACACCATCTCTGGTTTGGAAAACCAAAACATGTCTTCACTTTTTTGCACTTGCAAATGAATTAAATGTTAACATAATTCGGTCGTTCCACCAATTCAGTGCCTTTTTAGAATTCAGCTGGTAACATTCTCTCAAAGTGCACATGTTCAACTTAATTAAAAACACATTTTCCCCATCTCAAGAGGTTAAATAAAAACCGACTATATTAAGTGTGAAATAAAGTAATCGGGTTGGTGATCATCTTAAATAAATCCATTGTGATGGAGGGAATGGGAGCCTGCTGTCTACAACCAGGAGGGGCAATTCAATGCAAGCTTTAAAAAAATACAAGTTAAAACATTTGTAGCCTGTCTATATATGAGGTCACAGGGTTGATGTGTTATGCTCGACCCACTCAGTTTCCCACCACAGAACGCCAGAACCAGCTCATCTGCTTTTACACTGTGATTTGACTATTAAATATTCGTTTCTTTAGCTTATTATTATAGTTTCACCATTTTAAAACGAGAGTTCAGTTTATGTAACAGAGTTAACCTTAAAATGAAGGGACTTTTTTTTTCTTCTTGAAATGAATTACTAATCACATGAAATAAATTACAACCTTCAGAAATGACTGCCAAAGCAACTAAATAACTAGGGCTTTACAATGATGGAGAAATGTTGAGCTTAAGTGGGTTAAAATCTTCATGGAGGAAACAGAGTTCATGGAGGGACATGTCAATGCTGAATTTTTGCACTTTAGGAAGTCTATTCATATAAAAAATTTGATTTATTGAATTCTCCATGTGGTCTATATTAAAGGGCACTTCAATGAATGTAACAGGCTTTTAATATTCAATATTGGTACACAATTTCTACTTCAACTATCAAAAGGATGCAAAAGGCAGTCATTTGGTGAAACGACCCAGTTGTATGACAGGGACCAGGGGCCATTTTATAAAAGATTAAGGCAATAATCAATAGGGATTTTTGTTTCTCTCAAGGTGTAAATGCAAACATGTGAGGGAAAGATGAGTACAAAAGGAAAGTGGGAGAACAATCTTATTTATGCAGTTTTGTTTCGACATAGAGAATGGGCTCCAATCCGTGTCCGATGTTCTGAGTTGTTTATTTTAGGATTGATATGAAACAATGTATTAATCTTCCGCTTGTTGAAACTAATTATGTAAGTGTGACTGACTATGGTCTTGCAGGTCCTGCTTTTGAGAAACAACCTTTTGAGTCTGGATGAGGTCATCACACTGAGATCAGAGGCCAAATGTAATTAGTGTCTCAGAGTAGAAGTGCTGGTCTAGGATCAGTTTTGGCTTTTAGATCAAAATATTTCATTGTTTGTATGGACATTCAGGACCTAGATCAGCACTCCTACAGCCTAAGGGGTTTGTTCCATGGGATGAAATGTCCAGAACGATGCTCATAGAAAAGTAGTACATAGAACCAACATGGTTCTCGATTCCACAAGAAGGAAAGCTCTGTAAATGCTATGCAATCCATTTCTATCTGAAACGTTCTGACCATTCCGCGCTGGTGAACACAGCTAAGATATGGGGAATGGAGCCCTTTCCACCAATAAGAACAGTGATCCATGACATCAACAAATGTTCACTTTAACATTCTAGAGCTTTATTCTTGTGTTTACAATCTGTTTCATTGTATGAAGATGTTAGCTGTTTTGGAAGGGTGGTGGATGTGGAAATGTAATTTTGGTGCACTGATATAATCATACAGTATGACATTATGAATTCAGATCACTGGTGTGTTTTTGTAAAGAAAACCAATGGTGTGTGTGTGTGTGTGATGTAATAATAAAAAAATATGATTGTGTTCCAAAAATAAATAATTTTCTTGTAAAAAGTTTTTTCTTTCTTGTTATTGTCTTTATGAGCAACTGGCGGTATGATTGATCTCCTGTTCAGTGCCTTCAGAAAGTATTCACACCCCTTGACTTTTTACATATTTTGTTGTGTTACAAAGTGGAATTAAAATTGATTTAATTGTGTTTTTTTTGTCTGATCTAAACAAAGTACTGACAATGAAAAATAACATATCTTGATTAGATAAGTATTCAACTTGGTGACACTTGACAACCAGCCTCATCATAATGTCATAACTGACAACTTGTCATAACCTGTCATAATATGGTCATAACTGTCATGACACATTTAGACCTGTTGTTACATATATTGTGTTATTTTATGGCTGGTTATGACACCTACATAAGAGTGTCAACACCCACAAAACCTACCACACAAGGCAAAACATTCCATTACACCATAGCCTACTTGTCAACAGTATGTTTGTTACATAACATTTTGTGAAATGTACCATATTAAATTATTGTAATTGAGCACACATTGATGTCAGACATGCACCTACCCAATGCTCTGTTGCTGATGACTGGGATGAACGCAGGAGCAGATTTCAGGAGCAGGACAAGACACCCTCTTTTTGACTGATGACTGACATAAGGGCATGTACGTGATAGGCCTGTCTGGCTTGTATGATTATGATGGTCATAATGCTTCTTGACAGTGTCATAGGGTATTTTCTACAAGTTATTTAAAATGTTATGCAAACATGACTGTAAAGAATTCATTACAACAAAGGACAAGCAAACTTTCAAAGAAAGGAAACTTCTTGGCAAGGAAAAAACACATTTGAATAAATGTGGGTTTTGACACCCTTATGTAGGTGCCATAACCAGCCATAAAATAGCACAATATATATATATTTTTTTACTTTAGTTTATTTAGTAAATATATACAGTGCATTCGGAAAGTATTCAGACCCCTTGACTTTTTCCACATTTTGTTAAGTTACAGCCTTATTCTAAAATTGATTAAATTGTTTTTTCCCCCCTCATCAATCTACACACAATACCCCATAAGGACAAAGCAAAAACAGGATTTAGAAATTTTAGCAAGTGTATTAAAATTAAAAAACATATCACATTTACATAAGTATTTAGACCCTTTACTCAGTACTTTGTTGAAGCACCTTTGGCAGCGATTCAAGCCTTGAGTCTTCTTGGGTGTGATGCTACAAGCTTGGCACACCTGTATTTGGGTAGTTTCTCCCATTCTCATCTGCAGATCATCTTAAGCTCTGTCAGGTTGGATGGGGAGTGTTGCTGCACAGCTATTTTCAGGTCTCTCCAGAGATGTTCCATTCCGGGCTCTGGCTGGGCCCCTCAAGGACATTCAGAGACTTGTACCGAAGCCACTCCTGCATTGTCTTGGCTGTGTGCTTAGGATGGTTGTCCTGCTGGAAGGTGAACCTTCACCCTAGTCTGAGGTCCTGAGAGCTCTGGAGCAGGTTTTCATCAAGCATCTCTCTGTACTTTGCTCCGTTCATCTTTGCCTTGATCCTGACTGGTCTCCCAGTCACTGATGCTGAAAAACATCCCCACAGCATGATGCTGCCACCACCATGCTTCACCGTAGGGATGGTGCCAGGTTTCCTCCAGACGTGATGCTTGGCATTCAGGCCAAAGAGTTCAATCTTGGTTTCATCAGACCAGAGAATCTTGTTTCTCATGGTCTGAGAGTTTTTAGGTGCCTTTTGGCAAACTCCAAGCGGACTGTCATGAGTCTCATAGCAAAGGGTATGAATACTTATGTAAATAAGGTATTTCTGTTTTAGTTTCTTTTATACATTTGCAAAAATGTTTAAAAAAAACTTTTTCGCTTTGTCATTATGGAGTATTGTGTATAGATTTCTGAAGAAAAAATTGTATTTAATAAATTTTAGAATAAGGCTGTAACGTAACAAAATGTGGCAAAATTCAAGGGGTCTGAATACTTTCCGAAGGCAATGTATGTGTGTGTGCATATATATATATATATATATCAGCCGCACCAAATATTTTCTTAACTATATTTTCTTAAAACTGCACAGTTGGTTAAGGGCTTGTAAGTAAGCATTTCACGGTAAGGTCTACACCTGTTGTATTCGGCGCATGTGACAAATTTTAACAGGTTTAAATATAACACTATCATGACCCATATGACATATTATGACATGGTTATGACGTGTCATAAAGTGTTATGACGCTGGGTTTCAAGTAAAGTGTTAACCAAATGTTTACTCTGGAACTTAACTTAGTCTTGCCATAACAAACGGCTTGAATACTTATTGACTCAAGACATTTCAGCTTTTCATATTTAATTAATACATTTTTTTAAATCTAAATTATGGAGTATTGTGTGTTAGGCCAGTGACAAAACATCTCACTTTAATCCATTTGAAATTCAGACAAAATGTGGAAAAAGTCAAGGGGTGTGAATCCTTTTTGAAGGCACTGCCTGGCTCACCAGCCCTGTGTCAACTTCCAGCTGAAACGTATTCACTGTTTCTAGAGAAATATTTAGAAACAGACATTGGGTGACACTCAGACAGTACGGTTAATGATAACAGGCCATTTTGTTTTTTAAAACGTTTCTGTATGTAGACTGTACAGAGATGTATAGAGGACTCTAGTGTCCAAAATGCCTGTTTTACCATGGGCAGCGGCATTGAGGACTTTCACCATTTTGAAGTAGTAAAGTAGTGCAATTGGGTCCTGGACTTCCTGACGGGCTGACCCCGGTGGTGAAGGTAGGTCCTACACTCTGGTCACCTATGACTGCGTGGCCATGCACGTCTCCAACACAATCAGAAAGTTTGCAAATGACACAACAGTGGTAGGACTGATTACCAAAAACGATGAGAGAGCCTACAGGGAGGAGGGGAGAGCCCTGGTGGAGTGGTGCCAGGAAAATAACCTCTCCCTCAACGTTAAAACGAAGGTGCTGATCATGGACTTCAGGAGAGAGTAGAGAGAGCAAGCCCCCATCCACATTGACAGGTCCACAGTGGATAGGGTGAAAACTTCAAGTTCCTCAGCATACACATTCTTGACAATCTAAAATGGTACATCAAGACAGACAATATGGTGAAGAAGGAGCAACAGCACCTCTTCAATCTCAGGAGGCCGAAGAAATTCAGCATGCACGAGAGCACCAGCTGTTCTGGATGACTGTGTGATAACGCTCTCGGTGGCCGATGTGAGCAAGATCTTTAAACAAGTCAACATTCACAAAGCCGCGGGTCCAGACAGATTGGTAAGTGCCTTCACTGACATTTTCAAACTCTCCCTGACCGAGTCTGTAATACCTACATGTTTCAAGCAGACCACCATAGTCCCTGTGCCCAAGAAAGCGAAGGTAACCTGCCTAAAATATTACCGCCCCGTAGCACTCACGTCGGTAGCGATGAAGTGCTATGAAAGGCTGGTCATGGCTCACATCAACAGCATCCTCCTGGACACCGTAGACCCATTCCAATTCGCATACCGCCCCAACAGATCCACAGATGACGCAATCTCAATCAAACTCCACACTGCCCTTTCCCACCTGGACAAAAGGAACATCTATGTGAAAATGCTGTTCATTGACTACAGCTCAGCGTTCAACACCATAGTGCCCACGAAGCTCATCACTAAGCTAAGGATCCTGGGACTAAACACCTCCCTCTGCAACTGGATCCTGGACTTCCTGACGGGCCGAATCTAGGTGGTAAGGGTAGGCAACAACATGTCTGCCACACTTATCCTCAACCCTGGGGCCCCTCAGGGGTATGTACTTAGTCCCCTCCTGTACTCCCTGTTCACCCACGACTGCGTGGCCAAACACGACTCCAACATCATCATTAAGTTTGCTGATGACACAACAGTGGTAGGCCTGATCACCGACAACGATGAGACAGCCTATAGGGAGGAGGTCAGAGAACTTGCAGTGTGGTGCCTGGACAACAACCTCTCCTTCAATGTGAGCAAGACAACGGAGCTGATCGTGGACTACTGGAAAAGGTGGGCCGAACAAGACTCCATTAACATCAAAAGGGCTGTAGTGGAGCGGGTCGAGAGTTTCAAGTTCCTTAGTGTCCACATCACCAACAAACTATCATGGTCCAAACACACCAAGACAGTCATGAAGAGGGCACGACAGAACCTTTTCCCCTCAGGAGACTGAAAAGATTTGGCATGGGTCACCAGATCCTCAATAAGTTCTACAGCTGCACCATTGAGAGCATCCTGACCGGTTGCATCACCTCCTGGTATGGCAACTGCTCGGCATCTGACCGTAAGGTGCTACAGAGGGTAGTGGGTACGGCCCAGTACATCACTGGGGCCAAGCTTCCTGCCATTCAGAACCTATATAATAGGCGGTGTCAGAGGAAAGCCCATAAAATTGTCAGAGACTCCAGTCACCCAAGTCATAGACTGTTTTCTATGCTACCGCACGGCAAGCAGTACCAGAGCGCCAAGTCTAGGACCAAAAGGCTCCTTAACAGCTTCTACTCCCAAGCCATAATACTGCTGAACAATTAATCAAATGGCCACCAGACTATTTCCAATAAACCCCTCTCCCCCCTACATTTGTTTGTACACTACTGCTACTGGCTGTTTATTATCTATGCATAGTCACTTCACCCTACCTACATGTACAAATTACCTCAACTAACCTGTACCCCCACACATTGACTCGGTACCGGTACCCCTGTATATAGCCTCGTCATTGTTATTTTATTGTGTTACTTTTTATCATTTTTTACTTTAGGTATTTGGTAAATATTTTCTTAACTCTTCTTGAACTGCATTGTTGGTTAAGGACTTGTAAGTAAGCATTTCACGGTAAGGTCTACACTTGTTGTATTCGGCGCATGTGACAAATAAAGTTTGATTTTATTTTATTTGATATGTTCTCAGTGTGTGTGTGTGTTTGCGTGCATGCATACAATACTCTAAGACTTAAAATGGAACTGCATCTATGGTTCGGTTATTGGTAGGGGTCACAAATTGAAATGGACAAAAGCATTATACACTGAACAAAAATATAAACGCAACAATAAAAGATCCCAGAAACGTCCCATACGCACATGAAGCTTATTTCTCTCAAAATGTGTGCAAAAAGGTTTTTACATCCCTGTTAGTGAGCATTTCTCCTTTGCCAAGATAATCCATCCACCTGACAGGTGTGGCATATCAAAAAGCTGATTAAACAGCATGATCATTACACAGGTGCACCTTGTGCTGGGGACAATAAAAGGCCACTCTAAAATGTGCAGTTTTGTCGCACAACACAATACCACAGATGTCTCAAGTTTCGAGGAAGCGTGCAATTGAAATGCTGACTGCAGGAATGTCCACCAAAGCTGTTGCCAGAGAATTTAATGTTAATTTCTCTACCTAGCATAAGCTGCCTCCAACGTCATTCTAGAGAATTTGGCAGTATGTCCAACCGGCTTCACAACCGCAGACCACATGTAACCACACCAGCCCAGGACCTCCACATCAGCAGCCACCTGGACAGCAGCCACCCGGAGACCAGCCACCCGGACAGCAGCCACCCGGAGCCCAGCCACCCGGACAGCAGCCACCCGGAGACCAGCCACCCGGAGACCAGCCACCCGGACAGCAGCCACCCGGAGACCAGCCACCCGGAGACCAGCCACCCGGACAGCAGCCACCCGGACAGCAGCCACCCGGAGACCAGCCACCCGGAGACCAGCCACCCGGACAGCAGCCACCCGGAGACCAGCCACCCGGAGACCAGCCACCCGGACAGCAGCCACCCGGACAGCAGCCACCCGGAGACCAGCCACCCGGAGACCAGCCACCCGGACAGCAGCCACCCGGAGACCAGCCACCCGGAGACCAGCCACCCGGAGACCAGCCACCCGGAGACCAGCCACCCGGACAGCAGCCACCCGGAGACCAGCCACCCGGAGACCAGCCACCCGGACAGCAGCCACCCGGAGCAGCCACCCGGAGCAGCCACCCGGAGCAGCCACCCGGAGACCAGCCACCCGGACAGCAGCCACCCGGAGACCAGCCACCCGGAGACCAGCCACCCGGACAGCAGCCACCCGGAGACCAGCCACCCGGAGCAGCCACCCGGAGACCAGCCACCCGGACAGCAGCCACCCGGAGACCAGCCACCCGGAGACCAGCCACCCGGACAGCAGCCACCCGGAGCAGCCACCCGGAGCAGCCACCCGGAGACCAGCCACCCGGACAGCAGCCACCCGGAGACCAGCCACCCGGAGACCAGCCACCCGGACAGCAGCCACCCGGAGCAGCCACCCGGAGACCAGCCACTCGGACAGCTGATGAAACGGAGGAGTATTTCTGTCTGTAATAAAGCCATTTGTGGGGAAAACTCAGTCTGATTGGCTGGGCCTGGCTCCCCAGTGGGTGGGCATGGCTCCCCAGTGGGTGGGCCTATGCCCTCCCAGGCCCACCGTTGGGTGCGCCCTTGCCCAGTTATGTGAAATCCAAAGATTAGGGCCTAATGAATTTATTTCAATTGACTGATTTCCTTACATGAACTGTAACTCTGTAAAATTGTTGAAATTGTTGCGTTTATATTTTTGTTCAGTATATATACACGGTCAGTTCCAATAACATATTTACAATGCGCAGGGATACTGGATCGATAGAGGTAGATACGTATAGGGGTAAGGTGACAAGGCATCAGGATATATGATAAACAGAGTAGCAGCAACGTAAGTTATGGTTGTATGTGAGTGGATGTGCGTGTGTTTAGAGTCCGTATAAATGTATGCGCATATTATGTGTGTGTGAGCAAATGATGGAGTATCAGTGTGTGTCGACTGTTGGGCCCTGTGAGTGTGCATAAAGACAGTGCAAAAATATAAATAAAATACAAAGATCAAGTCAGATAGTCTGTGTAGCCATTTAGTTAGCTATTTAGTTAGATATTTAGTTAGCTATTTAGTTAGATATTTAGTTAGCTATTTAGCAGCCTTATGACATGGGGGTAAAAGCTGTTCAGGAGCCTGTTGGTGTCAGACTTGATTCACTGGTACCGCTTGCCGTGCGGAAGCAGAGAGAACAGTCTATGGCTTGTGTGGTTGGAGTCTTTAACGATTTTCCGGGCCTTCCTTTCATACCTCCTGATATAGAGGTCCTGGATGGCAGGGAGTTCGGCCCCAGTGATGTACTGCGAGCGAGGGCGGTGCTATTGTCATACCAAACAATGATTGAGCCAGTCAAGATGCTCTCAATGGTACAACTGTAGAACCTTTTGAGGATTTGAGGGCCCATGCCAAACCTTTTCAACCTCCTGAGGGGGAAGAGACGCTGTTGCGCCTTCTTCACGACTGTGCATTCGTGTGTGGACCATTTTATGTTCTTAGTGATTTGGACACAGAGGAACTTGAAGCTCTCGACCCGCTCCACTACAGCCCCATCAGCGTGGAGGGGGGCGTGCTCGCCCCCCGTTACCTGTAGTCCACGATCAACTCCTTGGTCTTACTGACGTTGAGGGAGAGGTTGTTGATTTTAGCACTCCTATTGTGATGCTGAGGTTAACATTGTGTGTGTGTTGTTATGGGGATCCTGTTCTGAAGGATGAGTAGTGAGTCATAACTTTGTTCCTTCTTTCCATGTCTTTGTTCACCTATTGACTGACCTGTTGACTGACCTATTGACTGACCTATTGACTGACCTATTGACTGACCTATTGACTGACCTGTTGACTGACCTATTGACTGACCTGTTGACTGACCTATTGACTGACCTGTTGACTGACCTGTTGACTGACCTATTGACTGACCTGTTGACTGACCTGTTGACTGACCTATTGACTGACCTGTTGACTGACCTATTGACTGACCTGTTGACTGACCTGTTGACTGACCTATTGACTGACCTGTTGACTGACCTGTTGACTGACCTATTGACTGACCTGTTGACTGACCTGTTGACTGACCTATTGACTGACCTGTTGACTGACCTGTTGACTGACCTATTGACTGACCTGTTGACTGAGCTGTTGACTGACCTATTGACTGACCTGTTGACTGACCTGTTGACTGACCTATTGACTGACCTGTTGACTGACCTATTGACTGACCTATTGACTGACCTATTGACTGACCTATTGACTGACCTGTTGACTGACCTGTTGACTGACCTGTTGACTGACCTATTGACTGACCTGTTGACTGACCTGTTGACTGACCTATTGACTGACCTGTTGACTGACCTGTTGACTGACCTATTGACTGACCTGTTGACTGACCTGTTGACTGACCTATTGACTGACCTGTTGACTGACCTAGTTGACTGACCTGTTGACTGACCTATTGACTGACCTGTTGACTGACCTGTTGACTGACCTATTGACTGACCTGTTGACTGACCTGTTGACTGACCTATTGACTGACCTATTGACTGACCTGTTGACTGACCTGTTGACTGACCTGTTGACTGACCTGTTGACTGAGCTGTTGACTGACCTGTTGACTGACCTATTGACTGACCTGTTGACTGACCTGTTGACTGAGCTGTTGACTGACCTGTTGACTGACCTGTTGACTGACCTGTTGACTGAGCTGTTGACTGACCTGTTGACTGACCTGTTGACTGACCTATTGACTGACCTGTTGACTGACCTGTTGACTGACCTATTGACTGACCTGTTGACTGACCTGTTGACTGACCTGTTGACTGACCTATTGACTGACCTTTTGACTGCCTCTTTGCAGCTGTGGGTAAAGGGGAAGGACACACACACCTTCCTTTGGCCCAGTCCAGGGTTCAGTGGTGTAACTAACTAGGGGAGACAGGCCTTGTGTTGAGCTGATTGTTATTAAAGAGATTCTCTTGTTGTCCAGGTGCTCTGAGACACAGGTCACACTGGCCCACTGAAGGACATGCTATTTCTCTCTCTCTCTCTGCATGCTGGGAGTGTTTGGTGCATGCTGGGAATTGTGTGAGTGAGTGCGAGTGCAGTGTAGAGTTGGATATCTTGGTTTTTCTTTTTCGTTTCCTTTTCTTGGCGCTATGTTTTGTTTTCTTCCTATGCATGATTAAGGTTATCATTATTTTTATTTAGTTGTTGTGGTAGAATTAAGTATATTGTTTATCGTGTCGAAATTACCCTGGCTTTGGCGGGGATGGCGGCCCACATGGGAACGCCGTCCCTGTCACTTCGGCACGGCTTTAGGTGTGTTACTGAAGCTACTGTCACGGTGGAGGACTTTCTGGTCGCCGTGGGAGAGAAGGTAGGATATGAGAATGTTGCTTATCCGTCACGGATGAATAAAGCGGTGGTGGTTTTTCTTAAAGAAGAGTGTCTTGTTGATCGTATGGTTGAGCATGGTGTACTTCTTAAAGGAATGTTTATTCAAGTTACGACGCTTTTTCTCCGTCAACAAGGGTAACGATTTCAAATGTACCGCCGTATTCCCAATGAGCTATTGGAGCGCGAGTTATTGCGGTTTGGGAAGTTTGCAAGTTCAATTAAGGTTGTCCCGTATAGGGTTCAGGTGGGGCTAGTCTCCCAGGTAGTGGAGGAGATGCCCACTACGAGTAATAGGGTTCAGGTGGGGCTAGTCTCCCAGGTAGTGGAGGAGATGCCTGGTACGAGTAATAGTGTTCAGGTGGGGCTAGTCTCCCAGGTAGTGGAGGAGATGCCTGGTACGAGTAATAGGGTTCAGGTGAGGCTAGTCTCCCAGGTAGTGGAGGAGATGCCCACTACGAGTAATAGGGTTCAGGTGGGGCTAGTCTCCCAGGTAGTGGAGGAGATGCCCACTACGAGTAATAGGGTTCAGGTGGGGCTAGTCTCCCAGGTAGTGGAGGAGATGCCCACTACGAGTAATAGGGTTCAGGTGGGGCTAGTCTCCCAGGTAGTGGAGGAGATGCCCACTACGAGTAATAGGGTTCAGGTGGGGCTAGTCTCCCAGGTAGTAGAGGAGATGCCTGGTACGAGTGATGGGGTTCAGGTGGGGCTAGTCTCCCAGGTAGTAGAGGAGATGCCTGGTACGAGTGATGGGGTTCAGGTGGGGCTAGTCTCCCAGGTAGTGGAGGAGATGCCTGGTATGAGTAATAGGGTTCAGGTGGGGCTAGTCTCCCAGGTAGTGGAGGAGATGCCTGGTACGAGTGATAGGGTTCAGGTGGGGCTAGTCTCCCAGGTAGTGGAGGAGATGCCTGGTACGAGTAATAGGGTTCAGGTGGGGCTAGTCTCCCAGGTAGTGGAGGAGATGTCTGGTACGAGTAATAGGGTTCAGGTGGGGCTAGTCTCCCAGGTAGTGGAGGAGATGCCCACTACGAGTAATAGGGTTCAGGTGGGGCTAGTCTCCCAGGTTGTGGAGGAGATGCCTGGTACGAGTAATAGGGTTCAGGTGGGGCTAGTCTCCCAGGTAGTGGAGGAGATGCCTGGTACGAGTGATGGGGTTCAGGTGAGGCTAGTCTCCCAGGTAGTGGAGGAGATGCCTGGTACGAGTAATAGGGTTCAGGTGGGGCTAGTCTCCCAGGTAGTGGAGGAGATGTCTGGTACGAGTAATAGGGTTCAGGTGGGGCTAGTCTCCCAGGTTGTGGAGGAGATGCCCACTACGAGTAATAGGGTTCAGGTGGGGCTAGTCTCCCAGGTAGTGGAGGAGATGCCTGGTACGAGTAATAGGGTTCAGGTGGGGCTAGTCTCCCAGGTAGTGGAGGAGATGCCTGGTACGAGTAATAGGGTTCAGGTGGGGCTAGTCTCCCAGGTAGTGGAGGAGATGCCTGGTACGAGTAATAGGGTTCAGGTGGGGCTAGTCTCCCAGGTTGTGGAGGAGATGCCTGGTACGAGTAATAGGGTTCAGGTGGGGCTAGTCTCCCAGGTAGTGGAGGAGATGCCCACTACGAGTAATAGGGTTCAGGTGGGGCTAGTCTCCCAGGTTGTGGAGGAGATGCCTGGTACGAGTAATAGGGTTCAGGTGGGGCTAGTCTCCCAGGTAGTGGAGGAGATGCCTGGTACGAGTGATGGGGTTCAGGTGAGGCTAGTCTCCCAGGTAGTGGAGGAGATGCCCACTACGAGTAATAGGGTTCAGGTGGGGCTAGTCTCCCAGGTAGTGGAGGAGATGCCTGGTACGAGTAATAGGGTTCAGGTGGGGCTAGTCTCCCAGGTAGTGGAGGAGATGTCTGGTACGAGTAATAGGGTTCAGGTGGGGCTAGTCTCCCAGGTAGTGGAGGAGATGCCTGGTACGAGTAATAGGGTTCAGGTGGGGCTAGTCTCCCAGGTAGTGGAGGAGATGCCTGGTACGAGTAATAGGGTTCAGGTGGGGGTAGTCTCCCAGGTAGTGGAGAAGATGCCCACTACGAGTAATAGGGTTCAGGTGGGGCTAGTCTCCCAGGTAGTGGAGGAGATGCCCACTACGAGTAATAGGGTTCAGGTGGGGCTAGTCTCCCAGGTAGTGGAGGAGATGCCTGGTACGAGTGATGGGGTTCAGGTGGGGCTAGTCTCCCAGGTAGTGGAGGAGATGCCTGGTACGAGTAATAGGGTTCAGGTGGGGCTAGTCTCCCAGGTAGTGGAGGAGATGCCCACTACGAGTAATAGGGTTCAGGTGGGGCTAGTCTCCCAGGTAGTGGAGGAGATGCCCACTACGAGTAATAGGGTTCAGGTGGGGCTAGTCTCCCAGGTAGTAGAGGAGATGCCTGGTACGAGTGATGGGGTTCAGGTGGGGCTAGTCTCCCAGGTAGTGGAGGAGATGCCTGGTACGAGTAATAGGGTTCAGGTGAGGCTAGTCTCCCAGGTAGTGGAGGAGATGCCCACTACGAGTAATAGGGTTCAGGTGAGGCTAGTCTCCCAGGTAGTGGAGGAGATGCCTGGTACGAGTAATAGGGTTCAGGTGGGGCTAGTCTCCCAGGTAGTGGAGGAGATGCCTGGTACGAGTAATAGGGTTCAGGTGGGGCTAGTCTCCCAGGTAGTGGAGGAGATGCCCACTACGAGTAATAGGGTTCAGGTGGGGCTAGTCTCCCAGGTAGTGGAGGAGATGCCCACTACGAGTAATAGGGTTCAGGTGGGGCTAGTCTCCCAGGTTGTGGAGGAGATGCCCACTACGAGTAATAGGGTTCAGGTGGGGCTAGTCTCCCAGGTAGTGGAGGAGATGCCCACTACGAGTAATAGGGTTTCATGTGGGGCTAGTCTCCCAGGTAGTGGAGGAGATGCCTGGTACGAGTGATGGGGTTCAGGTGGGGCTAGTCTCCCAGGTAGTGGAGGAGATGCCCACTACGAGTAATAGGGTTCAGGTGGGGCTAGTCTCCCAGGTAGTGGAGGAGATGCCTGGTACGAGTAATAGGGTTCAGGTGAGGCTAGTCTCCCAGGTAGTGGAGGAGATGCCCACTACGAGTAATAGGGTTCAGGTGGGGCTAGTCTCCCAGGTAGTGGAGGAGATGCCTGGTACGAGTAATAGGGTTCAGGTGGGGCTAGTCTCCCAGGTAGTGGAGGAGATGCCCACTACGAGTAATAGTGTTCAGGTGGGGCTAGTCTCCCAGGTAGTGGAGGAGATGCCCACTACGAGTAATAGGGTTCAGGTGGGGCTAGTCTCCCAGGTAGTGGAGGAGATGCCTGGTACGAGTAATAGGGTTCAGGTGGGGCTAGTCTCCCAGGTAGTGGAGGAGATGCCTGGTACGAGTAATAGGGTTCAGGTGAGGCTAGTCTCCCAGGTAGTGGAGGAGATGCCTGGTACGAGTAATAGGGTTCAGGTGGGGCTAGTCTCCCAGGTAGTGGAGGAGATGCCTGGTACGAGTAATAGGTTTCAGGTGGGGCTAGTCTCCCAGGTAGTGGAGGAGATGCCTGGTACGAGTAATAGGGTTCAGGTGAGGCTAGTCTCCCAGGTAGTGGAGGAGATGCCTGGTACGAGTAATAGGGTTCAGGTGGGGCTAGTCTCCCAGGTAGTGGAGGAGATGCCTGGTACGAGTGATGGGGTTCAGGTGGGGAGTGATGAAAGGGATGTGTTAGAAGGGAGTCAGGGGTCTGTGGCCTCAGTTGAGGAGGATCAGGAGAAGGATATGCATGCCTCTATTGATAAGATAGCAGCTGGTGACGACTCAATATACAATCTAGAGGAGGTAAATGGGTTCCTGGATCAGACTTTTGGGAAATCTGTCAAATTGGCAGATTTTTTTAATGTTGATAAGTTTGTGAGTTCAGCTGTGATGTTACAGAAGACGGTGGGGTTAGACCAGTTGAGTGAGAAGAAGCGGTTTCGCTTGAGGAAATTTGTTACTGCAAAATGTAGTAGCAAAAGTGGGAAACATGGTCAGGTTAAGAGAAAATTAAAACAATGATGATGATCATGCCTCAAAGGGTGTCTTTTTTTTCTCTTTGGTTTCTCTGTGGTTTCTTCTGCTTTTCCTTTCTCTTTTCTATATGGAGGTACTAAGGGTAGGTTCTCTGAATATTAATGGTGGAAGGGACAGGAATAAGAGGGCTTGGGAATTAGAAGTAATAAAACAGAAAAGGCTTAATGTAGTTTTTCTACAGGAGACACATAGTGATGAGGAAAATGAGGTTGACTGGGGTATGTGGTGGGAGGGGCAGCATATACTCAGTCATGGTACTAATTTCAGTGCTGGGGTGGCAATTTAGTTTTCCTCAGGCTTAGGGGTGACTGTGGTATCTACAACAGAGATTGTCAAGGGACGGGTTTTATTGGTCAAGGTGGATGTTATGTTTTTTTTTATTAGTTTTGTTTAATATTTATGCTCCCATTTGAGGGTACAGAGTGTATTGCTCTATTTGATAAAATAAAGGAAACCTTAAGACAGTGTGACCAAGAGGGGTGTATGGTTTTAGGGGGGGACAGGAACTGTACAGTGGATTTTACTGTTGATCGCACCGCTGAAGAACCTCACCTGCGGTCAGCCACTTGCCTGTCTGGTTTATTAACTGAGTTTGAGCTTTCTGATGTGTGGAGAGTCAGGAATGCAAAAGTTAGGCAGTACACATGGCTAAAAGTTAATGAAGGTCGTGTCAATGCAGCAAGGTCAGACAGGTTGTGTGTATCTGAGCACTACTGTAGTAGGGTTGGAAGGTTAGACAGGTTGTATGTATCTGATCACTACTGTAGTAGGGTTGGAAGGTTAGACAGGTTGTATGTATCTGAGCACTACTGTAGTAGGGTTGGAAGGTTAGACAGGTTGTATGTATCTGATCACTACTGTAGTAGGGTTGGAAGGTTAGACAGGTTGTATGTATCTGAGTACTACTGTAGTAGGGTTGGAAGGTTAGTGTCACGTCCTGACCAGCAGAGGTCGTAATTGTGTTAGTTTTGGTCAGGATGTGGCAGGGGGTTTGTGTTTGTTAAATGTTGTGTGGGTGATTGGACTCCCAATTGAAGGCAAATGTGTTGAGTTGCCTTTGATTGGGAGTCCTATATAGTAGTGTGTGTTTTTCTTTGGGGTTGTGGGTAGTTGTCCTTGCACTGCGTTGTATGTGCCTGCAAGACTGTTGCTGTCGTCTTTATTGTTTTTGTCCAGTGGATACTTTACTCCTTTTTTTTAAATGAAAAAACAGGAGTATCCACATACCTGCTGCGCCTTGGTCCATTCTTGACGACGGTTGTTACAGTTAGACGGGTTGTATGTATCTGATCACTACTGTAGTAGGGTTGGAACTGAAGGTTAGACAGGTTGTATGTATCTGATCACTACTGTAGTAGGGTTGGAACTGAAGGTTAGACAGGTTGTATGTATCTGATCACTACTGTAGTAGGGTTGGAACTGAAGGTTAGACAGGTTGTATGTATCTGATCACTACTGTAGTAGGGTTGGAAGGTTAGACAGGTTTTATGTATCTGATCACTACTGTAGTAGGGTTGGAAGGTTAGACAGGTTGTATGTATCTGATCACTACTGTAGTAGGGTTGGAACTGAAGGTTAGACAGGTTGTATGTATCTGATCACTACTTTAGTAGGGTTGGAAGGTTAGACAGGTTTTATGTATCTGATCACTACTGTAGTAGTGTTGGAAGGTCAGACAGGTTGTATGTATCTGATCACTACTGTAGTAGGGTTGGAAGGTCAAACAGGTTGTATGCATCTGATCACTACTGTAGTAGGGTTGGAAGGTTAGACAGGTTGTATGTATCTGATCACTACTGTAGTAGGGTTGAAAGGTTAGACAGGTTGTATGTATCTGAACACTACTGTAGTAGGGTTGGAAGGTTAGACAGGTTGTGTGTATCTGATCACTACTGTAGTAGGGTTGGAAGGTTAGACAGGTTGTATGTATCTGATCACTACTGTAGTAGGGTTGGAAGGTTAGACAGGTTGTATGTATCTGATCACTACTGTAGTAGGGTTGGAACTGAAGGTTAGACAGGTTGTATGTATCTGATCACTACTGTAGTAGGGTTGGAACTGAAGGTTAGACAGGTTGTATGTATCTGATCACTACTGTAGTAGGGTTGGAACTGAAGGTTAGACAGGTTGTATGTATCTGATCACTACTTTAGTAGGGTTGGAAGGTCAGACAGGTTGTATGTATCTGATCACTACTGTAGTAGGGTTGGAAGGTTAGACAGGTTGTATGTATCTGATCACTACTGTAGTAGGGTTGGAAGGTTAGACAGGTTGTATGTATCTGATCACTACTGTAGTTGGGTTGGAAGGTTAGACAGGTTGTATGTATCTGATCACTACTGTAGTAGGGTTGGAAGGTCAGACAGGTTGTATGTATCTGATCACTACTGTAGTAGGGTTGGAAGGTCAAACAGGTTGTATGCATCTGATCACTACTGTAGTAGGGTTGGAAGGTTAGACATGTTGTATGTATCTGATCACTACTGTAGTAGGGTTGGAACTGAAGGTTAGACAGGTTGTATGTATCTGATCACTACTGTAGTAGGGTTGGAAGGTTAGACAGGTTGTATGTATCTGAACACTACTGTAGTAGGGTTGGAAGGTTAGACAGGTTGTATGTATCTGATCACTACTGTAGTAGGGTTGGAAGGTTAGACAGGTTGTATGTATCTGATCACTACTGTAGTAGGGTTGGAAGGTCAAACAGGTTGTATGCATCTGATCACTACTGTAGTAGGGTTGGAAGGTTAGACAGGTTGTATGTATCTGATCACTACTGTAGTAGGGTTGGAACTGAAGGTTAGACAGGTTGTATGTATCTGATCACTACTGTAGTAGGGTTGGAAGGTTAGACAGGTTGTATGTATCTGAACACTACTGTAGTAGGGTTGGAAGGTTAGACAGGTTGTATGTATCTGATCACTACTGTAGTAGGGTTGGAAGGTTAGACAGGTTGTATGTATCTGATCACTACTGTAGTAGGGTTGGAAGGTCAGACAGGTTGTATGTATCTGATCACTACTGTAGTAGGGTTGGAAGGTTAGACAGGTTGTATGTATCTGATCACTACTGTAGTAGGGTTGGAAGGTTAGACAGGTTGTATGTATCTGATCACTACTGTAGTAGGGTTGGAAGGTTAGACAGGTATCTGATCACTACTGTAGTAGGGTTGGGAGGTTAGACAGGTTGTATGTATCTGATCACTACTGTAGTAGGGTTGGAAGGTCAAACAGGTTGTATGTATCTGATCACTACTGTAGTAGGGGTGGAAGGTTAGACAGGTTGTATGTATCTGATCTCTACTGTAGTAGGGTTGGAAGGTTAGACAGGTTGTATGTATCTGATCACTACTGTAGTAGGGGTGGAAGGTGAGACAGGTTGTATGTATCTGATCACTACTGTAGTAGGGTTGGAAGGTTAGACAGGTTGTATGTATCTGATCACTACTGTAGTAGGGTTGGAAGGTTAGACAGGTTGTATGTATCTGATCACTACTGTAGTAGGGTTGGAAGGTTAGACAGGTTGTATGTATCTGATCACTACTGTAGTAGGGTTGGAAGGTTAGACAGGTTGTATGTATCTGATCTCTACTGTAGTAGGGTTGGAAGGTTAGACAGGTTGTATGTATCTGATCTCTACTGTAGTAGGGTTGGAAGGTTAGACAGGTTGTATGTATCTGATCACTACTGTAGTAGGGTTGGAAGGTTAGACAGGTTGTATGTATCTGATCACTACTGTAGTAGGGTTGGAAGGTTAGACAGGTTGTATGTATCTGATCACTTCTGTAGTAGGGTTGGAAGGTGTGATACTATTCCTGTGGGTTTCTCTGATCATCATTTTGTTACTGTTGATATTCACTGGTCCTGTCCACGAAGGTCATCACCTTACTGGTATTTTAATGTTAAGTTGTTACATGATGTCATGTTTTGGGAGGGTGTAGTGGAGAAGGTGTGTGCCAGACTGTCATGGTGGAAATGGGTGCTACCCCAGCTGTCTTATAGGGAAAGGGTACTGGAGGCAAATAATCTTGCTTCCTCTACCCTGTGGCACAGACTAATGATTTTACAGCCACAAGAGCTGATACAAGAGCTTCAGAGAACCCTTGTCAATTTCTTCTGGTCTGGACAACACTGGATTAAAGCTGCAGCCCTGTACCTGCCACTACACGAGGGTGGCCAAGGCCTGGTGGATATTTCCTCTAGGATCATGGCTTTCTGGCTTCAAGCAGCCCAGAGACTGTTGTACAGAGTCGGTTCTAGCTGGGTGGATACAGCCTATACATTGATGAGGAGAGCGGGCTGTTTGGGCTTAGACAAGCACCTTTTCCTCTTAAAGCTGGAGGGGGGTGATTTGCCTGGCCTGACTCCATTTTCTGAGTCTGTTATGCAGGCTTGGAGAGTTCTTGTCAAGTCCCGTAAGGCCTGCATGCCACCAGGGATGTGGCTTTTTGAAGAGCCTCTTTTTCACAAACTTCCTATTGAAAAGAGGACAGCTGACCTCCAATGGAGGATAATACATGGAGCCATAGACACCAATATGCATGTGGTACACCTGGATCCGACAGTTGAAGTCTGAAAACTCTGGAACATTTGTTTTTACAGTGTCCCAGGTTGGTCGGGATCATTGACCTGATCACTTCTTGGTTCTCAGCTTTGGGAGAGGTTTTCCCTTCCCAACTGTTTATATTTGGGCTAAAGTACAGGTTATTCGGGGACAGCCTATTACAAACTGGTTAACAATATTGATCTATTTGTCACGTCCTGACCCTTGTAAGAGGTCATTTGCCATAGTAGAGTGGTCAGGGCGTGGCAGGGGGGTTTGTTTTGTAGGTATTTTGGGTTTTCTGTTTCTATGTGGGTTTGTTCTAGTTATCATTTTCTATGTGTTGATTTTCATGTTTGGCCGGGTATGGTTTCCAATCAGAGGCACGTGTCTTTCGTTGTCTCTGATTGGAAGCCATACTTAGGCAGCCTGTTTTTCCTTTGGGGTTGTGGGTAGTTGTTTTCCGTTTTGTCTGAGTACCTTACGGAACTGTTGGCTGTCATTCTGTTATTTTGTTCTCGTGAAATAAAGTAAGAATGAGCACTCTACACGCTGCGCCTTGGTCTATTCAATACGACGCCTGTGACACTATTTATGAGTATATGGGGTATCCAGAGTCTGTTGTGTTAAGTTACTGTGGAGGAGGATTTGGTGTTGTGTTTTTAATTGATGTGCAACTGTGGTTTTGTATGAGTTTTTATTGTGTTGTGGGTTCCCAGACCCAATAAAGATTATTTAAAACTCAAAAAGCCAACTAAAGCCAAGGTTAGTGGAGTAAAAGTTTGGGTAAAACGCCACTCACCTTGATTCTTTCAGCGCTTGCCACAGTCTTCCCTGCTACCACTGTAGTCATGGTGATCTGCTGCTGCTGTGCGAACTGTTCTGGCATTCTCATATGCTTTGCTGATTAGGAGTGACTGTTTATTGATGACTTTCTCTAGTTTCCAAAAACATTTGGATATTGTTTCGCACGGTCTTTAGCTGTTATTTTTTGGGGCAAATGAGATTGATTTCTGTTCATTGTACTGTCAGCCATCGACAATCAGCCATCACCTTCACCTTCGCACATGAATACGCTGACAGGCCAGGGGGAAAAAACATTGTTGACGTGTGGTTGGATTGGGCAATTTTCCACAATACAGTGCAGTAATTGGTCAAAATTACAAACCCGCTTTTGATTGGACCCTTTTATGTGCTAAAAGTGCGGGGATTGGTCAAAATTGCGAGCTCTCACATAATTCCGCGCTGATCGCAGAATCCTGGAGGGACTGAAATAGGGGTATCTTCTGTATACCACCCCTACCTTGTCACAACACAACTGATTAGCTCGAATGCATTAAGAAGGGAAGAAATTCCACAAATGAACCTTTAACAAGGCACACCTGTTAATTGAAATGCAATCCAGGTGACTAACTCATGAAGCTGGTTGAGAGAATGCCAAGAGAGTGCAAAGATGTCATCAAGACAAAGGGTGGCTACTTTGAAGAATCTCATATAAAATACATTTTGATTTGTTTAACACTTTTTTGGTTACTATATGATTCCATATGTGTTATTTCATAGTTTTGATGTTTTCACTATTATTCTACAATGTAGAAAATAGTAAAAATAAAGAAAAATCCTTGAATGAGTAGGTGTGGCCAAACTTTTGACTGGTACTGTATGTCTCTCTAATGTGGTCATACATTTGGCAGGAGGTTAGGAAGTGTAGCTCAGTTTCCACCTCATTTTGTGGGCAGTGGGCACATAGCCTGTCTTCTCTCAAGAACCAGGTCTGCTTATGGCAGCATCTCTCAATAGCAAGGCTATGCTCACTGAGTCTGCAAATAGTCAAGGACTTTCTTAATTTGGGGTCAGTCAAAGTGGTCAGTGGTCTCTCTCTCTCTTTGCTCTCTCTCTCTCCACTCTCTCTCTCTCTGCGCTCTACTCTCTCTCGCTCTGCTGTCTCTCTCCCCCTTCATCTCTCTCTCTCTGCCCATCTGCCCTTACATGTGTGTTAATGATGTGATTTCCATTAGTTGAATTTCAGAGAGAAAAGAATGTTACAAAACCATAATCTCCATCTAATTATATGAATTAATCATACATGATTCATTAATCTATTTCTCTTCTTGTTTCCCATTTGTAATGCAATATTTGTTTTTGAGTAAATTACATTTCAATATGGTGATGCATTCAGAGAAGTGTGTGTGTGTGTGTGTGTGTGTGTATGTATGTGTGCATACGCTTTCTCTCTCGCTCTCTTTCTCGCTCTTTCTTTCTTTCCCTCTTTTTCTCTCTCTTTTTCTCTCTCTCTTCTTGTTCTTCCACCATCCCACTTGTTGTTGCAGTTTCCCCATCGACACAATTATATAGAACAGCCAATTATAGGATCTCTATGCCCCAATCTCTCTATCTTTCTCTCCCCCATCACTCTTTCCATCTCTCTCCCTGCTCTCTCTGATCTCTCTCTCCCTTCATCTATCTATCGCTCTGCTCTCTCTCCCTCTCCCCTTCATCTCTGTCTCTTTCCCTCTGCTCTCTCTATCCCCTTCATCTCTCTCTCTTTCTCTACCCGTCATATCTATTTTACTCTGCTCTGTCTATCTCTCTCCCTTCATCTCTCTCTCTCTCTATCTGTTCATCTGCCCGTACATGTGTTTTAATGATGTGATTTCCATTAGTTAAATGTCAGAGAAAAAAGGACATGACAGAAGCATAATCTCCATCTAATGATATGAATTAATCATACAGGATTCATGATTCTATTCCTCCACTTTTGTTCCCTCAGTAACACAATATTTGTTTTTGAGCAAATTACATTTCAATATGGTGACGCATTCAGAGAAATGTGTGTGTGTGTGTCTGTGTGTATGTATGAGGCATCAGCACTCCGCTGGTCGTTGTGTCCCTGTGTAATCTCTGCATCTGAGACCTTGCCATCGCTACAGTACTCTCAGCTTGTCCAACATGAGCATAACAGTGACTACAATAGAATAGGAAAGTTTTACTGACTATGACTGATATGTGGTTGATGTTCTGGGACACTTCAGTATACAATAACAGAGTAGATACTGTTTAATGGTAAAGACTGTTTAATGTTGATACTATACAATCCAACTTTATTGTCCATATCTAACAGTGAACAATCGACATTTGTTTTCTGTTCTTTTTTTCATTTAGCAGATAGCAGACATCACACTGAGCCACTGACCCCTCAGGGGAGGACTGGTCATAGGGCATTTCAGTTAATCATTACATCAATTGGTTACTACTCCCAATAGTGTGTGGCAACAGCTGCTTGGGTTTTACCCAATGAGGAAGAGAGAGTGGCCCTACTAACCAGAAGTGGTTGGTTGTCATGGGAATGTGTTTGTTTTCGGAACATGTCTGCTATAAAGACACATATACACTTCCTCTCAGGGGAGGACTGGTCATAGGACATTTCAGGTAAATGCCAGGTGGACTGGTCCCTGTGGGCCTGTCTAAATTTGTGTTTTTGCGCAAAATGATCATTGTTTGACTAACATGGGGGCCTCAAGATAAAAAAGTGGTCTGGTTTCTGGTCCCAATCTGTCCCTGCTTCCTCTTCATGTCATCTAAGAGACAGACTATAGAGAGCAGCCCTCTCTATGAGAGATTCTCCCAAACCACCGTCCACTCCTCTCTATGAGAGACTCTCCCAAACCACCGTCCACTCCTCTCTATGAGAGACTCTCCCAAACCACCGTCCACTCCTCTCTATGAGAGACTCTCCTAAACCACCGTACACTCCTCTCTATGAGAGACTCTCCCAAACCACCGTCCACTCCTCTCTATGGGAGACTCTCCCAAACCACCGTCCACTCCTCTCTCTGAGAGACTCTCCCAAACCACCGTCCACTCCTCTCTATGGGAGACTCTCCCAAACCACCGTCCACTCCTCTCTCTGAGAGACTCTCCCAAACCACCGTCCACTCCTCTCTATGAGAGACTCTCCCAAAACACCGTCCACTCCTCTCTATGAAAGACTCTCCCAAACCACCGTCCACTCCTCTCTATGAGAGACTCTCCCAAACCACCGTCCACTCCTCTCTATGTGAGACTCTCCCAAACCACCGTCCACTCCTCTCTATGAGAGACTCTCCCAAACCACCGTCCACTCCTCTCTATGAGAGACTCTCTTAAACCACCGTCCGCTCCTCTCTATGAGAGACTCTCCCAAACCACCGTCCACTCCTCTCTATGAGAGACTCTCCCAAACCACCGTCCACTCCTCTCTATGAAAGACTCTCCCAAACCACCGTCCACTCCTCTCTATGAGAGACTCTCTTAAACCACCGTCCACTCCTCTCTATGAGAGACTCTCTTAAACCACCGTCCACTCCTCTCTACGAGAGACTCTCTTAAACCACCGTCCACTCCTCTCTCTGAGAGACTCTCCCAAACCACCGTCCACTCCTCTCTATGAGACTCTCCCAAACCTCCGTCCACTCCTCTCTATGGGAGACTCTCCCAAACCATCGTTCACTCCTCTCTATGAGAGACTCTCCTAAACCACCATCAACTCCTCTCTATGAGAGACTCTCCCAAACCAGCGTCCACTCCTCTCTATGAGAGACTCTCCTAAACCACCATCCACTCCTCTCTATGGGAGACTCTCCCAAACCACCGTCCACTCCTCTCTGAGAGACTCTCCCAAACCACCGTCCACTCCTCTCTATGAGAGACTCTCCCAAACCACCGTCCACTCCTCTCTATGAGAGACTCTCCCAAACCACCGTCCACTCCTCTCTATGAGAGACTCTCCCAAACCACCGTCCACTCCTCTCTATGAGAGACTCTCCCAAACCACCGTCCACTCCTCTCTTTGAGAGACTCTCCCAAACCACCGTCCACTCCTCTCTCTGAGAGACTCTCCCAAACCACCGTCCACTCCTCTCTATGAGAGACTCTCCCAAACCACCGTCCACTCCTCTCTATGAGAGACTCTCCCAAACCACCGTCCACTCCTCTCTATGAGAGACTCTCCCAAACCACCGTCCACTCCTCTCTATGAGAGACTCTCCCAAACCACCGTCCACTCCTCTCTATGAGAGACTCTCCCAAACCACTGTCCACTCCTCTCTATGGGAGACTCTCCCAAACCACCGTCCACTCCTCTCTCTGAGAGACTCTCCCAAACCACCGTCCACTCCTCTCTATGAGAGACTCTCCCAAACCACCGTCCACTCCTCTCTATGAGAGACTCTCTTAAACCACCGTCCACTCCTCTCTATGAGAGACTCTCTTAAACCACCGTCCACTCCTCTCTATGAGAGACTCTCTCAAACCACCGTCCACTCCTCTCTATGAGAGACTCTCTTAAACCACCGTCCACTCCTCTCTATGAGAGACTCTCTTAAACCACCGTCCACTCCTCTCTATGAGAGACTCTCTTAAACCACCGTCCACTCCTCTCTATGAGAGACTCTCTTAAACCACCATCCACTCCTCTCTATGAGAGACTCTCTTAAACCACCGTCCACTCCTCTCTGAGAGACTCTCCCAAACCATCGTTCACTCCTCTCTATGAGAGACTCTCCCAAACCATCGTTCACTCCTCTCTATGAGAGACTCTCCCAAACCACCGTCCACTCCTCTCTATGAGAGACTCTCTTAAACCACCGTCCACTCCTCTCTATGAGAGACTCTCTTAAACCACCGTCCACTCCTCTCTATGAGAGACTCTCTTAAACCACCGTCCACTCCTCTCTATGAGAGACTCTCCCAAACCATCGTTCACTCCTCTCTATGAGAGACTCTCCCAAACCACCGTCCACTCCTCTCTATGAGAGACTCTCCTAAACCACCGTCCACTCCTCTCTATGAGAGACTCTCTTAAACCACCATCCACTCCTCTCTATGAGAGACTCTCTTAAACCACCGTCCACTCCTCTCTATGAGAGACTCTCCCAAACCATCGTTCACTCCTCTCTATGAGAGACTCTCCCAAACCACCGTCCACTCCTCTCTCTGAGAGACTCTCCCAAACCACCGTCCACTCCTCTCTATGAGAGACTCTCCCAAACCACTGTCCACTCCTCTCTATGGGAGACTCTCCCAAACCACCGTCCACTCCTCTCTCTGAGAGACTCTCCCAAACCACCGTCCACTCCTCTCTATGAGAGACTCTCCCAAACCACCGTCCACTCCTCTCTATGAGAGACTCTCTTAAACCACCGTCCACTCCTCTCTATGAGAGACTCTCTTAAACCACCGTCCACTCCTCTCTATGAGAGACTCTCTTAAACCACCGTCCACTCCTCTCTATGAGAGACTCTCTTAAACCACCGTCCACTCCTCTCTATGAGAGACTCTCTTAAACCACCGTCCACTCCTCTCTATGAGAGACTCTCTTAAACCACCGTCCACTCCTCTCTATGAGAGACTCTCTTAAACCACCGTCCACTCCTCTCTATGAGAGACTCTCTTAAACCACCGTCCACTCCTCTCTGAGAGACTCTCCCAAACCATCGTTCACTCCTCTCTATGAGAGACTCTCCCAAACCATCGTTCACTCCTCTCTATGAGAGACTCTCCCAAACCACCGTCCACTCCTCTCTATGAGAGACTCTCTTAAACCACCGTCCACTCCTCTCTATGAGAGACTCTCTTAAACCACCGTCCACTCCTCTCTATGAGAGACTCTCTTAAACCACCGTCCACTCCTCTCTATGAGAGACTCTCCCAAACCATCGTTCACTCCTCTCTATGAGAGACTCTCCCAAACCACCGTCCACTCCTCTCTATGAGAGACTCTCCTAAACCACCGTCCACTCCTCTCTATGAGAGACTCTCTTAAACCACCATCCACTCCTCTCTATGAGAGACTCTCTTAAACCACCGTCCACTCCTCTCTATGAGAGACTCTCCCAAACCATCGTTCACTCCTCTCTATGAGAGACTCTCCCAAACCACCGTCCACTCCTCTCTCTGAGAGACTCTCCCAAACCACCGTCCACTCCTCTCTATGAGAGACTCTCCCAAACCACCGTCCACTCCTCTCTATGAGAGACTCTCCCAAACCACCGTCCACTCCTCTCTATGAGAGACTCTCCCAAACCACCGTCCACTCCTCTCTATGAGAGACTCTCCCAAACCACCGTCCACTCCTCTCTATGGGAGACTCTCCCAAACCACCGTCCACTCCTCTCTCTGAGAGACTCTCCCAAACCACCGTCCACTCCTCTCTATGAGAGACTCTCCCAAACCACCGTCCACTCCTCTCTATGAGAGACTCTCTTAAACCACCGTCCACTCCTCTCTATGAGAGACTCTCTTAAACCACCGTCCACTCCTCTCTATGAGAGACTCTCTTAAACCACCGTCCACTCCTCTCTATGAGAGACTCTCTTAAACCACCGTCCACTCCTCTCTATGAGAGACTCTCTTAAACCACCGTCCACTCCTCTCTATGAGAGACTCTCTTAAACCACCGTCCACTCCTCTCTATGAGAGACTCTCTTAAACCACCATCCACTCCTCTCTATGAGAGACTCTCTTAAACCACCGTCCACTCCTCTCTATGAGAGACTCTCTTAAACCACCGTCCACTCCTCTCTATGAGAGACTCTCTTAAACCACCGTCCACTCCTCTCTATGAGAGACTCTCTTAAACCACCGTCCACTCCTCTCTATGAGAGACTCTCTTAAACCACCGTCCACTCCTCTCTATGAGAGACTCTCTTAAACCACCGTCCACTCCTCTCTATGAGAGACTCTCTTAAACCACCATCCACTCCTCTCTATGAGAGACTCTCTTAAACCACCGTCCACTCCTCTCTGAGAGACTCTCCCAAACCATCGTTCACTCCTCTCTATGAGAGACTCTCCCAAACCATCGTTCACTCCTCTCTATGAGAGACTCTCCCAAACCACCGTCCACTCCTCTCTATGAGAGACTCTCTTAAACCACCGTCCACTCCTCTCTATGAGAGACTCTCTTAAACCACCGTCCACTCCTCTCTATGAGAGACTCTCTTAAACCACCGTCCACTCCTCTCTATGAGAGACTCTCCCAAACCATCGTTCACTCCTCTCTATGAGAGACTCTCCCAAACCACCGTCCACTCCTCTCTATGAGAGACTCTCCTAAACCACCGTCCACTCCTCTCTATGAGAGACTCTCTTAAACCACCATCCACTCCTCTCTATGAGAGACTCTCTTAAACCACCGTCCACTCCTCTCTATGAGAGACTCTCCCAAACCATCGTTCACTCCTCTCTATGAGAGACTCTCCCAAACCACCGTCCACTCCTCTCTCTGAGAGACTCTCCCAAACCACCGTCCACTCCTCTCTATGAGAGACTCTCCCAAACCACCGTCCACTCCTCTCTATGAGAGACTCTCCCAAACCACCGTCCACTCCTCTCTATGAGAGACTCTCCCAAACCACCGTCCACTCCTCTCTATGAGAGACTCTCCCAAACCACCGTCCACTCCTCTCTATGGGAGACTCTCCCAAACCACCGTCCACTCCTCTCTCTGAGAGACTCTCCCAAACCACCGTCCACTCCTCTCTATGAGAGACTCTCCCAAACCACCGTCCACTCCTCTCTATGAGAGACTCTCTTAAACCACCGTCCACTCCTCTCTATGAGAGACTCTCTTAAACCACCGTCCACTCCTCTCTATGAGAGACTCTCTTAAACCACCGTCCACTCCTCTCTATGAGAGACTCTCTTAAACCACCGTCCACTCCTCTCTATGAGAGACTCTCCCAAACCACCGTCCACTCCTCTCTATGAGAGACTCTCTTAAACCACCGTCCACTCCTCTCTATGAGAGACTCTCTTAAACCACCATCCACTCCTCTCTATGAGAGACTCTCTTAAACCACCGTCCACTCCTCTCTGAGAGACTCTCCCAAACCATCGTTCACTCCTCTCTATGAGAGACTCTCCCAAACCATCGTTCACTCCTCTCTATGAGAGACTCTCCCAAACCACCGTCCACTCCTCTCTATGAGAGACTCTCTTAAACCACCGTCCACTCCTCTCTATGAGAGACTCTCTTAAACCACCGTCCACTCCTCTCTATGAGAGACTCTCTTAAACCACCGTCCACTCCTCTCTATGAGAGACTCTCCCAAACTATCGTTCACTCCTCTCTATGAGAGACTCTCCCAAACCACCGTCCACTCCTCTCTATGAGAGACTCTCCTAAACCACCGTCCACTCCTCTCTATGAGAGACTCTCTTAAACCACCATCCACTCCTCTCTATGAGAGACTCTCTTAAACCACCGTCCACTCCTCTCTATGAGAGACTCTCCCAAACCATCGTTCACTCCTCTCTATGAGAGACTCTCCCAAACCACCGTCCACTCCTCTCTCTGAGAGACTCTCCCAAACCACCGTCCACTCCTCTCTATGAGAGACTCTCTTAAACCACCGTCCACTCCTCTCTATGAGAGACTCTCCTAAACCAGCGTCCACTCCTCTCTATGAGAGACTCTCTTAAACCACCGTCCACTCCTCTCTATGAGAGACTCTCCCAAACCATCGTTCACTCCTCTCTATGAGAGACTCTCCCAAACCACCGTCCACTCCTCTCTCTGAGAGACTCTCCCAAACCACCGTCCACTCCTCTCTATGAGAGACTCTCTTAAACCACCGTCCACTCCTCTCTATGAGAGACTCTCTTAAACCAGCGTCCACTCCTCTCTATGAGAGACTCTCTTAAACCACCGTCCACTCCTCTCTATGAGAGACTCTCCCAAACCATCGTTCACTCCTCTCTATGAGAGACTCTCCCAAACCAGCGTCCACTCCTCTCTATGAGAGACTCTCTTAAACCAGCGTCCACTCCTCTCTATGAGAGACTCTCTTAAACCACCGTCCACTCCTCTCTATGAGAGACTCTCCCAAACCATCGTTCACTCCTCTCTATGAGAGACTCTCCCAAACCACCGTCCACTTCTCTCTATGAGAGACTCTCCCAAACCACCGTCCACTCCTCTCTATGAGAGACTCTCTTAAACCACCGTCCACTCCTCTCTATGAGAGACTCTCCCAAACCACCGTCCACTCCTCTCTATGAGAGACTCTCCCAAACCACCGTCCACTCCTCTCTATGAGAGACTCTCTTAAACCACCGTCCACTCCTCTCTATGAGAGACTCTCTTAAACCACCGTCCACTCCTCTCTATGAGAGACTCTCTTAAACCACCGTCCACTCCTCTCTATGAGAGACTCTCCTAAACCACAATCTCTATTGATGGAAAAGTACACTGGGTTGGTCCTCTCTCTGTCTCACTCTCTCTGTCTTACTCTCTCTGTCTCACTCTCTCTGTCTTACTCTCTCTGTCTTACTCTCTCTGTCTTACTCTCTCTGTCTTACTCTCTCTGTCTTACTCTCTCTGTCTCTATCGCTCTCGCTCTCTCTCCCAATCTCAATTCAATCCAAAGGGCTTTATTGGCATGGGAAACATACGTTTACATTGCCAAGGCAAGTGAAATAGATATGAAATAAAAGTGAAATAATCAATCAAAAATGAACAGTAAACATTACCCTCACAAGTTTCAAAGGAATCGACACATTTCAAATATTACGGCTATTTACAGTGTTATAATAGTTAATAGTCAATTCAATTCAAGGGGCTTTATTGGCATGGGAAACATATGTTTACATTGTCAAAGCAAGTGAAATGAATAAACAAAAGTGAAATCACACACACTCACAAGGAATCACATTGGTGACGTGGGTTGCTGAATGTTCTTTCCACATGAAAATTAGTTCTCCCTACCTCTTCCTCCCTCATATCCCCCCTCCTCCCCCCCCCTCCTCCCCTGCCCCTGTGTCCCTGGTCATTGTTACATTCCACAGACACACAGCTCACAGGGACATGAAACTTACCAAGAAGGATGACCAGGCAATAGCAGCAGCCCCAGGCTGGTAGGTAGGCCTACAAACCACTGTTGTGTACTTGAGCAAGGCACTTAACCCCAAAATTGCTCTCCATCCATGGATGCTATTCTAATCAAATTGACAATAAAGTATATATTCACTCTATTTCACAATGGTTTGGTGTGAACATATATATTTTTAAAGTAGACTGACATTATTTTTTATTAGATAGGCCTACTGTAAAACAACATCTGCATTTTGGGCCCTAGCTGGCAGTATGCCAGAACTGTGCTCTCAAACGACACTGGTGATGTCATAAGCTTGGAGCGGCGAACACACGCTGTCGTGCGTATCCAATTGCATTTCCCCAAATTCACACCGAGCGTTTCACGTTTTTTTTTTTACGTCTGCGACGTAAGTAAGTAACGGCTGTCTGTGAGTGTCTGTCCGTGGCATCAAACAGCGAACGGCTCGGTTTTGCCTGACCTGAAATATGCCACATTCACACAGGATCGACATGTATCACCAAACTAGAAATGGCAATCTTCCCGCAGCCTGACTGAGTAAGATAGCCAGCCACTTGGCTACCTCCTAGCCCAGGTTAGCTGAGTGCAGTCGGCGCATCACGAACCAACAAGCAGCTACCGAGAGAAGATGGCGGACTACTCTCCTGTCCTGCCGATGAGGGATGGTGGAGCAAGGTTTGGTATCGGACAGCCCATCTTTCCCCGGTCCCGGTCCGGTTCAGAATCCGATAGTGAACTGTCTCAGAGTCTGGCCCGAACCAAGATCCGGTCTTACGGGAGTACGGCTAGCGTTGCGGCTTCTCTCGGCGAGAAATACATAGAGCATCGGGTCACATACAGCGACACTTTGCAGGGCATAGCCCTCAAATACGAAGTAACGGTAAGGTTATTACCGGCACACACACACACGTCTTGTGTGAATGTCTTGTGTGTTATGGTTGTGGATATTAAAATGTGAAATCTCATTCACGGAGCATTTATTTTGATTAACTGTCATGCATGCGAGCATTTTATGGGACCACCTATTTGCTACGCTGTCGTATCATGGTCGCGAGTATAATAAAATCAGGGTTTGCAAGATTAACCTAGCATAGACCTACTACACGATTAAATTATCCTTAGATCTAAACATTTATGACTTACTCTCATGATACCTGAATGCAACGGACGGACTGAGCAGGCTTCGAACCAGAAATGTAACTATCAAATTTCATCCCATTCGAGGCCTGAGCGTCCCTGCTCCACATTAGCTACATTGTCACTGTTACATTGTTGCATTAACAACATGGTCATCACGACTCATAACAGAATGTGCTACAGTGTAGCAATGTTGGCTACTGTCTCCATACCTGTAGGACACCAGTGCAATAGAATACTGGAACAAATAGGCTACACAAAGGTTCATGTGATCTTGTGTGAGCAACTTCAGCCACATGCAGTGTTTGGTAGTCATCATTCCCATCTCTGTAGCTCACTGTCACCAATTGGTAGTCATCATTCCCATCTCTGTAGCTCACTGTCACCGATTGGTAGTCATCATTCCCATCTCTGTAGCCCACTGTCACCGATTGGTAGTCATCATTCCCATCTCTGTAGCTCACTGTCACCGATGGCCATTGTGGACTACTCCAGTCCTGAAGGAGCACAGTGTGCTGGTTTTCCTTTAATCTGGTGTGTTAGTGTTGTGGTGAAACAAACGCTTGTACACACTGTGTCCCTCCAGGACTGGAGTAGCCCGTCCCTGCCCTAGGGGCTTCTAGGAATGTCTGTCTTCCTGAAGATCTGAGTACATTGCTCATCTCTCACCCAATAACAACATGTGTTACTACCTACATTTCTATCAGTATTGATACTGTTGTTACTGCCTTGTGTTATTACAATCTTGTTAGTATTGCTATTTGTTATGACTGCTTTGTGACTGCAGTTAATACTGATGTTATTGCTTTGTTAACCTGTTATTAATACTGTTATTGTTTTGTTATACCAGGTTATTAATGTGTTATTACCGTTATGTCACATATATGATTCCAGATGGAGCAGATCAAGAGGACTAACAAGCTGTTCAGTAACGACTGTATCTTCCTGCGTAACACCCTCAACATCCCTGTGGTCTCAGAGAAGACCTCTCCCTTCAACGGCCTGTCTCTAGAGTCCCCCGACGGAGATCCCCAGGACCAGGACAGGGACACCGAGGAGGACCCCTCGCCGCCTCCGGCCCCTGGCCCTGGGGATAAGGACAGTAGTAGTTATAAACGGCCCCAGACAGAAGAGCTGTCGGCTCAAGACTTCCTGCACAGACTGGACTTGCAGATTAAACAGTCAAAGCAGGCAGCACGCAGGCTCAAAGAAGAGGAAGTGAGGTAAGAGTTGGAATAAGCCAATGTGGTGATAGCCAGTCACATGGGTTTCGTCCAAAATGGCACCTTAGTCCATATTTAGTACATTACTTTTTGAGCAGGGCCTATTTATTTATTTTTATTTAAGCTTTGTTTAACTAGGCAAGTCAGTTAAGAACAGATTCTTATTTACAATGACGGCCTACCCCGGCCAAACCCGGACGATGCTGGGCCAATTGTGCGTCGCACCTATGGTACTCCCAATCACGACCGGTTGTGATACAGCCTGGAATCGAACCAGGGTCTGTAGTGACGCCTCCAGCACTTACACCGCTGTGCCACTCGGGAGCCTATAGTGCTCTACTTTTGACCATAGCCCTATGTTCGGAATAGGGTGCCATTTGAAATAGTGCACTATATAGGTAATAGTGTGCAATGTCAGATTTGCCCCTGGCACACTCAGTGAACCACATTGAACTGAACAACTGAGTTGACAACCATTCATCGTATCCCTTCTGCATATCACAAGACATGTTCACCCGCTAAGATAAAACCAATGAATCAGCTTGGGGTAGGTAACACAAATCCTCAAGTTTCACAAAGTGGTAGGAGCTAGCAGTGGTTTTCAGACTAGAAATTCAGACTAGCAGTTGTCCTTTAGCCAAGTCTTGTCTTAGTTAAAAGATGCTTCATCCAGGCGCATCACTCAAACCAGCAGCCAAACCAGCAGACTGCCTGTGAGCGAGACGTCGAATCAGAAAGCTGCTTGTGGAAGTGTGACGTCCTGCTTACGCAGATGCAGGTGACGGATGCCTGTCGGATTCTGAGTTCCCACTGGCCAGTGCCCCTCTCTCCTGGCCTGCGATTGGCTGCTAGTCATAAATGTTGAGTCATGCAGACTTCCTGCCAAATTGTGGGTGGTGAGGGGCTGAGATCAGGTGTGTGTGTGTGTGTGTGTGTGTGTGTGTGTGTGTGTGTGTGTGTGTGTGTGTGTGTACTGATGCGTCAGGAGAGAGAGATGTCCATCAACACTGTATTGGTCTGATCCCAGTCCACCTGACTCTCAGTACAGCCTATCGGTTAAACCTCTCTTACTGCTCAGATTACATTCCAAACAGATGACGTTACACGACTGAGAGACAAGCAAACAAGCAATGACATGTTTTGTTTTTGCAGAGTAGTTTGTAGATCCCAGACTGAGAAAGAGAGGAAGAGTGAGATTGAAAGGGAAGACTGAAAGAGGGAGGGAGGGAGAGGTCCTCCGCCTATTCAACCATTTCAGATTTCAGGAGTGGCAAGGGGAGTAGGGGCATTTTGAGGGGAGATGGGGCATTTTGAGGGGAGTAGGGGCATTTTGAGGGGAGTAGGGGCCTTTCGAGGGGAGTAGGGGCCTTTCGATGGGCCTTTCGAGGTGAGTAGGGGCATTTCGAGGGGAGTAGGGGCCTTTCGAGGGGAGTAGGGACCTTTCGATGGGCCTTTCGAGGTGAGTAGGGGCCTTTCGAGGGGAGTAGGGTCTCTAGGGGGGTAGGGTCTCTCTAGGGGAGTAGGGTCTCTCTAGGGGGGTAGGGTCTCTCTAGGGGGGTAGGGTCTCTCTGGGGGAGTAGGGTCTCTCTAGGGGGAGTAGGGTCTCTCTAGGGGGGTAGGGTCTCTAGGGGAGTAGGGTCTCTCTAGGGGGGTAGGGTCTCTCTAGGAGGGTAGGGTCTCTCTAGGAGGGTAGGGTCTCTAGGAGGGTAGGGTCTCTCTGGGGAGTAGGGTCTCTCTAGGAGGGTAGGGTCTCTCTGGGGGGTAGGGTCTCTCTAGGAGGGTAGGGTCTGTAGGAGGGTAGGGTCTCTCTAGGAGGGTAGGGTCTCTCTGGGGGGTAGGGTCTCTCTGGGGGGTAGGATCTCTCTAGGGGGGTAGGATCTCTCTAGGGGGGTAGGGTCTCTCTAGGTGGGTAGGGTCTCTCTAGAAGGGTAGGGTCTTTCTGGGGGGTAGGATCTCTCTAGGAGGGTAGGATCTCTCTAGGAGGGTAGGATCTCTCTAGGAGGGTAGGGTCTCTCTGGGGGGTAGGGTCTCTCTGGGGGGTAGGGTCTCTCTAGGAGGGTAGGGTCTCTCTAGGAGGGTAGGGTCTCTCTGGGGGGTAGGGTCTCTCTAGGAGGGTAGGGTCTCTCTGGGGGGTAGGGTCTCTCTAGGAGGGTAGGGTCTCTCTAGGAGGGTAGGGTCTCTCTGGGGGGTAGGGTCTCTCTGGGGGGTAGGATCTCTCTAGGGGGGTAGGGTCTCTCTAGGGGGGTAGGGTCTCTCTAGAAGGGTAGGGTCTCTCTGGGGGGTAGGGTCTCTCTGGGGGGTAGGGTCTCTCTGGGGGGTAGGGTCTCTCTAGGGGGGTAGGGTCTCTCTAGGAGGGTAGGGTCTCTCTAGGAGGGTAGGGTCTCTAGGAGGGTAGGGTCTCTAGAAGGGTAGGGTCTCTCTGGGGAGTAGGGTCTCTCTAGGAGGGTAGGGTCTCTCTGGGGGGTAGGGTCTCTCTAGGAGGGTAGGGTCTGTAGGAGGGTAGGGTCTCTCTAGGAGGGTAGGGTCTCTCTGGGGGGTAGGGTCTCTCTCGGGGGTAGGATCTCTCTAGGGGGGTAGGATCTCTCTAGGGGGGTAGGGTCTCTCTAGGGGGGTAGGGTCTCTCTAGAAGGGTAGGGTCTTTCTGGGGGGTAGGATCTCTCTAGGAGGGTAGGATCTCTCTAGGAGGGTAGGATCTCTCTAGGAGGGTAGGGTCTCTCTGGGGGGTAGGGTCTCTAGGAGGGTAGGGTCTCTCTAGGAGGGTAGGGTCTCTCTAGGAGGGTAGGGTCTCTCTAGGAGGGTAGGGTCTCTCTGGGGGGTAGGGTCTCTCTAGGAGGGTAGGGTCTCTCTAGGAGGGTAGGGTCTCTCTGGGGGGTAGAGTCTCTCTGGGGGGTAGGATCTCTCTAGGGGGGTAGGGTCTCTCTAGGGGGGTAGGGTCTCTCTAGAAGGGTAGGGTCTCTCTGGGGGGTAGGGTCTCTCTGGGGGGTAGGGTCTCTCTGGGGGGTAGGGTCTCTCTGGGGGGTAGGATCTCTCTAGGAGGGTAGGATCTCTCTAGGAGGGTAGGGTCTCTCTAGGAGGGTAGGGTCTCTCTGGGGGGTAGGGTCTCTCTAGGAGGGTAGGGTCTCTAGGAGGGTAGGGTCTCTCTGGGGGGGTAGGATCTCTCTGGGGGGGTAGGATCTCTCTGGGGGGGTAGGATCTCTCTGGGGGGGTAGGATCTCTCTGGGGGGGTAGGATCTCTCTGGGGGTAGGATCTCTCTAGGGGGGTAGGGTCTCTCTAGGAGGGTAGGGTCTCTCTAGAAGGGTAGGGTCTCTAGAAGGGTAGGGTCTCTAGGGGGGTAGGGTCTCACTAGGGGGGTAGGGTCTCTCTAGAAGGGTAGGGTGTCTCTAGGGGGGTAGGGTCTCTCTGGGGGTAGGGTCTCTCTGGGAGGGTAGGGTCTCTCTGGGAGGGTAGGGTCTCTCTAGAAGGGTAGGGTCTCTCTAGGAGGGTAGGGTCTATTTGGAATTCAGCATAAGTCAGGCCTGAGCTTGTCTCGCTGACTATGCGTGCTGAGACACAGTCACGTCTGTGAAGATTGGCAAGTTGGCTGGCATGTGCACACTAATGCACGCACTCTCCACACACACACACATACTATTTAAGTTAGAGGAACTGCCAAGTCAGTCCTGAGTCACGCTGGCAGCAGCTGCGGTCTCTCCCTGGCTCGGCCAGGGGCTGTATCCACAAAGTGTCTCAGAGTAGGAGTGCTGATCTAGGATCAGTTTAGCCTTTTAGATCACAGTGAATAAGGCTGACCATATGCTTCCCAGTTGAAACCGTTCCTGCATATATTGTGACTACATTTTGGTTAATTGTGGTGTTCTGCAGGTTTTTTTTCGTCTGTTTGAGCACACAACGTTTTTTCTTCGGTAGCTGAAGTCTACGATCCTTCGTTGGGGATTGGTCAACAGTGCGGATTCTTCAATTAAGTGTTTGTTGTCATTCGACGACAGGCAACTAGTTTTCATGGACATTTTGTTCACTTGAAAAATACTGTACCAGATAATACTGTATCTTAGTTAGTTAAAATTGCGCGACTGAGACTTCGGCAAAAACGTCAACTAAGAAATCTGTAATTCATTTTATCTAAGATTAATTCAGAGTATTTTGAGGAAGTGTACTTCCTGCTACAGTGTATCAAGAGGGACAAACGGTAATATAGATGCTTTTCTTGTTTTTAAAGCGAAGGTATTTTAAGGGAGTATGCAAGAACAGACGTTCACTTCACCTAGCTGAGTTCTGCTAGGAGCAAACCCAACCTGTGTATGTGGACGCCTGTAGAGGGGAAACTAACCCTATAGCACCACACCTACACTGAGAACGTTGATGCCTACGGCCCCAGAGGGCTGATGCCTACGGCCCCAGGTCTCTAAGGAGACCATAACCTGATCAACCTACAGCTGGGCAGCGATATGGTTCAGTGCTCTGTGGTTTAACAGCTATGTTACAGGATTCAGAGGAAATGTCATGGTTTCCTTGAAGTGAAACTGGTTTAAACGGGCAATCTGGGATTAAAAAACAACAAGCCGTCACTTGTTTTGGTTAACAGTTGAGGGATGCGGCTGGAGAAATGTAACCACTCTCAAAATGTTTAATACAGAGCTATGGATGAAAGAGAAATACAGTTTTAAATATAGTTTTAATATAGTTTTGAAACTATGGAGTAAAGCAAGCTTTACATGATCTGAGACTTGGTAGTGGAAACTGGGTTAGATGTTCTGCAGCTGAGTACAGTTATAGTTGGTAACAGGCAGTCTGTGCTGTCACTCTGAGACACACACACCTGCTGGTCTAATTGGAATGTGGGTTGCCGTGGTGCCTGAGTGAGTGTGAATAATGGATGAACAATGCTCTGGGAGTAGTATGGTGCTCAGGACACACGGTGCTCAGGTCACAGCAGCAGACTGACCTACTCACTAATATCTAATGGTTAAGGTGCTTCCTCTCCTTGTCACCTCCATCTCTCCTTCCTGTCCATCTCTCCTTCCTGTCCATCTCTCCTTCCTGTCCATCTCTCCTTCCTGTCCTCCTCTCCTTCCTGTCCATCTCTCTCATCTCCACCTCTCCTCCCTGTCCATCTCTCCTTCATCTCCACCTCTCCTTCCTGTCCATCTCTCCTTCATCTCCACCTCTCCTTCCTGTCCATCTCTCCTTCATCTCCACCTCTCCTTCCTGTCCATCTCTCCTTCATCTCCACCTCTCCTTCCTGTCCATCTCTCCTTCATCTCCACCTCTCCTTCCTGTCCATCTCTCCTTCATCTCCACCTCTCCTTCCTGTCCATCTCTCCTTCATCTCCACCTCTCCTTCCTGTCCATCTCTCCTTCATCTCCACCTCTCCTTCCTGTCCATCTCTCCTTCATCTCCACCTCTCCTTCCTGTCCATCTCTCCTTCATCTCCACCTCTCCTTCCTGTCCAGCTCTCTCATCTCCACCTCTCCTTCCTCTCCACCTCTCCTTCCTGTCTACCTCTCTCATCTCCACCTCTCCTTCCTCTCCACCTCTCCTTCCTGTCTACCTTTCTCATCTCCACCTCTCCTTCCTGTCTACCTCTCTCATCTCCACCTCTCCTTCCTGTCCACCTCTCTCATCTCCACCTCTCCTCCCTGTCCACCTTTCTCATCTCCACCTCTCCTTCCTGTCTACCTCTCTCATCTCCACCTCTCCTTCCTGTCCACCTCTCTCATCTCCACCTCTCCTTCCTGTCCACCTCTCTCATCTCCACCTCTCCTCCCTGTCCACCTTTCTCATCTCCACCTCTCCTTCCTGTCTACCTCTCTCATCTCCACCTCTCCTTCCTGTCCACCTCTCTCATCTCCACCTCTCTTTCCTGTCCACCTCTCAGCTCTCTTTCCTCTCCATCTCTCTTTCTTGTCAACCTCTCATTTCCAGCTCTCTTTCCTGTCCATCTCTCTCATTTCCAGCTCTCTTTCCTGTCCACCTCTCATTTCCACCTCTCCTCCCTGTCCACCTCTTTTTCCTCTCCATCTCTCTTTCCTCTCCATCTCTCTTTCCTCTCCATCTCTCTTTCCTCTCCATCTCTCCTCCCTGTCCATCTCTCTTTCCTCCACCTCTCTTTCCTCCACCTCTCCTTCCTGTCCACTTATCTGAAAACAGTCTAGGGGGAAAATTGCTTGGCTGTGAGTTAGAAATGTCGGTGTTGGTAATTTGGGGTTTATGGTCCAAGCTCTACTGTAGACTATTGAGATGCAGCCCTATTAGGTCACATAGGAGGCCTCAACCCTCTGCAGACTGATCTATCAGCTATTTATAGATCTGCCAGGAAAGAGAGAGGGAGAGAAGGCAGGGGAGTGTGTATCAGGGAAGCAAGGACTAAATGGAGAGGAAAGAAAGCCAGGAAGAAAAAAAGGATCTAAGTTTGGCAGAAAGAAGGGAGAGAGTATGGAAGGTGCTAAGGAGTGATGGAGAGAAGATGGAAGGGGTCAAGGAAGGTGCTAAGGGGTGATGGAGAGAAGATGGAAGGGCTGATGTAAGGCGTGATGGATAGAAGGTAGAAGGGTGAAGGAAGGTGCTAAGGAGTGATGGAGAGAAGGTGGAAGGTGCTAAGGAGTGATGGAGAGAAGGTGGAAAGTGCTAAGGAGTGATGGAGAGAAGGTGGAAGGTGCTAAGGAGTGATGGAGAGAAGGTAGAACGGTGAAGGAAGGTGCTAAGGAGTGATGGAGAGAAGGTGGAAAGTGCTAAGGAGTGATGGAGAGAAGGTGGAAAGTGCTAAGGAGTGATGGAGAGAAGATGGAAGGTGCTAAGGAGTGATGGAGAGAAGGTGGAAGGTGCTAAGGAGTGATGGAGAGAAGGTGGAAAGTGCTAAGGAGTGATGGAGAGAAGGTGGAAGGTGCTAAGGAGTGATGGAGAGAAGGTGGAAGGTGCTAAGGAGTGATGGAGAGAAGGTGGAAGGTGCTAAGGAGTGATGGAGAGAAGATGGAAGGTGCTAAGGAGTTGTCGTGTCTTTGGCATCATTAAAACGAAAGACATGATTATCAAATAACTCTATGGAGTGATGACAATAAGGGAGAGAGGGAGTGATGATAATAAGGGAGAGAGGGAGTGATGATAATAAGGGAGAGGGAGTGATGATAATAAGGGAGAGAGGGAGTGATGATAATAAGGGAGAGAGGGAGTGATGATAATAAGGGAGAGGGGGAGTGATGATAATAAGGGAGAGAGGGAGTGATGATAATAAGGGAGAGAGGGAGTGATGATAATAAGGGAGAGGGAGTGATGATAATAAGGGAGAGAGGGAGTGATGATAATAAGGGAGAGGGAGTGATGATAATAAGGGAGAGAGGGAGTGATGATAATAAGGGAGAGAGGGAGTGATGATAATAAGGGAGAGGGAGTGATGATAATAAGGGAGAGAGGGAGTGATGATAATAAGGGAGAGAGGGAGTGATGATAATAAGGGAGAGAGGGAGTGATGATAATAAGGGAGAGGGGGAGTGATGATAATAAGGGAGAGGGGGAGTGATGATAATAAGGGAGAGGGGGAGTGATGATAATAAGGGAGAGAGGGAGTGATGATAATAAGGGGGAGAGGGAGTGATGATAATAAGGGAGAGAGGGAGTGATGATAATAAGGGAGAGAGGGAGTGATGATAATAAGGGAGAGAGGGAGTGATGATAATAAGGGAGAGGGAGTGATGATAATAAGGGAGAGAGGGAGTGATGATAATAGGGAGAGAGGGAGTGATGATAATAAGGGAGAGGGAGTGATGATAATAAGGGGAGAGGGAGTGATGATAATAAGGGAGAGGGAGTGATGATAATAAGGGAGAGAGGGAGTGATGATAATAAGGGAGAGAGGGAGTGATGATAATAAGGGAGAGAGGGAGTGATGATAATAAGGGAGAGAGGGAGTGATGATAATAAGGGAGAGAGGGAGTGATGATAATAAGGAGAGAGGGAGTGATGATAATAAGGGAGAGAGGGAGTGATGATAATAAGGGAGAGAGGGAGTGATGATAATAAGGGAGAGAGGAGTGACTGATTAACTAAGGGAGAGGAGAGGATTGCGATAATAAGGGAGAGAGGGAGTGATGATAATAAGGGAGAGAGGGAGTGACGATAATAAGGGAGAGAGGGAGTGACGATAATAAGGGAGAGAGGGAGTGACGATAATACGGGAGAGAGGGAGTGACGATAATAAGGGAGAGAGGGAGTGACGATAATAAGGGAGAGAGGGAGTGACGATAATAAGGGAGAGAGGGAGTGACGATAATAAGGGAGAGAGGGAGTGACGATAATAAGGGAGAGAGGGAGTGACGATAATAAGGGAGAGAGGGAGTGACGATAATACTGGAGAGAGGGAGTGACGATAATAAGGGAGAGAGGGAGTGACGATAATAAGGGAGAGAGGGAGTGACGATAATAAGGGAGAGAGGGAGTGACGATAATAAGGGAGAGAGGGAGTGATGATAATAAGGGAGAGAGGGAGTGATGATAATAAGGGAGAGAGGGAGTGATGACAATAAGGGAGAGAGGGAGTGATGACAATAAGGGAGAGAGGGAGTGATGATAATAAGGGAGAGAGGGAGTGATGATAATAAGGGAGAGAGGGAGTGATGATAATAAGGGAGAGGGGGAGTGTGGCAGTGATCAGTCTAACCCTTATTCATCCCAGCCCTCACACCTCTAATAGGAATGGAACATCTCCATGGGAGGGTTGACACACTGAGGCTGGCGCACCATGTGGCTTCTCATTCTCTGTCTACCTCGTTACATTTCGTTACATCAGTCTGGTTCTGTATGGTACTGTGTGGTTAGTAGAGGTCAAATCAAATCAAATGTATTTGTCACATACACATGGTTAGCAGGTGTTAGTGCAAGTGTAGCGGAATGCTTGTGTTTCTAGTTCCGACCATGCAGTAATATCTCACAAGTAATCTAACAATTCCACAACAACTACCTTATTTATACACACAAGTGTAAAGGAATGAATACGAATATGTACATATAAATATATAAATGAGTGATGGCCGAACGGCATAGGCAAGATGTAATAGATGGTATGGAGTACAGTATATACATATGAGATGAGTATTGTAGGGTATGAAAACATATAAAGCGGCATTGTTTAAGGTGGCTAGTGATACATTACATCAGGATGGCAAGATGCAGTAGATGGTATAGAGTACAGTATATACATATGAGGTGAGTAATGTAGGTTATGAAAACATTATATAAAGTGGCATTGTTTAAAGTGGCTAGTGATACATCTAATACATCAGGATGGCAAGATGCAGTAGATGGTATGGCGTACAGTATATACATATGAGATTAATAATGTAGGTTATGTAAACATTGTCTAATATAAATAATATAAAGTGGCAAGTGATAAATTGATTACATCAATTTTCCCATTATTAAAGTGGCTAGAGATGAGTCAGTATGTTGGCAGCAGCCATTCAGTGTTAGTGATGGCTGTTTAACCTCTCTAGGGTATGTGGGACGAAATCGTCCCACCTACGTAACAGCCACTGAAATCCAGTGGCGCGATTTTTGAATCGTTAGAAATACTATTACTTCAATTTCTCAAACATATGACTATTTTACAGCTATTTAAAGACAAGAATCTCGTTAATCTAACCCCACTGTCCGATTTCAAAAAGGCTTTACAACGAAAGCAAAACATTAGATTATGTCAGCAGAGTGCCCAGCCAGAAAAAATCAGACACCCATTTTTCAAGCTAGCATATCATGTCACATAAACCCAAACCACAGCTAAATGCAGCACTAACCTTTGATGATCTTCATCAGATGACACACCTAGGACATTGTGTTATACAATACATGCATGTCTGTTCAATCAAGTTCATATTTATATCAAAAACCAGCTTTTTACATTAGCATGTGACGTTCAGAAAAAGCATAACCCCCGCAAACTTCCGGGGAATTTACTAACAGTTTGCTAAATTACTCACGATAAACGTTCACAAAAAGCATAACAATTATTTTAAGAATTATAGATACATTACTCCTCTATGCACTCGATATGTCCGATTTTAAAATAGCTTTTCGGATGAAGCACATTTTGCAATAATCTAAGTACATAGCCCGGCATTACAGGGCTAGCTATTTAGATACCCACCCAGGTCAGCCTCCACCAAAATCACATTTCCTATAAGAAAAATGTTCTTACCTTGCTTGTTCTTCATCAGAATACACTGCCAGGACTTCTACTTCAATAACAAATGTTGGTTTGGTCCCAAATAATCCATCGTTATATCCAAACAGCGACGTTTTGTTCGTGAGTTCTAGACACTATCAGAATGCTTCTTCACGGTCCCGCGCATGGCGCATTGGCGTGTCAAAAATGTCTAAATATTCCATTACCGTACTTCGAAGCATGTCAACCGCTGTTTAAAACCAATTTTTATGCCATTTAACTCGTAGATAAGTGATAATATTCCGACCGGGAGTATGCATTGAGCCTAAACAGCCGAATAAAATTTCTCCTCAGAAGCGACTCGTGCACGCGCCTCATTCAAAGGTCCTCGGAGCAGCCACTTACAAAAGGTGATAATGTGTTTCAGCCTGAGGCTCCCTCGTAAACCTTCAGTTATTTCCCGGGCTCTGAGAGCCTATCGGAGCCCTGGGAATTGTCACGTTACAGCTAAGATCCTTACTTTTCAATAAAAAGATGCAAGACGCACGACTCCTTGTCAGACAGGGTACTTCCTGCTTGAAACCTTGTCAGGTTTTTGCCTGCCATAGGAGTTCTGTTATACTCACAGACACCATTCAAACAGTTTTAGAAAATTCAGAGTGTTTTCTATCCAAACCTGAACAATAATATGCATATTCTAGCTTCTGAGTTGGTGTAGGAGGCAGTTAAAAATGGGAACATATTTTTCCCAAAATTCTCAATACTGCCCCCTAGCCCAAACAGGTTAACAGTCTGATGGCCTTGAGATAGAAGCTGTTTTTCAGTCTCTCGGTTCCAGCTTTAATGCACCTGTACTGACCTCGCCTTCTGGATGTTAGTGGGGTGAACAGGCAGTGGCTCGGGTGGTTGCTGTCCTCGATGATCTTTTTGGCCTTCCTGTGACATCGGGTGGTGTAGGTGTCCTGGAGGGCAGGTAGTTTGCACCCAGTGATGCGTTGTGCAGACCTCACTACCCTCTGGAGAGCGTTCCGGTTATGGGCGGAGCAGCTGCCGTACCAGGCGGTGATAAAGCCCGACAGGATGCTCTCGATTGTGCATCTGTAAAAGTTTGAGTGTTTTTGGTGACAAGCCGAATTTCTTCAGCCTCCTGAGGTTGAAGAGGCGCTGCTGCGCCTTCTTCACCACGCTGTCTGTGTGGGTGGACCTTTTCAGTTTGTCCATGATGTGTACGCCGAGGAACTTAACTCTTACATCTAGACGTTCCGCTAGCGTAATACCTGCTCCAATATCCAATGATGGGCGTGGCGCGAAATACAAAGTCCTCGAAAATCCGAAAACTTCAATTTTTCAAACATATGACTATTTTACACCATTTTAAAGACAAGACTCTCCTTTATCTAACCACACTGTCCAATTTCAAAAAGGCTTTACAGCGAAAGCAAAACATTAGATTATGTCAGCAGAGTACCCAGCCAGAAATAATCAGACACCCATTTTTCAAGCTAGCATATAATGTCACACAAAACAAAACCACAGCTAAATGCAGCACTAACCTTTGATGACCTTCATCAGATGACACTCCTAGGACATTATGTTATACAATACATGCATGTTTTGTTCAATCAAGTTCATATTTATATCAAAAAACAGCTTTTTATATTAGCATGTGACGTTCAGAACTAGCATTCCCACCGAAACTTCCGGTGAATTTACTAAATTACTCACGATAAATGTTCACAAAAAACATAATTATTTTAAGAATTATAGATACAGAACTCCTTTATGCAATCGCTATGTCCGATTTTAAAATAGCTTTTCGGTGAAAGCACATTTTGCAATATTCTGAGTAGATAGCTCGCCATCACGGGCTAGCTATTTAGACACCCACCAAGTTTAGCCCTCACCAAAGTCAAACTCACCAAAGTTTACTATAAGAAAAATTGGATTACCTTTGCTGTTCTTCGTCAGAATGCACTCCCGGGACTTCTACTTCAATAACAAATGTTGGTTTGGTTCCAAATAATCCATAGTTATATCCAAATAGCGGCGTTTTGTTGTGCGTTCAAGACACTATCCGAAGGGTGACGAAGGGTTATGCGCCCGACGCGTTTCGTGACAAAAAAATTCTAAATATTCCATTTCCGTACTTCGAAGCATGTCAACCGCTGTTTAAAATCAATTTTTATGCGATTTTTCTCGTAAAAAAGCGATAATATTCCGACCGGGAAACCCTGTTTTCGTTCAAAGACGAAAAAATAAAAACATGGTGTCAGCTCGTGCACGCGCCTCAGTCTCATTGTTCTCAGATCGACCACTATCCAAATGCGCTACTGTTTTTCAGCCTGGGCCTGCAGAGTCATCATTCACCGTTCTGGCGCCTTCTGAGAGCCTATGGGAGCCGTAGGAAGTGTCACGTTACAGCAGAGATCCTCAGTTTTCAATAAAGAGAGTGTAGAAGGCCAAGAAATGGTCAGAGAGGGCACTTCCTGTAAGGAATCTTCTCAGGTTTTGGCCTGAGTTCTCAGTTCTGTTATACTCACAGACACCATTCAAACAGTTTTAGAAACTTTGGAGTGTTTTCTATCCAAAGCTAATAATTATATGCATATTCTAGTTTCTGGGCAGGAGTAATAATCAGATTAAATCGGGTACGTTTTTTTATCCGGCCGTGAAAATACTGCCCCCTATCCATAACAGGTTAAAACTCTCCACCCTCTCCACTACTGTCCTGGGGCTGCTCCCTCTGCTGTTTCCTGAAGTCCACGATCATCTCTTTTGTTTTGTTGACATTGAGTGCGAGGTTCTTTTCCTGACACCACACTTCGAGGGCCCTCACCTCCTCCCTGTAGGCCGTCTTGTCGTTGTTGGTAATCAAGCCTACCACTGTAGTGTCGTCTGCAAACTTGATGATTGAGTTGGATGCGTGCATGGCCACGCAGTCGTGGGTGAACAGGGAGTACGGGAGAGGGCTGAGAACGCACCATTGTGGGGCCCCAGTGTTGAGGATCAGCGGGGTGGAGATGTTGTTACCTACCCTCACCACCTGGGGGCGGCCCATCAGAAAGTCTTAATGACGAGTTTGGAGGGTACTATGGTGTTAAATGCTGTAGTCGATGAACAGCATTCTTACATAGGTATTCCTCTTGTCCAGATGGGTTAGGGCAGTGTGATGGCGATTGCGTCGTCTGTGGACCTATTGGGTCGGTAAGCAAATTGGAGTGGGTCTAGGGTGTCAGGTAGGGTGGAGGTGATATGATCCTTGACAAGTCTCTCAAAGCACTTCATGATGACGGAAGTGAGTGCTACAGGGCGGTAGTCATTTAGCTCAGTTACCTTAGCTTTCTTGTAAACAGGAACAATGGTGGCCCTCTTGAAGCATGTGGGGACAACAGACTGGGATAAGGATTGATTGAATATGTCTGTAAACACACCAGCCAGCTGGTCTGTGCATGCTCTGAGGACGCGGCCGGGGATGCCGTCTGGGCCTGCAGCCTTGCGAGGGTTAACATGTTTAAATGTTTTACTCACGTTGGCTGCAGTGAAGGAGAGCCCGCAGGTTTTGGTAGCGGGCCATGTCAGTGGCACTGTATTGTCCTCAAAGCGAGCAAAGAAGTTGTTTAGTCTGTCTGGGAGCAAGGCATCGTGATCCGCGACGGGGCTGGTTTCCCTTTTGTAGTCCGTGATTGACTGTAGACCCTGCCACATACCTGTCGTGTCTGAGCCGTTGAATTGCAACTCCACTTTGTCTCTGTACTGACGCTTAGCTTGTTTGATTGCCTTGCGGAGGGAATAGCTACACTGTTTATATTCGGTCATGTTTCCGGGTCACTTTGCCCTGATTAAAAGCAGTGGTTCGCGCATTCAGTTTTGCGCTAATGCTGCCATCAATCCACAGTTTCTGGTTGGGGAATGTTTTAATAGACGCTGTTGGTACGACATCACCGATGTATAGTTATCAGTCTGGTTCTGTGAGGTTAGTAGCAGTATAGTTATCCATCTGGTTTTGTATGGTACTGAGTGGTTAGTAACAGTATAGTTATCAGTCTGGTTCTGTATGGTACTGTGTGGTTAGTAACAGTATAGTTATCCATCTGGTTTTGTATGGTACTGAGTGGTTAGTAACAGTATAGTTATCAGTCTGGTTCTGTGTGGTACTGAGTGGTTAGTAACAGTATAGTTATCCATCTGGTTTTGTATGGTACTGTGTGGTTCGTAACAGTATAGTTATCAGTCTGTTTCTGTGTGGTTAGTAACAGTATAGTTATCAGTCTGGTTCTGTGTGGTTAGTAACAGTATAGTTATCAGTCTGGTTCTGTGTGGTTAGTAGCAATATAGTTATCAGTTTGGTTCTGTGTGGTTAGTAACAGTATAGTTATCAGTCTGGTTCTGTGTGGTTAGTAACAGTATAGTTATCAGTCTGGTTCTGTGTGGTTAGTAGCAATATAGGTATCAGTCTGGTTCTGTGTGGTTAGTAACAGTATAGTTATCAGTCTGGTACTGTGTGGTTAGTAACAGTATAGTTATCAGTCTGGTTCTGTATGGTAGTGTGTGGTTAGTAACAGTACAGTTATCAGTCTGGTACTGTCTGGTTAGTAGCAGTATAGTTATCAGTCTGGTTCTGTGTGGTTAGTAACAGTATAGTTATCAGTCTGGTTCTGTGTGGTTAGTAGTAGCAGTATAGTTATCAGTCTGGTTCTGTGTGGTTAGTAGTAGCAGTATAGTTGTCAGTCTGGTTCTGTGTGGTTAGTAAAAGTATAGTTATCAGTCTAGTTCTGTCTGGTACTGTGTGGTTAGTAACAGTACAGTTATCAGTCTGGTTCTGTGTGGTTAGTAGCAGTATAGTAATTCGGCTGGTTCTGTATGATACTGTGTGGTTAGTAGCACTATAGTTGTCAGTCTGGTTCTGTATGGTTATGTGTGGTTAGTAACAGTATAGTTATCTGTCTGGTTCTGTATGGTTAGTAACAGTATAGTTATCAGTCTGGTTCTGTGTGGTTAGTAGCAATATTGTTATCAGTCTGGTTCTGTGTGGTTAGTAACAGTATAGTTATCAGTCTGGTTCTGTATGGTTCTGTGTGGTTAGTAGCAATATAGTTATCAGTCTGGTTCTGTGTGGTTAGTAACAGTATAGTTATCCGTCTGGTTCTGTATGGTAGTGTGTGGTTAGTAACAGTATAGTTATCAGTCTGGTTCTGTGTGGTTAGTAGCAGTATAGTTATCAGTCTGGTTCTGTGTGGTTAGTAGTAGCAGTATAGTTATCAGTCTGGTTCTGTGTGGTTAGTAGTAGCAGTATAGTTGTCAGTCTGGTTCTGTGTGGTTATTAACAGTATAGTTATCAGTCTGGTTCTGTATGGTACTGTGTGGTTAGTAACAGTATAGTTATCAGTCTGGTTCTGTATGGTTAGTAACAGTATAGTTATCAGTCTGGTTCTGTATGGTAGTGTGTGGTTAGTAACAGTATAGTTATCAGTCTGGTTCTGTATGGTTCTGTGTGGTTAGTAACAGTATAGTTATCAGTCTGGTTCTGTGTGGTTAGTAGCACTATAGTTATCAGTCTGGTTCTGTGTGGTTAGTAGCAGTATAGTTATCAATCTGGTTCTGTGTGGTTAGTAGCACTATAGTTATCAGTCTGGTTCTGTATGATACTGTGTGGTTAGTAGCAGTATAGTTATCAGTCTGGTTCTGTGTGGTTAGTAGCACTATAGTTATCAGTCTGGTTCTGTATGATACTGTGTGGTTAGTAGCAGTATAGTTATCAGTCTGGTTCTGTATGGTAGTGTGTGGTTAGTAACAGTATAGTTATCAGTCTGGTACTGTGTGGTTAGTAACAGTATAGTTATCAGTCTGGTTCTGTGTGGTTAGTAACAGTATAGTTATCAGTCTGGTTCTGTATGATACTGTGTGGTTAGTAGCACTATAGTTATCAGTCTGGTTCTGTATGGTTATGTGTGGTTAGTAACAGTATAGTTATCAGTCTGGTTCTGTATGGTACTGTGTGGTTAGTAGTAGCAGTATAAAAATCAGTCTGGATCTGTCACCAGGTCTATGTTTACTCTGGCGTCTGTGAGGAAACAGAGGAGCGTGCTTCTTGTTGGAGCAAACACACTGACTAGGGTTTGAGTCTGACAGACAGACAGACACACACACACACAATTGTGGTCTGAGATGGCTTTAGTTAGCAAACACCCAGCTTATATAAATCAGCCGGGCTAGACAATCTGGACCCTTTCTTTCTAAAATTATCTGCCGAAAATGTTGCAACCCCTATTACTAGCCTGTTCAACCTCTCTTTCGTGTCGTCTGAGATTCCCAAAGATTGGAAAGCCGCTTCAAAGGGGGGGGGGCACTCTTGACCCAAACTGCTACAGACCTGTATCTATCCTACCCTGCCTTTCTAAAGTCTTCGAAAGCCAAGTCAACAAACAGATTACTGACCATTTCGAATCCCACCGCACCTTCTCCGCTATGCAATCTCGTTTCAGAGCTTGTCATGGGTGCACCTCAGCCACGCTCAAGGTCCTAAACAATATCTTAACCGCCATCGATAAGAAACAATACTGTGCAGCCGTATTCATCAACCTGGGCAAGGCTTTCGACTCTGTCAATCACCACATTCTTATCGACAGACTCGACAGCCTTGGTTTCTCAAATGATTGCCTCGCCTGGTTCACCAACTACTTCTCTGATAGAGTTTAGTGTGTCAAATCGTAGGGCAGTTTGTCCAGGCCTCTGGCAGTCTCTATGGGGGTGCCAGAGGGTTCAATTCTTGGGCCGACTCTTTTCTCTGTATACATCAATGATGTCGCTCTTGCTGCTGGTGAGTCTCTGATCCACCTCTACGCAGACGACACCATTCTGTATACTTCTGTCCCTTCTTTGGACACTGTGCTAACTACCCTCCAGACGAGCTTCAATGCCATACAACTCTCCTTCCGTGGCCTCCAACTGCTCTTAAATACAAGTAAAACTAAATGCATGCTCTTCAACCGATCGCTGCCTGCACCTGCTCGCCCGTCCAGCATCACTACTCTGGACGGTTCTGACTTAGAATATGTGGACAACTACAAATACCTAGGTGTCTGGTTAGACTGTACACTCTCCTTCCAGACTCACATCAAACATCTCCAATCCAAAGTTAAATCTAGAATTGGCTTCCTATTTCGCAACAAAGCATCCTTCACTCATGCTGCCAAACATACCCTCGTAAAACTGACCATCCTACCGATCCTCGACTTCGGCGATGTCATTTACAAAATAGCCTCCAATACCCTACTCAATAAATTGGATGCGGTCTATCACAGTGCCATCCGTTTTGTCACCAAAGCCCCATATACTACCCACCACTGCGACCTGTACGCTCTCGTTGGCTGGCCCTCGCTTCATACTCGTCGCCAAACCCACTGGCTCCAGGTCATCTACAAGACCCTGCTAGGTAAAGTCCCCCCTTATCTCAGCTCGCTGGTCACCATAGCAGCACCCACCTGTAGCATGCGCTCCAGCAGGTATATCTCTCTGGTCACCCCCAAAGCCAATTCCTCCTTCGGCCGCCTCTCCTTCCAGTTCTCTGCTGCCAATGACTGGAACGAACTGCAAAAATCTCTGAAACTGGAAACACTCATCTCCCTCACTAGCTTTAAGCACCAGCTGTCAGAGCAGCTCACAGATCACTGCACCTGTACATAGCCCATCTATAATTTAGCCCAAACAACTACCTCTTCCCCTACTGTATTTATTATTTATTTATTTTGCTCCTTTGCACCCCATTATTTCTATTTCTACTTTGCACTTTCTTCTACTACAAGTCTACCATTCCAGTGTTTTACTTGCTATATTATATTTACGTCGCCACCATGGCCTTTTTTCCTTTACCTCCCTTATCTCACCTCATTTGCTCAGTGTATATAGACTTATTTTTCTACTGTATTATTGACTGTATGTTTGTTTTACTCCATGTGTAACTCTGTGTTGTATGTTGTCGAACTGCTTTGCTTTATCTTGGCCAGGTCGCAATTGTAAATGAGAACTTGTTCTCAACTTGCCTATCTGGTTAAATAAAGGTGAAATAATTGTTTTAAATAAATATGGTGTGTCTGTATGCAAATAGAGGGAATTCACTGGATGTTATGTTTGTGTGTGTTAATGACTTGTGTGTGTGTTATTTAGTTTTATTAGTCACATATACAGAATACACATGGTATACACCGTCCAATGAAATGCTTACCAGCAGGTTCCTTCTGGACAATGCAACAACAATAAGAAATGATAAAATATGAGAATAGGAACATAAAGTAAATGTCTCAGAAGAATAAACATGTTAGCATCAGTATAATACAGGAAGGGATCAAAAATAGTGTAATATTTACATGCGTTTTGGGGAAGGGGGATTGGGGGGGCAAGTGTTTAAATGATGCAGTATTTAGCAATAATAACAGTCTGGTAGCAGCAGGTGTGATGTGTGTAGCATGAATGTGTGTGTCTGTGTGTGTGGATGAGTGTATATCTGTGTGTGTGTGTGTGTGTGTGTGTGTGTGTGTGTGGATGAGTGTATATCTGTGTGAATGTGGATGATTGTATGTCTGAGTGGGATGAGTGTATGTCTATGTGGGTATGAGTGTGGGTGAGTGTATATCTGTGGGTGTGGATGAGGTGCGGAAAGTCTGCATGTGGTCTGTCCAGTTTAAGTGTGTTGATATGTGTCTGCGTGCTAACGTGTGTGTTCTGTTTGTTCACAGGGACAGTGAAGAGGAATACACACTTCCTGTTTCATCATACCAGGAGATCTAAAGGACACACTCATTTACCTGAAGCCCTGATTAACACCCATCCACCCACCCACAAATCCACCCATCACTGCTTCCTACCTTTCCCTTCCTGTATCTCTCTTTTACCAAACCATGACACGGGACGTCATGTCTAAGTGTTTGAACTGAGGATTCATCCTTTGCCTTTTTAATATTAGTATCATACGTTGTATTATTGGTATTCTTCTGGTTTTGTACTGTTCAACTGCTGTCAATCATCTGAACAGCAGGTAGTCTGTTACGATGACACTCATCTACTCACTACAAGTCTACATGCTGCTGCTGTACAGAATAACCCTCTGGTCTGTGTATACCACACACACACATACATACACAGGAAACACACAGGTGTGTTTGGGGGATTAGTTCGATACTGTCTTTTACCCTAACTCTGATGATCCAATCCCTCCTAGAATAGCATCAGTCCACTAGATGGATGGATAGATAGATGGAGAAGCCTCCAGTATTACCTCCTCTTCCTCCTCCTCCTCCTCTCTTCCTCTTCCTCTCCTCCTCCCTCCTCCTCTCCTCCTCCTCACCTCCTCCTCTCTTCTTCCTCCTCTCCTCCTCACCTCCTCCTCTCTTCCTCTCTTCCTCCTCCTCAGTGTTTGAAACTAGGCTGCGTCCATAATGGCAGCCTATTTATACCCCACATTGTGTGCGTCCCAAATTGCTCCCTATTCCCTATGTAGTGCACTACTTTTGACCAGGGCCCGTAGGGTTCACTACTTTTGACCAGGGCCCGTAGGGTTCACTACTTTTGACCAGGGCCCGTAGGGTTCACTACTTTTGACCAGGGCCTGTAGGGTTTTGGTCAAGAGTAGTGTATAACATAGAGAATAGGGTGCTATTTTGGATGTATCGCTCGACTGAATTCTCACCAGAAGCTGTGGATGGGCGGGGTGGTGAAGCTGTTGGTGGGAGGGGTGGTGAAGCCTTTTAAATGTTTTGTTTACCTGTTTAGAAGCATTCATTGGTGACATAAAGGGAAAGCTCTTTTGAAGTGTGAATGTGCTGTTGTTTTTAAGTGTGTGAAATACTGTACAAATTAAACCATGGCTGAGTTTTAATGTGCTTTTTTTCTTGATTTTTGAGGATGAATAAATGCAACTTTAAAACAGACTTCTCTTGGTTGCCTAGTTGTTTTTGTTGATGATAAATGTCGTTGTACATTTTACTGAGTTCCGCTCCTCTAGTCTCGTGTGGCATCCTTCCAAATGTCATCTGGTTGACTGGACTGTAAGGTGAGAATCCTGGGCCTCTGAGGCTACCCACCCCTCTGATAGTTGAATGTTTCAAGAAAGAAGAATTGAACATGTTGAACAGCTTCATGTGTTTCCATTGGATCAGAGAGGATAGATGTAACTATACGGAGAATCATCTGGAATGTGACTCAATATTCAAAGTTATGCCTTTCTTCTTGATATCTTCTAGTAGCAACAGCTCTCTCGATCAATAACCATATTGACTGAAAATCCTGCCTCTTAATGTCAGGTAGCAACATGAGGAACTACAAAGTCTCACACAAAGTTTACATCCCAAATAGCACCCTATTCCATATTAAGGCCCATAAGGCTCTGGTCAGAAGTAGTGCACTTTATAGGGAATAGGGTGCCATTTGGGATGAAGCCTTTGCTATTCTCTTTACCGGAGTTAACTACACATATAAAGAAAGCCAATGTTTTAATTGCTTTTACATTTTTGGAAAAAACATCACAAATATTTACATTTAAAAATACTTCATTTTGTGTCTTTAGAGTGGTAGTATACATGTTCAATATACTGAGACATATAGAAGGTGGGGACAGATCTAGGATCAGCTTGTCCTCCCACAATCCTAACCTTTACCATTCGTGGGGAAAATGTACAACTGATCCACGATCAGCATCTAGAGGCAACTTCCCACTACTACCCATTTTGCAGAAATCAGATAGAGGGAAATGACACAAACAGGGCCCCCTGGAGGGCCCCAAAGGAATTACCCCAGAACGAAGAGGATGGACATACAGGGCTGAAATGATACTGGACAACACAGCTGTTTTTGGTTGAGTTAAAAGCCTTAATACAATAGATTTTACATTGATGCTGGATTGAAAAAACATTAATTAGAATATGATAGGACAGATTACATAGAATGAATACATTTAGATATATGTGTACTTGCTGCAAAAGTCTATTGCAAAGACATACATATTACCTGCAATCGATGAGAAAGCTACAGTTGGAACTCTACTATCAGACCCATCTCTGTGCCAAATGGCACCCTACCTCCTATATAGTGCACTATTTTTAACCAGAGCCCTATGGGGCCTGGTCAAAAATAATGCACTAAATAAGGAATAGTATGCCATTTGGGAAACAACCTTTCCACTAGGCACAGACGTCAATTCAACGTCTATTCCAAAGTGGTTCAACGTAATGACGTGGAAACAACGTTGAGTCAACCAGTGTGTGTCCATTGGGATGGTTGACCACTCATTCCCCCTCAGTAGGTCAACATTTCACTCCTCAAGGTAGTCATCTAGTAAGTTAGATCAGTCAGTCAGTTGATTATACAGAATAACTACTGAATTTCCCCTTCCCAACCGAGTCGGTGCCATTCAGTGACATAGGACTATTGCTGATTGTTTTCTAGCTGTATAGTTGAATATATACTTTCAGTGATAATATTACCATCATTGCATTCCAGCTTTCTGGAATGTCAAGTACAATATGTTTTTGCCTAAATTGTTTATTTTTAATACATAAAGGTCATACCTTTCATCTCATTGAGGCCGAATCCTAACTTGAGATCCACTTGCTTTACTCAAACTTTCACACCAAACTCCCACTGCCATCAAGGCAAGAATTCACACCAAAATCAGAGTCAGTTACTTTCGAGGATCATCAAGTCAAGTTTGGATTCTGCTCATTGTGAGTGAGTTGTAAAGCCAGGAGTTTTTCCAAACCATGTTACCAGAACAGGAACAACTCTAGGCCCTGTTCATAGGTTTATCACAGGTTTATCAATCGTCATACATTTCCAGTAGGTTTTTTGAAGGTTGGTCGTAGGTGTTTGAAGATTGGTTGTTGGTTATTTTAAGGTTGGTTGAAGGTTACAGGCTGCCATAGATCCTCTTGATGGTCTCTCCCTCACCCTTCTCGATGATGCCCTTGTCAATGTAGGAGTCCACTTGTTGGTCCATGAAGTCCCTCAATTTGGACAGGTCATAATCTGGAATAAGGTACACAAGGATAGAGACAGATTACAATCTAATCTGGAAAAATGTGAACTAGAATTGTGTAAATCCTGAAACGAAACGTAGGCTGAAAATAATTAGCATGTCATATCATAGGAAAAGACACTGCATTCACACAGTACGCAGTTCGGATTTGACATCTTAAGCCCAAATATATCATACTTTAACTATAACGACGATTTATTGACTTAAATGGTTATGCAACATCATGAGTAAGCTATGGCCATCGTCTTTCAGCTTGAAAAAGTGTATTTCTACTGGTGTGGTGTTTAAGAAGCCATAGATGAGAGCCAGGTGCTTTCACAACAAGTAGTTTTGTTGGTGTTCAAACAATCATTTATCTGATAAAGGATCAGCATCCTATCAAGACACTATAGAATATACATGTAAGTGTACATAGAAGGGGTAGGAGCTGGGAGGAGGGAGGAGGAGTGTGGAGGAGGGATGAGTGTGGAGGAGGAGTGAAGAGGAGGTTGTGATAATGATGGTGATATGGAGTCAAGCAGAGAGAAGTGTCCATCTGTTCCTCTAGCTACAGTATGTACTGACAGAGAAGTGTCCATCTGTTCCTCTAGCTACAGTATGTACTGACAGAGAAGTGTCCATCTGTTCCTCTAGCTACAGTATGTACTGACAGAGAAGTGTCCATCTGTTCCTCTAGCTACAGTATGTACTGACAGAGAAGTGTTCATCTGTTCCTCTAGCTACAGTATGTACTGACAGAGAAGTGTCCATCTGTTCCTCTAGCTACAGTATGTACTGACAGAGAAGTGTCCATCTGTTCCTCTTGCTACAGTATGTACTGACAGAGAAGTGTCCATCTGTTCCTCTTGCTACAGTATGTACTGACAGAGAAGTGTCCATCTGTTCCTCTAGCTACAGTATGTACTGACAGAGAAGTGTCCACCTGTTCCTCTAGCTACAGAATGTACTGACAGAGAAGTGTCCATCTGTTCCTCTAGCTACAGTATGTACTGACAGAGAAGTGTCCATCTGTTCCTCTAGCTACAGTATGTACTGACAGAGAAGTGTTCATCTGTTCCTCTAGCTACAGTATGTACTGACAGAGAAGTGTCCATCTGTTCCTCTTGCTACAGCATGTACTGACAGAGAAGTGTCCATCTGTTCCTCTAGCTACAGTATGTACTGACAGAGAAGTGTCCATCTGTTCCTCTAGCTACAGTATGTACTGACAGAGAAGTGTCCATCTGTTCCTCTAGCTACAGTATGTACTGACAGAAAAGTGTCCATCTGTTCCTCTAGCTACAGTATGTACTGACAGAGAAGTGTCCATCTGTTCCTCTAGCTACAGTATGTACTGACAGAGAAGTGTCCATCTGTTCCTCTAGCTACAGTATGTACTGACAGAGAAGTGTCCACCTGTTCCTCTAGCTACAGTATGTACTGACAGAGAAGTATTCATCTGTTCCTCTAGCTACAGTATGTACTGACAGAGAAGTGTCCATCTGTTCCTCTAGCTACAGTATGTACTGACAGAGAAGTGTCCATCTGTTCCTCTAGCTACAGTATGTACTGACAGAGAAGTGTCCATCTGTTCCTCTAGCTACAGTATGTACTGACAGAGAAGTGTCCATCTGTTCCTCTAGCTACAGTATGTACTGACAGAGAAGTGTCCATCTGTTCCTCTAGCTACAGTATGTACTGACAGAGAAGTGTCCATCTGTTCCTCTAGCTACAGTATGTACTGACAGAGAAGTGTTCATCTGTTCCTCTAGCTACAGTATGTACTGACAGAGAAGTGTCCATCTGTTCCTCTTGCTACAGTATGTACTGACAGAGAAGTGTCCATCTGTTCCTCTAGCTACAGTATGTACTGACAGAGAAGTGTCCATCTGTTCCTCTTGCTACAGTATGTACTGACAGAGAAGTGTCCATCTGTTCCTCTTGCTACAGTATGTACTGACAGAGAAGTGTCCATCTGTTCCTCTAGCTACAGTATGTACTGACAGAGAAGTGTCCATCTGTTCCTCTTGCTACAGTATGTACTGACAGAGAAGTGTCCATCTGTTCCTCTAGCTACAGTATGTACTGACAGAGAGCCACCCTGTACCACTGCCTAGAACAAACACACCACACATGTACGCTAGCATGCACATACACACACACACACACACACACACACACACACACACACACACACACACACACACACACACACACACACACACACACACACACACACACACACACACACATCTCTAATGGAAGGAGCTGGGCCAGGGTAAATACAGTAAGTGGTGTGTTACCCAGGCGACCACTCTGTTTCTATGACTGTGTAATGTTGTCCCCCAGCTGTACTGAACAGAGAGAGACAGACAGAGAGAGAGAGACAGAGAGACAGACAAAGAGAGAGAGAGAGAGAGATAGAGAGACAGACAAAACAAACCCAATGGGTTTTAAATAAAAGCCTGCGTTGAGCTGATATTTCCATAATTCATTATAATGTCACACAGTAAATTGTGCTTACAATATACACATGATACAGAAACACATCAAAACATCCACTATAATATCTATGGCTAATCTAGATGCTCTATTACACACTATAGTCTGGTTTCCCAGACACAGATTAAGCCTGGTCCTGGACTAAAAATGACTTCAATGGAGACCTGGACCAGCTTTCATCTGCTTGGGAAACCAGCCCTGTATGCACTGGGTGTGCACCAGTACACCATTTACAAACCGTTCCCTACACATTACAATCTGTTCCCTACTATTTACAATCTGTTCCCTACACATTATAAACTGTTCCCTACACATTACAAACTGTTCCCTACACATTACAATCTGTTCCCTACACATTACAATCTGTTCCCTACACATTACAATCTGTTCCCTACACATTACAATCTGTTCCCTACACATTATAAACCATTCCCTACACATTACAATCTGTTCCCTACACATTACAAACCCTTCCCTACACATTACAATCTGTTCCCTACACATTACAAACTGTTCCCTACACATTACAAACTGTTCCCTACACATTACAATCTGTTCCCTACACATTACAATCTGTTCCCTACACATTACAATCTGTTCCCTACACATTACAAACTGTTCCCTACACATTATAAACCATTCCCTACACATTACAATCTGTTCCCTACACATTACAAACCCTTCCCTACACATTACAATCTGTTCCCTACACATTACAATCTGTTCCCTACACATTACAATCTGTTCCCTACACATTACAATCTGTTCCCTACACATTACAAACTGTTCCCTACACATTACAAACTGTTCCCTACACATTACAAACCCTTCCCTACACATTACAATCTGTTCCCTACACATTACAATCTGTTCCCTACACATTACAATCTGTTCCCAAAACATTACAAACTGTTCCCTACACATTACAATCTGTTCCCTACACATTACAAACTGTTCCCTACACATTACAAACCCTTCCCTACACATTACAAACTGTTCACTACACATTACAAACTGTTCCTTACACATTACAAACTGTTCCCTACACATTACAAACTGTTCACTACACATTACAAACTGTTCCCTACACATTACAAACCCTTCCCTACACATTACAAACCCTTCCCTACACATTACAAACTGTTCCCTACACATTACAAACTGTTCCCTACACATTACAAACTGTTCCCTACACATTACAAACTGTTCCCTACACATTACAAACCCTTCCCTACACATTACAAACTGTTCCCTACACATTACAAACTGTTCCCTACACATTACAAACTGTTCCCTACACATTACAAACTGTTCCCTACACATTACAAACCCTTCCCTACACATTACAAACCCTTCCCTACACATTACAAACTGTTCCCTACACATTACAAACTGTTCCCTACACATTACAAACTGTTCCCTACACATTACAAACTGTTCCCTACACATTACAATCTGTTCCCTACACATTACAAACTGTTCCCTACACATTACAAACTGTTCCCTACACATTACAAACTGTTCCCTACACATTACAAACTGTTCCCTACACATTACAAACTGTTCCCTACACATTACAATCTGTTCCCTACACATTACAAACTGTTCCCTACACATTATAAACCATTCCCTACACATTACAAACTGTTCCCTACACTTTACAAACTGTTCCCTACACATTACAAACTGTTCCCTACACATTACAAACTGTTCCCTACACATTACAATCTGTTCCCTACACATTACAAACTGTTCCCTACACATTACAAACTGTTCCCTACACATTACAAACCCTTCCCTACACATTACAAACCCTTCCCTACAGATTACAAACTGTTCCCTACACATTACAAACTGTTCCCTACACATTACAAACCCTTCCCTACACATTACAAACCCTTCCCTACACATTACAAACTGTTCCCTACACATTACAAACTGTTCCCTACACATTACAAACTGTTCCCTACACATTACAAACTGTTCCCTACACATTACAAACTGTTCCCTACACATTACAAACTGTTCCCTACACATTACAAACGGTTCCCTACACATTACAAACCCTTCCCTACACATTACAAACCCTTCCCTACACATTACAAACTGTCCCTACACATTACAAACTGTTCCGTTCCCTACACATTACAAACTGTTCCCTACACATTACAAACTGTTCCCTACACATTACAATCTGTTCCCTACACATTACAAACTGTTCCCTACACATTACAAACTGTTCCCTACACATTACAAACTGTTCCCTACACATTACAAACCCTTCCCTACACATTACAAACCCTTCCCTACACATTACAAACTGTTCCCTACACATTACAAACTGTTCCCTACACATTACAATCTGTTCACGAGACTTTTGAGTGACTTCACAACTCATTTCCATAAGTGATCATATCTGGGTGAATAGATCTTCTGGTGAATAACACAACAGTCAGTACCTGAGGAAAGCTCACTGGCATACTCAAACAGGAAGTGAAACCTGTTTCCTACTGTGTGTGTGATCGTGTGTGTTTTCCTCTATGAGTAGCTCCATGTTGACAGGGCCCTGACTCTCTCTATTACCTCCCCGTCAGATGTCTCCTCTCTGCCATCAGTAAGGACGAGAGGCCCCTCTCTTCCCAGACACCCACCGGACTGCATGACTGGCATACTAATCAACCACAATGGGTACAGAGAGGAGACCTGCACTTTACACACACACAGTGGCAATGCATTATGTAGGGCAGGTGGGACGAGGCCCCACCAAAATCCCAGAGATTTTCATGCAATTCTGTTATTTCATGTCACAACAATATACTGCATCATATCAGTTAGAAAACTATTTTATGGGCCTCCCGACTGGCGAGGCGATCTAAGGCACTGCATCGCAGTGCTAGATGCGTCACTACAGACCCGGATTCGATCCCAGACCATATCACAACTGGCTGTGATCGCGAGTCCCATAGGGCGGTGCACAATTGGCCCAGCGTCATCCGGGTTAGGGGAGGGTTTGGCCGGGGGGGCTTTACTTGGCTCATCGCACTCTAGCGACTCCTTGTGGTGGGCCTGGCGCCTGCAGGCTGACCTCGGTCATCAGTTGAACGGTGTTTCTTTCGACACATTGGTGCGGCTGGTTTCCAGGTTAAGTGGGCGGGTGTTAAGAGATGTAGTTTGGCGCGTTATGTTTCAGAGGACGCATGACTCGACATTCACCTCCCGAGCCTGTTGGGGAGTTGCAGCGATGAGACAAGATCATAATTCGGGAGAAAAGGGGGGTAAAAATATATATATATATATATTTTTTAATTGCTTGATCTAAAAAGCATACACTGTTACTTTCCCATTGCATTGTCACTTGCCCATTGTATTGTTGTTTTGGTACATTTTTGTTGAGTAACGCAGCTCCAAAATGCAGCTATTTCAGTCTCGCTGAGAGGAGAGAGAGGAGTGAGAAGAGAGAGAGAGAGGGAGAGAGAGAGAAGAGAGAAGAGACAGAGGAGAGAGAGAGGAGAGAGGAGAGAGGACCTGCACTAAACACACAGCTAAAATAACAGAGAGAGGAGAGAGAGGAGAGAGAGGATAGAGGAGAGAGAGAGAGAGGATGGAGGAGAGAGAAAAAGAGAGAGAAGGACCTGCAAAGACACACAGCCAAACGAGGAGAGTATACTGTATATATAGAGAGGAGATGTATCAAGCATCTCAGGGTAGGAGTACTTTTTCCCTGTCCATGTAATCGTATTCTTTGTGATCTAAAAGGGAGAACTGATCCCTAATCAGCACTCCTACTGTTAGGTGATTGATCTGGTCTGGGTCCTCTGCTGTGAGGGTTGATGAGGGTAACTGGGAGTGGATACACACACGCACACATGCACATGCACACACACATCACATCCCAGTAATTAGGGCAGCAGACTCATCAAGTCTGTGTCCCAGTTCCAAATGGCATCCTATTCCCTATGGAGTGCACTACTTTTGACCAGGGCCCATAGGGTAGTGCCAGTAGTGCACTATACATTTACATTTAAGTCATTTAGCAGACGCTCTTATCCAGAGCGACTTACAAACTATATAACGTTACTTTAGCTGAAACTGTACACTGAACAAAGGGACTGTTTGGGTCCTACAGAGATTGTGTAGATTCTCCAGACAGACTCTACGTACAGCATATAGGACAGCAGCCAGCCCTGTTGACTCCAACACCAATCCTATACCAGACAGACAAGAATCTGTCTGTCTGTCTGTCTGTCTGTCTGTCTGTCTGTCTGTCTGTCTGTCTGTCTGTCTGTCTGTCTGTCTGTCTGTCTGTCTGTCTGTCTGTCTGCCTGCCTGCCTGCCTGCCTGCCTGCCTGCCTGCCTGCCTGCCTGCCTGTCTGTCTGTCTGTCTGCCTGTCTGTCTGCCTGTCTGTCTGCCTGTCTGTCTGCCTGTCTGTCTGCCTGTCTGTCTGTCTGTCTGCCTGTCTGTCTGTCTGTCTCTCAATTCAATGGGGCTTTATTGGCATGGGAAATGTTTTAACATTGCCAAAGCAAGTGAAATAAACAATAAACAAAAGTGAGCAGACACAAAACAATATCAACAAAAAATGATTCGAATTTAACAGTAGATATTGAACTCAAAAAGGTTTAAAAAGATAGACAAGTGTTATATTACCAGCTATGTACGGTGTTTTAGAAATGTGCAACTCTCTCTCTCTCTTGCTCTCTCTCTCTATATAGTTGTCTTACCGTCTTTGCCCTCGTCTTTGTTGTGTTTCTTCAGCCACTCAATGTTCTTCCTGATGGCTTCCAAGTAGATCTCAGACTTGCCTGGGTGATCTAAAATAGAGAGAGAGAGAGAGAGAGAGAGAGAGAGAGAGAGAGAGAGAGAGAGAGAGAGAGAGAGAGAGAGAGAGAGAGAGAGAGAGAGAGAGAGAGAGAGAGAGAGATAGATAGAACGAGAGGGAGAGACAGAGAGAGAGAGAGATAGATAGATAGATAGAACGAGAGGGAGAGACAGAGAGAGAGACAATTAGAGCGAGAGAAAGAGAAAGAGAGAAAGAAAGAGAGACAGAAAGAGAGAGAGACAGAAAGAGACAGAGGGACAGAGAGACAGGAAGGGAGAGAGAGAGAAAGAAAGAAAGAGAGTGAGCGAGAGAAAGGGAGAAAGAGAGAAAGAAAGAGAGAGAGCGAGTGAGAGAAAGGGAGAAAGAGAGAAAGAAAGAGAGAAAGAAAGAGAGACAGAAAGAGAGAGAGACAGAAAGAGAGAGAGACAGAAAGAGACAGAGGGACAGAGAGACAGGAAGGGAGAGAGAAAGAAAGAAAGAGAGCGAGTGAGAGAAAGGGAGAAAGAGAGAAAGAAAGAGAGAGAGTGAGCGAGAGAAAGGGAGAAAAAGAGAAAGAAAGAGAGAGAGCGAGTGAGAGAAAGGGAGAAAGAGAGAAAGAAAGAGAGAGGGAGAAAGATAATTGTCAGTTATGATGGAATACACTTCTCTGTCTTCACAGCCTTTCAATCCCAGGCCGATATTGAAATAGTTTCTACTATTTAGGTGGCTTTCATTTTGGGTCTATATTACAGTCTTATAGCAGGTATTTTGGGTCTATATTAATTACAGTCTCATGTTGCCCCCAAATGCTCCTCGCAAGTGGGAAATACGAGGTTCCAACTGGGTTATGACCACTTGAAGGACCCTCACAAGTTTGGCATTCTGTGTGTATGTGCCATTCTTATAGCAGCCATTTTGGTGCTAGATGTTAATATAGTAATGTACTAACTGAGGTCCGTTCAACAAGGGAAATAGTTTGCGAGCGTTGGATAACGTTAGCTAATACATTTCCATTTGTTTTGTGTTAGCTGCGACCGTTCGCTAATGTTAACGAACAGTCTGACAAGATAGTGTGTGGCAAACGTAAGTGTCTGTTTCGTGTCTGTTTTGTGTCTAAACTGAAGCTAAAAATAATCAAGGGGCTATGTAGACTTTCTACTATATTTAGTAGGAATAGCTAAGTCATTTTCAGTTTGGATTTTGTTGTTTAAAAGACGGTAATCCTTACAAAAAGTAGAAGTTTGATGTTTCATCGTAACATTTTGTAATGTTCATTAAAATTGTTCAACATAAATTGTTATTCTGGTAACATGTTCGCTGCAAACAGAATCCTTCTTGAACTCGCCTCTGGCCTCAGTTGCCGGCGCTTCTTCCTTGGTTGAGTCTTTCAGGTTCTCATACTCCTTCTGCATCTTGGCCGCCTCTGCCTTGGTGTTGTCATCGTCCTCTGGGGTCTTCCCTGCCACACAGACACAACAACAGACAGTTACCACCAACCAAACTCAACCTGACTGAACCCAACCCAACCCAACCACACCCATACCCAACCTAACCTAACCCCACCCAACCCAAACCCAACCTAACCCCACCACAACACACCACACCCAACCCAAACCAAACCCAACCCAACCCCACCACACACAACCAACTCCACCCCACCCCACCCCACCCAACCTAACCTAACCCCACCACACCACACCCAACCCAACCTAACCTAACCTAACCCCACCCAACCCAAACCCAACCCCACCACACCCAACCCAACTTAACCCTACCACACCACACCCAACCTAACCCAACCCCACCACACCCATCACAACCTAACCTAACCTAACCTAACCTAACCTAACCTAACCTAACCCAACCCCACCCCACCACACCCCACCCCACCGCACCCACCCACCCACCCAACCTAACCCCACCCAACCCAAACCCAGCCCCACCACACCCAACAACACCCAACCCAACCCAACCCCACCACAACCAACCCCACAACACCCAACCCAACCTCACCACAGCCAACCCAACCCCACCACACCCAACCCAACCTAATCCCACCCCACCCAACCTAACCCAACCCCACCACACCTAACCCAACCCAACCCAACCTAACCCCACCCAAACCCAATCCCACCCCCCCACACCCAACCCAACCCAACCTAACCCCACCCCCGAACCCAACCCAACCCCACCACACCTAACCCCACCATACCACGCCACACCCAACCCAACCCCACCACACCCAACCCAACTCCACCACACCCAACCCAACCCAACCACACCCAACCCAACCCCACCCAACCCAACCCCACCACACCACACCCAACCCAACCTTAAAGGGGAAGTTCAGTATTACACGACCTGTCTCAGTAAAGTACCTTAACCTTACATTTACCTTTACCATAACCATACATAAAAAGAAACAAATCCAGAAGGGAATAATGAAAAGTACAGCGACTGTAGATTTACCTGACACTAGTCACAGAGCCACCGCAAGGTCAATCAGGTGGAATGATATGAAAAGGACAGGTCACTCCAGAGTGACTGGGTGATATTTACCTGTAGGAGGGATGATGCCAGGGATCCCCACTGACTGGGTGATATTTACCTGTAGGAGGGATGATGCCAGGGATCCCCACTGACTGGGTGATATTTACCTGTAGCAGGGATGATGCCAGGGATCCCCAGTGTTTTCCCCAGCTTATTCTTGGTCTGCAGAGCGATCATAGCATCCAGGTTCTCTACAGGAGGATAGACATATAGAGGTTAGACAGGTCTCCACAACACCACTCATTCAGTATACAATCTATATTCTCTATGTCACGTCCTGACCATAGTAAGAGGTTATTTTCTATGGTAGAGTAGGTCAGGGCGTGACACGGGGTGTTTTATGTTTTTCTATGTTTTGTATTTCTATGTTTAAGTTCTAGTTTTTCTATTTCTATGTTGTTGTTTTTTTGGGTTGATCTCCAATTGGAGGCAGCTGGTCCTCGTTGTCTCTAATTGGAGATCATATTTAAGTAGGGGTTTTTCTTCCTGGGTTTTGTGGGTTATTATATTTTGAGTAGTGTTTGTTTCTCTCTGTGTCACGGTTTGTTGTTTTGTCATTTCAGTTATTTATGTATTGCAAAGTTTCACGGATTTAATAAAATGTGGAACTACAACCACGCTGCACTTTGGTCTGCTCCTTTCCACAGCCGTGACAGAATAACCTACCACAAAAGGACCAAGCAGCGTGGAAAGGAATGGACCTGGGCGGAAGTTCTGGACGGCAAGGGATCCTGGACATGGGAGGAGATCCAGGCTGGATGGGATCGCCTACCATGGGAACAGGTGGAGGCAGCGAGAGCAGAGCGGCGACGAGAGGAGGAACTAGCCCGGCAACAAGGCAAGCACAAAAGGCAGCCCCCAATTATTATTTTTTTGGGGGGGGGCACACGGGGAGATTGGCAGAGTCAGGTTGGAGACCTGAGCCAACTCCCCGTGCTTACTGTGGGGGGCGAGTGATCGAGCAAGCACCATGTTATGCTGAGATACGCACTATGTCGCCACTGCGCAGCTACAGCCCGGTGCGCTCGGTGCAAGCTCCTCACAGGTGCCGTGCTAGAGTTGGCATTCAGCCAGGAAGGAGTATGCCTGCTCAGCGTTCCTGGTCTCCGGTGCGTCTTTCCGGCCCAGGTTATCCTGCGCCAGCTCTACGCACGGTAACCCCAGTTCGCCAACACAAACCTGTGCGACCTGTCACCACGCCTCGCGCTTGTCGGGCTACGGAGGTTATCCAGCCAGGACGGGTTGTGCCAGACATAAGCTCCAGACCTCCAGTGCGCCTCCATGGCCCAGTATACCCTGTGCCTGCTCCACGCACCCGGCCTCCAGCAACGTTCCCTAGTCCAGAACTCTCAGTGACGTTCTCTAGTCCGGTGAGACCTATTCCAGCTCCACGAAAGAAGCCTCCAGTGATGATCTATAGTCTGAAGCCTGTAGGGATGATCCATGGCACGAAGCCTCTAGAGATAATCCATGGCCCGGAGCCTCTAGTGATAATCCATGGCCCGGAGCCTCCAGTGATGATCCATGGCACAAAGCCTCCAGTGATGATCCATGGCGCAGAACCTGTAGTGATGATCCATGGCACGGAGCCTGCAGCGACGGTCCCCAGTCCAGAACCTCCTGAGACGCTCCCCAGTCCGGAGCCTCCAGCGACGCTCCCCAGTCCGGAGCCTCCAGCGACGCTCCCCAGTCTGGAGCCTCCAGCAGTGGCCTGCAGCCCGGAGTCTTCAGCGGCGGCCTGCAGCCCGGAGTCTTCAGCGGCGGCCTGCAGCCCGGAGTCTTCAGCGGCGGCCTGCAGCCCGGAGTCTTCAGCGGCGACCTGCAGCCCAGAATCTTCAGCGGCGGCCTGCAGCCCAGAACCTCCAGCAATGATCTACAGTCCGGTTCTTTCGACGACGATCCACGGTCCGGTGGTAATAAAGCAGAATGATCAGCGGGTGGAGTGGGGATTGCGCCCTGGAGTCGCCTCCTCTGCTGGAGGTTATGTGGACTGCATTTGAGCCGCCATAAACAGGAGTTGCCCACCCTACCCTCCCTTTTGTTTTTGTTTGGTTTTTGTTTAGGAGCATTCGGAGTCTGCACCTTTGGGGGGGGGGGGGGGGGGGGGTACTGTCACGTCCTGACCATAGTAAGAGGTTATTTTCTATGGTAGAGTAGGTCAGGGGGTGTTTTGTGTTTTTCTATGTTTTGTATTTCTATGTTTAAGTTCTAGTTTTTCTATTTCTATGGTTTTTTGGGGGGGGTTGATCTCCAATTGGAGGCAGCTGGTCCTCGTTGTCTCTAATTGGAGATCATATTTAAGTAGGGGTTTTTCTTCCTGGGTTTTGTGGGTTATTATATTTTGATTAGTGTTTGTTTCTCTCTGCGTCACGGTTTGTTGTTTTGTCATTTCAGTTATTTATGTATTGCAAAGTTTCACAGATTTAATTAAATGTGGAACTACAACCACGCTGCACTTTGGTCTGCTCCTTTCGACAGCCGTAACACTCTATTTATACGTTCCACTTTTTCCTTCCTTCGATCTCTCCCCTGCGCTACCTCTCCTCTTTTTCCACAGCACTACCCATTATTTACTATTTTGTCTATTTCTGTTCCTCTCTTTCTTTCCTATCTCTTCTACACTCCCATTTCTCTACCGTTCCCTCTCTTTTTCCTCTTTTTCATTCAAGAACACCACTCATTATACTATGAGGGTTCTGATTACAGAACACCACTCATTATACTATGAGGGTCCTGATTCCAGAACACCACTCATTATACTATGAGGGTCCTGATTCCAGAACACCACTCATTATACTATGAGGGTTCTGATTACAGAACACCACTCATTATACTATGAGGGTCCTGATTCCAGAACACCACTCATTATACTATGAGGGTCCTGATTCCAGAACACCACTCATTATACTATGAGGGTCCTGATTCCAGAACACCACTCATTATACTATGAGGGTCCTGATTCCAGAACACCACTCATTATACTATGAGGGTTCTGATTCCAGAACACCACTCATTATACTATGAGGGTTCTGATTCATGTTTTGAACAGACACTGCATGTCTAGTAGCCAGCTGAACTGTCTAGTTGATACTGAAGACAGCTGTGCTATTCTGTGAAATGGCCAGTTCAGAGACCTTTCTCATTGTCTCTTTCACTTCCATCCTCTCTCTCCCTCTCTACTGTAGAGATAACTCTGTGTCACAGCCCCTGTGTCCTGCTGTTTGTGACCTTTACCCCTCCCTCTATCTCTATCTTTCTCTCTCTCACTTTCTCTCTATCCTTTATCTCCCTAAGGCAGATCAGTTGTGTGTAATAGAGGTGACTCATCCCTATCCACAATCATGGGTAACTGCGGACACAATGGCCCGTTGTCTGGCAACCCGTAATTCCATCCCCACGTCTCCACGGAACTTAAACATAATGTTGTCGGGGTTGCCAAGGAAACCCCTGTCTATTATGTAATGTATTCAATTTATTCGTTATTATCGTTGTGTGTTATCTTTGTCCAGCTGTCTAAACGACACTAGTCGCTGAGCCATCATGAAGTCAATCAAGTGGAAGGATATGAAAAGGACATGTCACTCCATAGCAACACACATAGATACATCACAACATGACGCACCAGGGTAAAGTAGAGCCATTGTAACGGCTGTCGTAGGAGAGAGAGGACCAAGGCGCAGCGGGTTGCGTGCTCATCATTATTATTTATAAAAATGTGAACACGGAAAAACAATAAACAAAGAAACGACAGGAACAGTTTTACAGGCTATAATAACAAGCAGTGCAAAATCAACTACCCACAAATCCCCAGGTGAAAACACGCAACTAATATATGACTCCCAATCAGGAACAACGACGTACAGCTGTTCCTGATCGGGAGCCACACAGACCACACAGAAATAAACAAACTAGAAAACCCACCTAGAATACAAAACCCAGAACATACACCAAAACCCCGTAATACATAAATAAAACACCCCTCTACAACACACATAACCCCGAACCACATAAAACAAATATCCTCTGCCACGTCCTGACCAACCTACAAATACAAATAACCCCTATACTGGTCAGGACATGACAGCCATATATAGCTGGAGATCTCAATACATAACTCTGGTGATTTTCTATCTAACATTAGTGGTAGAATGAATGTAAAGGGGTCTCCATAAATGTTGTGATGAGAGTAAATGAGGTGGTATCTGAGTATTGGTGATGTTGGTGCTGTGTGAGGTTCTCAGCAGGAAGTCAAAGGCTGATCAGAAGTTATTACCGGAAATATTGATTGGTTGTGTTAAATCTTGTATGTATGGAACTGGTTGGCCAGGATCTGTTATTGTGGTGGGGCATGCACACACACACACACACACGAAGACATGCACGAACCCACACACACACACACACACACACACACACACACACACACATGCGTGTGACCCTCATAAAGATGTAAAAGATGTAAAAGTGAGGGTCATCCCTGTGACATTATCTGTCTGAACAGAAGCACTATGCTCCACTGAACAAACAGATAACACCAACCCCCACTACCACCTCCACCAGTCACATCCTGGATATAAACTGTAATATAGATAATAAAACAGATAACACCCACCCCACTACCACCACCACCAGTCACATCCTGGATATAAACGGTAATATAGATAATAAAACAGATAACACCAACCCCACTACCACCACCACCAGTCACATCCTGGATATAAACTGTAATATAGATAATAAAACAGATAACACCCACCCCCACTACCACCACCACCAGTCACATCCTGGATATAAACTGTACTATAGATAATAAAACAGATAACACCCACCCCACTACCACCTCCACCAGTCACATCCTGGATATAAACTGTACTATAGATAATGAAACAGATAACACCCAAACCACTACCACCACCACCAGTCACATCCTGGATATAAACTGTAATATAGATAATAAAACAGATAACACCCACCCCCACTACCACCACCACCAGTCACATCCTGGATATAAACTGTACTATAGATAATAAAACAGATAACACCCACCCCCACTACCACCACCACCAGTCACATCCTGGATATAAACTGTAATATAGATAATAAAACAGATAACACCAACCCCACTACCACCACCACCAGTCACATCCTGGATATAAACTGTAATATATATAATAAAACAGATAACACCCACCCCCACTACCACCACCACCAGTCACATCCTGGATATAAACTGTAATATAGATAATAAAACAGATAACACCCACCCCCACTACCACCACCACCAGTCACATCCTGGATATAAACTGTACTATATATATAATATAAAAGATAACACCCACCCCCACTACCACCACCACCAGTCACATCCTGGATATAAACTGTAATATAGATAATAAAACAGATAACACCCACCCCACTACCACCACCACCAGTCACATCCTGGATATAAACTGTAATATAGATAATAAAACAGATAACACCCACCCCACTACCACCACCACCAGTCACATCCTGGATATAAACTGTACTATAGATAATAAAACAGATAACACCAACCCCCACTACCACCACCACCAGTCACATCCTGGATATAAACTGTAATATAGATAATAAAACAGATAACACCAACCCCACTACCACCACCACCAGTCACATCCTGGATATAAACTGTAATATAGATAATAAAACAGATAACACCCACCCCCACTACCACCACCACCAGTCACATCCTGGATATAAACTGTAATATAGATAATAAAACAGATAACACCCACCCCACTACCACAACCAGTCACATCCTGGATATAAACTGTACTATAGATAATAAAACAGATAACACCAACCCCCACTACCACCACCACCAGTCACATCCTGGATATAAACTGTACTATATATAATAAAACAGATAACACCCACCCCCACTACCACCACCACCAGTCACATCCTGGATATAAACTGTAATATAGATAATAAAACAGATAACACCAACCCCACTACCACCACCACCAGTCACATCCTGGATATAAACTGTACTATAGATAATAAAACAGATAACACCCACCCCACTACCACCACCACCAGTCACATCCTGGATATGAACTGTAATATAGATAATAAAACAGATAACACCCACCCCCACTACCACCACCACCAGTCACATCCTGGATATAAACTGTAATATAGATAATAAAACAGATAACACCCACCCCCACTACCACCACCACCAGTCACATCCTGGATATAAACTGTAATATAGATAATAAAACAGATAACACCCACCCCACTACCACCACCACCAGTCACATCCTGGATATAAACTGTACTATATATAATATAACAGATAACACCAACCCCCACTACCACCACCACCAGTCACATCCTGGATATAAACTGTAATATAGATAATAAAACAGATAACACCCACCCCACTACCACCACCACCAGTCACATCCTGGATATAAACTGTACTATATATATAATATAACAGATAACACCCACCCCCACTACCACCACCACCAGTCACATCCTGGATATAAACTGTAATATAGATAATAAAACAGATAACACCCACCCCACTACCACCACCACCAGTCACATCCTGGATATAAACTGTACTATATATATAATATAACAGATAACACCAACCCCACTACCACCACCACCAGTCACATCCTGGATATAAACTGTAATATAGATAATAAAACAGATAACACCCACCCCCACTACCACCACCACCAGTAACATCCTGGATATAAACTGTAATATAGATAATAAAACAGATAACACCAACCCCCACTACCACCACCACCAGTCACATCCTGGATATAAACTGTACTATATATAATACAACAGATAACACCAACCCCACTACCACCACCACCAGTCACATCCTGGATATAAACTGTAATATAGATAATAAAACAGATAACACCAACCCCACTACCACCACCACCAGTCACATCCTGGATATAAACTGTAATATAGATAATAAAACAGATAACACCCACCCCCACTACCACCACCACCAGTCACATCCTGGATATAAACTGTAATATAGATAATAAAACAGATAACACCCACCCCCACTACCACCACCACCAGTCACATCCTGGATATAAACTGTAATATAGATAATAAAACAGATAACACCCACCCCCACTACCACCACCACCAGTCACATCCTGGATATAAACTGTAATATAGATAATAAAACAGATAACACCCACCCCCACTACCACCACCACCAGTCACATCCTGGATATAAACTGTACTATAGATAATAAAACAGATAACACCCACCCCCACTACCACCACCACCAGTCACATCCTGGATATAAACTGTAATATAGATAATAAAACAGATAACACCCACCCCACTACCACCACCACCAGTCACATCCTGGATATAAACTGTAATATATATAATAAAACAGATAACACCCACCCCCACATCCACCACCACCAGTCACATCCTGGATATAAACTGTAATATAGATAATAAAACAGATAACACCAACCCCACTACCACCACCACCAGTCACATCCTGGATATAAACTGTAATATAGATAATAAAACAGATAACACCCACCCCACTACCACCACCACCAGTCACATCCTGGATATAAACTGTAATATAGATAATAAAACAGATAACACCCACCCCCACTACCACCACCACCAGTCACATCCTGGATATAAACTGTAATATAGATAATAAAACAGATAACACCCACCCCCACTACCACCACCACCAGTCACATCCTGGATATAAACTGTAATATAGATAATAAAACAGATAACACCCACCCCACTACCACCACCACCAGTCACATCCTGGATATAAACTGTACTATAGATAATAAAACAGATAACACCAAACCCCACTACCACCACCACCAGTCACATCCTGGATATAAACTGTACTATAGATAATAAAACAGATAACACCCACCCCCACTACCACCACCACCAGTCACATCCTGGATATAAACTGTAATATAGATAATAAAACAGATAACACCCACCCCACTACCACCACCACCAGTCACATCCTGGATATAAACTGTAATATAGATAATAAAACAGATAACACCCACCCCACTTCCACCACCACCAGTCACATCCTGGATATAAACTGTAATATAGATAATAAAACAGATAACACCCACCCCCACTACCACCACCACCAGTCACATCCTGGATATAAACTGTAATATAGATAATAAAACAGATAACACCCACCCCACTACCACCACCACCAGTCACATCCTGGATATAAACTGTAATATAGATAATAAAACAGATAACACCCACCCCACTACCACCACCACCAGTCACATCCTGGATATAAACTGTAATATAGATAATAAAACAGATAACACCCACCCCACTACCACCACCACCAGTCACATCCTCGATATAAACTGTACTATAGATAATAAAACAGATAACACCCACCCCCACTACCACCACCACCAGTCACATCCTGGATACAAACCGTACTATAGATAATAAAACAGATAACACCCACCCCCACTACCACCACCACCAGTCACATCCTGGATATAAACTGTAATATAGATCATAAAACAGATAACACCCACCCCCACTACCACCACCACCAGTCACATCCTGGATATAAACTGTAATATAGATAATAAAACAGATAACACCCACCCCCACTACCACCACCACCAGTCACATCCTGGATATAAACTGTAATATAGATAATAAAACAGATAACACCCACCCCCACTACCACCACCACCAGTCACATCCTGGATATAAACTGTACTATAGATAATAAAACAGATAACACCCACCCCCACTACCACCACCACCAGTCACATCCTGGATATAAACTGTAATATAGATAATAAACAGATAACACCCACCCCACTACCACCACCACCAGTCACATCCTGGATATAAACTGTAATATATATAATAAAACAGATAACACCCACCCCCACTACCACCACCACCAGTCACATCCTGGATATAAACTGTAATATAGATAATAAAACAGATAACACCCACCCCCACTACCACCACCACCAGTCACATCCTGGATATAAACTGTAATATAGATAATAAAACAGATAACACCCACCCCCCACTACCACCACCACCAGTCACATCCTGGATATAAACTGTAATATAGATAATAAAACAGATAACACCCACCCCCACTACCACCACCACCAGTCACATCCTGGATATAAACTGTAATATAGATAATAAAACAGATAACACCCACCCCCACTACCACCACCACCAGTCACATCCTGGATATAAACTGTACTATAGATAATAAAACAGATAACACCCACCCCCACTACCACCACCACCAGTCACATCCTGGATATAAACTGTAATATAGATAATAAAACAGATAACACCCACCCCACTACCACCACCACCAGTCACATCCTGGATATAAACTGTAATATATATAATAAAACAGATAACACCCACCCCCACTACCACCACCACCAGTCACATCCTGGATATAAACTGTAATATAGATAATAAAACAGATAACACCCACCCCACTACCACCACCACCAGTCACATCCTGGATATAAACTGTACTATAGATAATAAAACAGATAACACCCACCCCCACTACCACCACCACCAGTCACATCCTGGATACAAACCGTACTATAGATAATAAAACAGATAACACCCACCCCACTACCACCACCACCAGTCACATCCTGGATATAAACTGTAATATAGATAATAAAACAGATAACACCCACCCCACTACCACCACCACCAGTCACATCCTGGATATAAACTGTAATATAGATAATAAAACAGATAACACCCACCCCCACTACCACCACCACCAGTCACATCCTGGATATAAACTGTACTATATATAATAAAACAGATAACACCCACCCCCACTACCACCACCACCAGTCACATCCTGGATATAAACTGTAATATAGATAATAAAACAGATAACACCCACCCCACTACCACCACCACCAGTCACATCCTGGATATAAACTGTACTATATATAATAAAACAGATAACACCCACCCCCACTACCACCACCACCAGTCACATCCTGGATATAAACTGTAATATAGATAATAAAACAGGTAACACCCACCCCACTACCACCACCACCAGTCACATCCTGGATATAAACTGTACTATATATAATATAACAGATAACACCAACCCCCACTACCACCACCACCAGTCACATCCTGGATATAAACTGTAATATAGATAATAAAACAGATAATACCCACCCCACTACCACCACCACCAGTCACATCCTGGATATAAACGGTACTATAGATAATAAAACAGATAACACCCACCCCACTACCACCACCACCAGTCACATCCTGGATATAAACTGTACTATATATAATATAACAGATAACACCAACCCCCACTTCCACCACCACCAGTCACATCCTGGATATAAACTGTAATATAGATAATAAAACAGATAACACCAACCCCCACTACCACCACCACCAGTCACATCCTGGATATAAACTGTAATATAGATAATAAAACAGATAACACCAACCCCACT